>NC_050576.1:209299736-209612941 GCF_011100635.1 Trichosurus vulpecula | reverse complement strand
TGGAATAAAAGTGGAGATCATGTTTGTGATGTTGGTCTAGGTGATTACAATATCCTCGTAGAATTAATTGTTCATATATGTACATATATATGTGTGTATATCTATCTATCTATATCTATAGATATAGATAGATAGATAGATAGATATACACATCTCTGTGTACATGTCGTTGAACTGATCTCACCCAGTAGAATTTAAGCCCCTCAAGAGCATGGACTGGTTTTGGTTTTGATTTTATATCCCCACAACTTCACACAGTGTTTTGCCCTTAAGAGGTGCTTAATGAATGCTTATTGGGTTAGAAGATAGTGACAGAGAATAAGCTGACCAGAAGGCAGTAGATAGTGTATTTCTAAGAGCACACTATCAACAGCAATATTCAGAGACCAAAGTTTCTGGAGTTAAGCCTTTCCCCATTTCCATGAATACTTCTAAGTCTCTCCCAGTGACACAATTGGCTAGAATTTCAATGGCTACCTTAAAATGGTTGCTTAATTTGTAGAATTAATAGAGTTTGTTTGATTGACCTTCCATTCTTTCTAGACACAGACTCCCACCCTTACTCTTACCAAAAAAAAGTTTTTGGCTAACAATAATGAATAATAATAATGAATAAAGAAAAAGGACCCTGTTCTTCTTCTTTCATATGGTCCTAGACCCCAGCCACATCACTCTTCTCCAGAATTCTAGTGTCTAGACCATAAGCTTGATTCTCCCCTATTTTGCTAGCTGTATAAACTCAGGACCCAGGAATTATCTGGGGGTACAGTTGTCATCAGAGAAGCATGATATAGAGAGATAGCCTTCGGATCAGGAAGCCCTGGGTTCTAATTCTATCTCTGGACCTGTGTTATCCTGGGCACTCAGGGTGTGTGTACCCTTTTGGTGTCCCCAAGCTACTCATTAAGACTATAAATTGCAGAATAATTGTGGTAGTACTATACCATACCATACCATAACGTACTATACCACCAATACCATTGGAATTGATAGAGGGAATTTCTTCCCCTGCAGTTTCCTATGCATATAAAATAAAAAGTCCAAAAAGTCATAAATGAGTACAGTGTCAATTCGCATGAGAACTTCCTTGTCCTTCAGAGTAGAGGAGAATAGAACTCATCTGGCTATACTTTTTAGAGGATTTTTTTCCTTTTCTTTTTTTTTTTTAAAAAAGATTAGATCTCCCCATTTTGCCCGGGCTAAAAGTACAGAGGCCATTCACAGACTCAATTCTACTACTGAATGGAAAAAGAGCTTTGACCTCCTCTCTTTTTAGGTCTGGTTAATCCCTTCTTGAGCAACTGGTGGACCCCAATTTCAGGGAGCTCACCATATTGAAGCTGGATATATTCTTGGATACCCATCAGCTTAGCCCACTGCAGCTCAGAACTCCTAAACTCAAGAGATCCACCAGGATCAGCATCTTCAACGGCAGGGATGTTGGTGTGTCCCACCATGCCCACCCATCAGAGTATTTTCTAAGAAGGGAATACTTTGATAAAAGTGAGGTGAGCAAGCTACTGTGTCTAGGGTCATTTCATCATCATGAAACCAATGGCCACACACATATGAAAAGGTTGACCCTGTCCTCAACTCTTTAATTTGCCTTCTTGGTGTCCTTGTAGAAATGATTAGCTCATCCTAGCCTTCCAGACATAAGAGTTGGGTTTCCCTCCTTTCTCATCTGACGATTAGCGTAAGCACTGAAGGCTACATCAGGGAAAAAGCCAGAAGCATGGAATCATAGTTGAGCTTGAAAAGATCAAATAGAATTACCTATATCCTGGTTTGGTTAATGCTGGCCTGTTGGGATTACCACTAACTCTAATCAGAGGATCCATTCAATCAACCTAGTTTTTTCATGTCATCCATCCACCTAAACCTTCAGCAGAGTCGTAGCCCATAGCCCTGCCCAGTGTAAATTAGCAAGAAGCCTTTAAAGATATTGCCTTAATTGTTGTGCACGTTCACTTTTCTGGTTGCGTAGACTGAATCCCCACCTGATGTTATTATCCCAGAGAAAGGTCCATCATAAGAAGTACTGAAACTCTTATTCTTGGGCAAGAAGGTAAAAATATGCCTTCATTCATTGGCCTAGAAGGTGCTGCTAAATACAGAAAGGTTTGAGGGTGGGAGGTGGGGAAGCGGGGAGTAATTTAACTTTGACAACTATGGACACTTTATACAAGCTACTGTGTGTTGGAGGCAAACTACCAATAACCCCTTACAGATGATTTTGACCCTAAGAATGTGTCCAGTAGAATGTAAGCTCCTTGAGGGCAGTTGTCTTTGTATTCCCAGCATTTAGCATGGTGCTGTGCACTATGAGGCTGCTAGGTGGCATGGTGTATAAAGCACTAGACCTGGAGTCAGGAATACCTGAGTTCAAATTCAGCCTCAGATACTTCCTAGCTGGGTGACCCTGGGCAAGTCACTTAACCTGTTTCCCTCAGTTTCCTCAACTATAAATGAAAAATAATAATAGTACCAATCTCACAGAGTTGATCAAATGAGATAATGTTTCTAATGCACCTAGCACTGTGCCTGACATATAACAGGTACTATATAAATATCCCCTTCCTATCCCCTTCGTTCCTTCCTCCCTCCCTCCCTCCCTCCCTTTTGCATGGTAGACCTTTAATAGAAGCTTGTTGAAATGAATTCAGAACAGCATGGACAAAGAATGGCTCATCTAGACCTGGAGGGGCTAGACAGCCCTGAGTGAGTGGGAGCAGAAAAGAAAGCAACTGCTGAACCCCTCAAATACCCCAACCCTTGCCCCTAAACTACTTTAATATTCTCATTCTAGCAGATTATCAAGTGGAATGATAGGAAGAGGGAGGGACATTTCAGTTTTACTTTTTAACTGATGTTCCTAAGATAGCCAAGCTTAAAAGAAGGGAAGATTCCATTTCTATGTTTCTCTAATTGAAAAGCTACTCAAAGTATCCTATTTCTCTTCCTTCCTACATTCCAGAACTTAACAAAAGCTGTGACATGATGATTCTGAGTCAGATGTCTCCCCCATCCCCAAGCTTTTCACCTGCTATTTCTGCTACTTTATGAAATAAGGACAGGGAAATTAGCTTTGGTTGCCCTAGTGATACTAGTGGTGGTCCTCCACCAATGGGAACGGAAGGACCTGGAAAGGAAGAGAACCCACTGAGGATGAGAAATGGAATAGTGTGTGCCAGGGATTTCAGTTCAGTGACTTTCTTTAGTTTCCCCACCCCTTTGAAGACCCCTTCTCCCTGCCTCTTCCTTTGCCCTGCCAGGATCTATTAGTTTATTTAGGAGGAATTTCCTTTTTGAGTTGGCTCCTCCGGTCCAGTTTGCTCATGACCTGGGTGATGTCCACCGTGTTGGCTGCTTCTCGAGCTTTGGCCTCTTCCTCCAGCTGCCGAAGGATGACAGGGCTTGGGCTGGACCGGAGATGACGCCGCCTGAATGGGAGACTGCTACTGAAAATAAAAGACAATAAGACAGAGAGGGTGCAAATTAATTAGAGTGATGCATGGGAGAAACCACACTAATTGCCCAGAAAAGATGTTAAGGAGAGAGAAAAAAAATCTGGATTTGTTCAGCTCATTCTTCAAGTGGCTTCCATTCCAATCATAGCTCCTCTGTTTACCACCCAACACAAGCATCCTACTTCTACTTCAGGCTCTCAAGTCTCACCTAAACTATTTCAACAGCCTCCTAACTGGTCTTAATGGGCCAATCCCTTCTACAAACTGTGTCACAGTTCTAATTTGATTTCTGACAAGTCATTTAACCTCTCAGTTTCTTCACTTGTATAAATCACAATTCTTTACTACCTGCCTACCTACCTACCTTCCTACCTTAAAGGGTTGTTGAGAGTAAATCTCTATGTAAACCCTAAAACTATTTAAATGTCACCTATTATTGGGAAGTGGATAAAAATGTGGATTCTTTAGGTTAGACTTTAGGAAGAACTCTACCCTGAAACTATTTGCTAAGCCTCCTTTTCTATAGCAGTCTTTTTCAAAAGGAATAGTTATGGGCTCCTTTTCTCCAGTGATCTGTTAAAAAGGAATAGTTACGGAGTAGGACTAAATGGAGACCTGACAACGTGTACCTGTGACAGCCTCAGTATCAGTTTAGTCAGCAAAGTCACTTATTGAAAGGTTTGGGCTATGCTTTCCCCTCTTCATATCCCATGTTATATAGCACTCTAAGCTGAAGAAGCCATGCTACTCTGTTTTGTGTACTAAGCAGCAGTAGAGAGCCTAAACAAATTCCAGCTGGGCTGTGACCTAGGCTTCCCATTTAGAATCTGTCTCCAGAGTTACTACCAACATGACCAGGAAGTCTAGTTCCCAGTCAGAGCCATGACTAGGAATTTTTGCTCCTGGAATGAGCAGTACACATACAGATGCACACACACGCATGCACACACACATAAAAAAAAGTTCCCTCAGCTGGAAAGTAAGGAAAACACCACCCTGTGGTAGGGAGACAGAAATCCTGAGATAGTGGCTTAAGGTCACTGCTAAAGAAGCTGCCTCAGGAACTGGGGGTGCCAGGGTAGGGAACGAACTCACCTCAGTACACTGAAGGATTGTAATAAGTGCCCTTGCAATATGGTGCCCCCTAATTTGGCGCCCTAGGGAAAAGCCCTCATCATCCCACCCTCATTACAGCTCTGTACCCTGTGAAGCCTAATTACTTGGCAAAATTCAAGTCTTCCCTCTGATCAGGGAATGACAGCTAGATCTCTGATAAGGGACTACACCCAGGCACCCTAGGAACAAATGTTGTTTTCTGACTAAATGCCCCCCTTGTGCTACAGGCAGGGACAAAACTTGAGAGGGAGTAGGAAGAGGAACAGAAGGAGGAGATGGAGGAAAAGGGGGAGGAGGAGGAAGAAGAGGAGGAGGAGAAATGAATAAATGCTTTGGGAAGAGTTGGAGCTCCCTGCCAAATGCAGTGACAAGTACTGCCACCATCATGTTATATGCATGTTGTGACATTAATATATCCTTATAGTTCCCCTAACTGAAAGAAAATAGGTGTACCTCCCTCTCTCTTTCAACTTCCTCCTCTCCCATCTTCTCTTTCTTTCTTTCTCTCTTCCTCCTTCCCTCCCTCTTCACACTTTCTAGCAGCACTTTCTCAGAACTGCTCTTTCACTCCCATGAAACCCTAAACTGTATTATACTTGTCTGTGGACTTACTGTAACTCCTGGTAGAATGTAAATTCCTCGAGGGTGGGGACAATTTCACCTTTGCATCTCCCTCACCCAGCACAGTGCCTGGCACACAGTAAACATACTAAGTGTTTGAGGAACTAGATTAAAGGGAGTAGCCAACACTTATTATAAATTCTGGTCAATCAGGGATTTGGAGCCACTTCCCTGATTCTTGATACTTATTCCTTAATTCTTCCCACCAATCTAATACTGCCCTACATACAAAAATCACCCAAACGGTCACAGAGCCAATTTTCTTTCCCAAAGATCTCAACAGCTCAGTCACACAGGTACCAAGTCACAAGGTACTAGTCCATTTCTGCCTACTTTATTGGCAGGGTGTGTAAAACTATCAAAGTCCTTTCTTACTGCCCAAAGAAGAGGCTTTCCTGTCCTTTGGATGCTCCTAGCCATAGGAGTGACACAAAGATTTCCTTCTTCCTCCTTTTATTACAGGCCCATTATCCTTAACAATGAAAGCAAGTTTGTTTCTGTTTTTGTTTTTGAGACTCCTTTGATGTGTGGCTCTGATCTCTTTTCTTCCCTCTCTGGATTGCCTGAAGATACATTCCAGTGGAAGGGTTGTCATGAGATTAACCAACTTTCTATAAATGCAAATGTATTTGCCAATGTTCAAAAGAATTGTGTTGGCAGGGGTAGGAGAGTTGGTGGCTGTTCCAAAGCCCTGTGTCCACTTTATTTTAAGTAACTCAGCAACTACTTGTAATATTAACAAAGTTTTGGCTCCTATAGTCCCAATTCCAAAGAGTTCAAAACATCTCCTATACGTTATTAACTAATGAGGAACTAAAGAATTAACTAAAGAAGGACACTAAAGAAGAACATTGAAAAGTAGAGTCATATTAATTCCTAAGCAATTCTCCAGTTGTTAGGAATAAGAATGAATATCAATTTAAATCCAAAGAGATGCCACTGTTGATGCTATGAAAATTTTGGGGTCAAAATATAACCAAATTCTTCTAAAATGTTATCAGGAATAAAAACTTACTGAAAGTGATTGATTGCTCAGGAAAATATTGATGGTAGCATGAGTTACAACGTATTGATCTCCTAGAAACAGGCAAATATCTCAATGCCCTGTCATTTGGTGGAAAGAAATACTCCCTTTTCCTCCTTTGTGCCTTTGTACAACAAACCACCAGTTAGGGCAATTCCACTTGCCTTCTCTTGGATGTCTCCTGAGGTTCAATGGCTTTGGCCAGCATTTCCTTGTAGATTGGAGACTTTAAGTATCGAGCATAAGAATCCTGGTAGAAGCAAAAGGAAAAAGAGTCATTATGGGAGAGAATGAGCCAAATCAAAAGGAAAGTGACTGTGGTTTTCAAGCTATTGCAAGACAGAAAATAACACAGCTAAAGAATTGTTCTCTTCCACCTATGATATATAAATCTACATCCTACTCCCAGTCAGCATCAAGAGTGATCTCTTAATCTCTCTCTCTCTTTCTCCTTCTCTCCCTTCCTCCCTCTCTCCCTCTCCCTCTCTCTCTCAAGAGGATAGGGAGGCTAAGCGATTTGACCAAAGTCATATAAATAATAAGCAGCAAAGTCAGGATTTGAACCCAGTCCTGTGACTTCAGATCTTATACTATAGTGCCCTGCCTTCACAATATGGGTCAAATCTCGTTATAACAAATTCCAAAGGCCAGGTCGCATGATTTATAGAACTGAAACAAGGTTGTTCCAATTACTGCATAATAAACATAAAACATATTTGAAAAGTCACATGGGGAGTGAGCATCAGAGACTGGTTCAAATCCTTCCTCTAATGCTTACTCTCTATGTAACCCTCAGTAAATCACTTAACCACTCTGAGCCTCAGTTTCCCTATGCGTAAAATGAGGGTGTTGAATTAGAAGGAATGTCACCTAAGGAAACTGACACAGCCTGAAGTTAAATGCCTTGCCCAGGGTCAAAAAGCCAGGAAGTTTCTGAGGCAGGATTCAAACTCAAGTATTCCTGACTCTACGTCCACCACTCTATCTTCTTGGCCATCTTTTGAGGTCTATTGAGGAGGATCTCAACTGGGATACAGTCATCAGAGAAGGGGGTAAAAGTAGGGAAGGGATAGCAGGTACCAGGGAAAAGTGGGACATCTGGTAAATTCTGATTATTCTTGCTAATTAGATGCTAAACTCAGTCCATTCTATGCTGCTGAAAGAGTCTAAGTACTGTCAAGGCTCTAAATTTCAATGCCCTGGAGGCATTGGTCGCTGACCATAATGGCACCTGCTGACATGGGATTTGCCTTAGGAAAAGAGTTGAAAGTGTCTCCGTATTATAAAGATATTTCTTGGTTGTACTTTGTGAATCCTTAATTACAAGCTGAACTGATCCTGGTCACTAATATTAAAGGTTTAGCTTTTCACTTTAGCTGAAAATTCATGTGCAGATGGAATTTTTCATAAGCCAAATAATATTTTTAATATACTAGGGAGAGTTACTATTTAAAGAAACCCTGCAGTAAATCCTTCTGTAAGGTGAACCTGGTTGAATTTCACTAATTTCTTTTAATGGTGTAGGAGAGAGAAAGACCAATCTCATTCAGTGAAAACTTGATCAAAAGTATTAAAGGAATTAAATGTTATTACTGTAGAAAGGGCTTGGATTGGAGCATATTATACATAGAACATGTGTGGAGATGAACCTTCCAGGGACATTCCATAAAGCCTGCATGGAACTGAGCCTGTACCTGGGCCATTTCTTGTGAGACACCCCCTTTTCTCAGCACTGAATGACTTGGCCCTTGGAAATTATTCAGCAATCCTTTATTAGTCCCATGGTCCCCAGACAGGGGGATAGAAAGTGGCGAAGGTGGAGCAGCTAGATGACACAGTGAGTAGAGCACCGGCCCTGGAGTCAGGAGGACCTGAGTTCAAATCTGACCTCAGACACTTGACACATGTAATAGCTGTGTGACCTTGGGCAAGTCACTTAACCCCAATTGCCCTGCCCCTCCCCCCAAAAAAAGAAAGTGGCAAAGGCATGTACACGGAAATGGGAAGAACTATAAACTCAGTAGATGTTGAGGGAAGTGAGATTCTGCCCCCTTTCTCTTTCTCTCTGTCTCTGTATTTATCTTTCTCTCTTCTCTCTCTCTGTTTCTCTGTCTTTCTCCTGTCTCTCTGTCTCTCTCTATTTTCTCTTTCCATCTACCAAGCATGTCAGAACTCTTCAAGCTCTCCCTCAGACGTCCAGTCAGGGAAAGAGCTATTTTTTCCCTTTTCCCCACTCCTGCAGCAATGGCAAATGCTTGCACATGATAGTGAGTGCAGGTACAGATCTGGTCTAGACAAGCCTGAGACTGGACTTTGAACCAAGTCCCTGGTTGCCTCTCCTGAGATAGATATTTCTAGCCTTGATGGAAATCTCATGAGTTCAAGAGGTCACAAACTCCTGGGTCCAGGTGCTGATTACAAAGCAAGAGGTGTTTGCTGCTGCAATAGTATTTTTTTGGAGAAGATAACAAGAGAATAAACCTTACAGTTGACCAAAAGATACGGACCTTCAGTGGGTTGCATGGACACTGAAGACGGCAGGTCAAAGGAAAATGCCTGTTGAGAAGTTTTTTAAATTGTTTCATGTTATAACTATCAATCTTCTTTGGAGAATATAAAATGGAATGTATTATATCATGTTTTAAGTGTTTGCCAACATGTTTGTAAGTCTTTTGTATTTTAGGCATTTCTTTTGTGGTAGAGGAAATAAATTGCTGTGCTATACTTGGTCAATTTTGTACCCTAAGTACTTTTCCTGGAGAGATTTAGTTAATCCTTTCAGGTGAGATCCTAGGCATGAGCCATGCTTACGTTCTACTTAAGTAATTTGCACTGAGGATTCAGGCTGTGGATGTAATAACAACAAAGTTTGAGGGGAAAGCCCAATGCTTCTTTTAGGGGTTCACCCCCAGACTGAATCCAAAGCTAGACCCCCTTAATGGACAGACATACACCTGGTCCCTGAGTCATGGGTTTATATTATCTTCAAACAAAATATGTGTTGTCAGACTAAAATATAAATAGTGCAAAAAAGCAAAATAAGATGAGTTAGCAATTTTGCCAGTTACGGCAACCTACACTGTGTAAAATACTGATGAATTTTTTTTTAATTTAAGCCTTTCATTTAAAAGAATTCATTGCTGAGATGGGAAATTAAATGCATGTGGAAGGAATCGACTTCTTGAGTCCTTGGTTTGAAGAAGCTACCAATTTCATATCAAGTTCCTCTTGCTTGTAACACCGTGAAAATTCATAGAAAAAGAAATTTCCTGCTTTATTCACAAGAAAAGAGAAAATCTGGTATAGTAGAAAGAGTACTGCAATTAGACTAGAAAACATGGGATAAATCCCAGCCCTACAAATCCCTTCTCAGAATAATATCTTTGCCAGTATTCATAACTGAAGGAAATGTTAAATTTCAGTTAAAGGTTAATGAAAATAAGATGTCATTTTTTTTCACATCCATAGATCCCTTGGGAGTCCATGAGCCCCAGGTCAGGAACCCTCCCCCACTAAATAATCTCTAAAGTCATCGATCATAGATTAAGAGATTAAAAGGACCCTCAGAGTTATCTAGTACCTCATTTTGTAATGGAAGAAACTGAGTTAAATTCCTTCTAGGTGTAAAATCATTCTATACACAAGTCTATTTAACAGTTCTTTCTCTGGATGCACATAGCATCTTTCTTCATATGTCCTTTATAGTTAATTTGGGTATTTATAATAGTCAAAATAACTTATTCACTCAAAGTCATTGTTAAAAACAATACTGATTTTCCAAGGGTGGTATGAGGAAAACAGTTTGTAAACTGCTCTAGAAAATAAACAGTTAATTAGGATCAAGTAAACTATTAGAAGTATCAAATTGAGTGTGGATGGTCCAAATTAGTGAAATTTTATTCAACTGGTTTGAATTTATATGTTTTATAGGTTCCTCTTTTGATATATAAAATTTTCTCGAAGTAGGGTACACCTACTTTTCTGGGCTGACATTTTATTCATGCCTTTTAATTTTACATTTCAGTCATTTCTGGAGAGACCACCATTAAAACTACTGCCATGTTTCCCAAGTCATCTTCCCTTTCAACAAATAAAAAGAGTTAAGCCAACTGACTGACATAGGGATCACACCAACTGACTGTATATGCAGTATTCCACATCCGTAATCCTCCACCTCTCAAAGGAAAACAGAAAGGAAGTGCAGATACGCTACATTATGATACAAGGAAGTTGACTTTTTTTTTGTCTTTATATCTCCAGTGCCAGCAGGGGCCTGGCAAATATAGAAGGCACTTAAATGCTTATTTAATTGAATTGTACCTTGTCAGCCCGAAAGAGTAGTTTCCAAAAGGGCGTCACTTAGCCCTAAACAGTTTCAATACAGGGAGGTCCCAGCTCAGTGGTTGAGACATTATTTATAGAGTATCTGCCTCAAACAAATTCAGACTGCTAGTCAAACAAAATTTTCTTTTCTTTTCCAAATTCATTAATTCCCCAGCTTTCTCCAGGAAGGAATGGGGTCCTTTGTAGACACACACACACACACACACACACAAATTCAATCCAACAAGCATTTATTAAGCACCTACTACATGCAAGACATATGCTGGACTCTGAAAATATAAAGTTTTTTTTTTTAGAGCACAAATATTTCCTACCCTCAAGGAGCTTACATTCCACTGGGGATCATAAGTTCATAGGTTTAGAATAAGACGGGAATTTTCAGGTTGTCAAGTGACACCTTCATTTTAAAGATGAGGAAACTGAAGTCCACAGAGGGTAAGAGATTTGCCTAATATCACAGGCCTGGGTGACAGAAACAAGATATGAACCCAGATCCTCTGGCTCCAAGACCAGCACTCTTTACACCACACCACATGGTCCTTGTGTGATAGAGACTATAACTACAAGACAATGTGATGAGGGAGAGAATACTGACAACTGTAGAGATCAGCAAAGGATTCCCTTCTTTTATTTTGAGGGGTAGCTCCTAACTGAGCCTTGAAGGAAACTAAGATGTCTAAGAGATAGAGGTGAAGAGCAAGGTATAAGATATATCTTATATGTATATATATATATATATATATATATATATATTATTTATATGTATATATATATATAAGATATGTACGATATAAGATTCAGGATATAGAGAACAGTCTGTACAAAGGCATGGAGTCAGGAGGTAGAATGTTAAATCCTGGGAATAGCTATCAGAACAATTAACACAGATAATAAATATGGGTGTTTATGTGCTCTTGTTCCATTTCCTCTAAGACTGAGTTAATCTGGAAAGAAAGAAAGAAGGAAGGAAGGAAGGAAGGATAGACTAACAAACCTTTTTCATGAGCATATAGATGTGAGTTTGAGCAGCGTCAAGAACATAGCGATGAGGGTGTTTCAGCCCTTTGACTGTGATGTCCATGGTTTTGCCATCTATATTAATCCACCGCCTTGCTCCTGGAGCCAGAAAAAGCCTATGGGGTCAATAGGAAGTTATTAGCAAAAATTATTAAACCTCCTGAGCCAGAGTGGTTTGGACCAAGATGGAGTCTGTAGCTCATCACCTTCTTCTTCAGAATCTATAGCACCAAACAGAAAGTAGGCCAAGGAAACCATAATAGGTATGCAGCTTGGTCACCACTCTCTTTGCCGTACTCTAGATTTGTATTTGGTGAGGGTCCTAAAGCCTAAAAGCTCAACCTAAAATCTCATGCAAACACAGGTCCCTTATCAGACCTGGCACCAGTACATAAACCTGAGGGGCCATTCTCTTCCCAATTACCTGGTTTCCTTCAAAACTTAATTCAAGAACCACATTATCCAGAAGCACTTTCATGTTCCTCCAAGCTGCAAGGGCCTCCCTGCCATAAATACATACACACACTTAAACACACACACACGTACACGTATATGTATGTGTATACATATATACACATATATACATACACACACATATATATACATATTGTAAGGTGGTGTGTATGGATTACTTAAGCTTATAAGAGAATCATAGATTTAGAGCTAGAAGTGGTTTCTGCTCATGTTGCTCTCCATTAGACTATAAGCACCTTTAGGGCAAGGAACATTGCTTTTATCTTTGTATCTTCAACATCTAGCATTCTTTCTGATACTAAGCTTAATAAATGCTTGCTAGCTGGCTGGCTAGAAATCCAGACAGGAAGGGTTCCCACCAGTGAAATTCAAAACACATTTTGCAAGAGCCTATTTCCTTTTCCCCAAATGACTTTCAAACCCCTGTCCTGATGAATGTCCCAGAAACACTCTTCTTTTCATGAATCCCCAAACACTTCAGAATTTGCCTGGGCAATAAATTTATCCATAACCATGATACCCTCACCCCACTCATCCCCCATTTTTATTTCTCAATAGACCTGGTGTTGGTCCTAACCTAGGACAAAAATAAGCTGCCAGATTAATGACAAGAAGAGCTCTTTTTTTCAAGTTTCTAAATATATTCTTTTAAACTGAGGGAGTCTGAATGCAAATCAAAGCATACTTTTAAAAAAATCTTTATTTTTCTTAATTTTTTTGGTCTGTGTTCTCTTTTATAACATGACTAGTATGAATATGTATATATTTTTTTAAAAAAATACAATTCTATTGATCTCTTTTGCTTTTATATCACCCTCCAATATGTCCCTTCCCCAATATCTCCCAGAGAACCACCCCTTATAATAAAGAATAGGAAACAGAAGGGGGGGGAGGAGGAAATAGTCCAACAAAACTAATGCATCAAAAAAAAGACTGATTATACACAGTATCCCATACCTGTAGTCCCCCACCTCTGTCAAAAATTGGGGGGAGATAACTTTCTCACAGCTCTTCTTGGGAAGCCTGGATACTTTACTTTTACAGAATTGAATTTCAATTGTTTTGTTGTTCTTTTCATTCACATTGCTATAGCCCTTGTATATATTGTTTTCCTGGTTCTGCTTACTTCATTTTGCATCAGTTCACTTTTTTATGCTTCTCTGTATTCATCATATTCATTGTTTCTTACAATGTAGTTTCTTACAATTTACATTGTTTCTTATAATTCCATTACATCTATTCTTCCACACTTTCATTGTATTGGCTTGCTTAATCCACTCGCATTTAGTTATGTGTTAGATTTGTTTTTCTCCATTTGTTTAATGTTACTGTAATTTATTTTCCTTCTTCCTCTTTTAAGTCAGTAGTTTTTCATTACAATTAGTTTTGTTTAAACTGCTTTGATGCTAATGTAATCCCAGAGGTTTTCTCCTATTTCCCTCTCATTTTCTTATCCTTTTCTTGGTTTGAGGGTTTCACTTAGATTAATGATTTATTTTTCTTTCTTTAGTTATCTCTTTCTTACCCTCTTTTGTCCCTTCTCTTTTTCCTCTCAGTTAATTAGTTAGTTCAAAACCTCCCTGTCCCTCCTCCCCTCTAACTTCTTATGTTTATTAGTTTTCTTTTATTGGACATTTCTCTAAGTTTTTCTTTGCTTTGTTCTTTATGTTATTTTCCTTTCTAATATATCCTGAGATTACATTTTCTGATTCATAATTGCATCTTCATGATTCATATGGGACTATACTCTTATTTATTTTTCATTTATTCTCTCCACATTCTCATGAGATTAAAGTTTCAGGAATGCCAAGTTTGAGTTCCCTCCTCCAATCAATTTCAACATTATTGTCTTTTTAATTCTTATACCATCATCCCTTTTTTTCTATTGTGCCTTACTTTTAGAAATCAATTAGTGAGGAAAGCGATGTTGGACAGAAGCAATACTGTGTGGTAGAAATTACCTTGTGTCCCAAATAATGCAGCCTAGCCCAACTCTCTGTTCTCACTCCTTTCCAAAGGCCATGCCATTTTATCTCTGGATCAAAGCACCTCCCTTCACCTTCTGGGAGTCAGTTGCTCTTACATAGGTTCCTTCTCCTGATCCATTATAATAGCTATGAAAGTACAACACTCAGAGAAGATTATTTCCTAATGCATTAATTCTCTCTAGACCACTAGGCCACATGAGGACCTAGAGGGCCTCATGTGGCCTTGAGGCTGCAGGTTCCCCACATCTTTTTTAGACTAAGCTCATTTTGAGGGTCCCATCTCCCATCACAGACACACAGATCCTCTTCTATGGGAGTGCTCTTCAGTTGGACCCTCCAACCTCCAACTGAAGTGAAATATCTCCCAGATTCAATCCCCCTATTCTGCTGCCTCTCCCATTCTCCTATAGCAACCCCCGCCCCCCACCACGTGCCCAGATACTCTAGGGTCCACTAACCCTCTACCATTCACAAATGGATTTGGTAGGAATACAACACCCATTCCTTCTGTCTCCTGCCTTCTCTCTCCCATTCTGTTGGGTTTCTTGTCCTAAACTTCCATCCCACAAAAAGCATTGATATTGATTCATCTGTAGGGGTTCAGGAGGTTAGTCGTTGGTGGTTCATTTTAGCTCTTTCACTTTCATTTTTATTTCTTTATTTTCTTGTATTTTTATTCCTTTGTATCCCTTACTGATGCCTCTTGGAGTTTGGGTTTTTTTTCTAACCTCTTAGGTCAATATTTCTCTCTCACTTTAAAAAAAATACTTCTAGATATGGGATACTACTAATTAGTGGATAAGTAATAATTATACTTTGTAGTTGTACTTATTTTTATGTTGTTTGGGATGATGTTTGCAAGTACAATATTCTTCTCCTATCTAATTTTTTTTAAGGACTGCCTATCTTTTGTTGAATGACCGTCTTGTTTTCACTGATGATTACACTCAACTTCTCAGGGAATATCATTTTGAGTTGTTTTTTCATTCCTTTCTCTGACTCCTCATGGCTACAGAATAATCTAATTTCTTTTTTCTAATTTTCTAATTTCATATTTTAAGGTCTTTCTCCCAGACGCTGGAAAAGTTTATTGCTTTCATTTAAGTTGTTCAATTTAATCAATGTATCCTTGGAATCTAAAGCACAGGTTGCTGTGTGTGTGTGTGTGTGTGTGTGTGTAGATAATCCATGGATTCTCTCAATTGATGCATAATGGTCTATATTTAGAAGTTCTGAGGAGTTCTCTGGCATTATTTCCTGCATTGTGGCATTCAGGGTTTTTTTTGTTTGTTTGTCATGTTTTTCTTGGAGACCTGTGAACCTTCTCTGCGTAGCTTGTTTTCAAGGTCAGTCCCTTTGTCTTATATGGAATTCATAAATTCTCGATATTATTGCCTTTTGTTTTGCTTCTACCACATTGTACTCCATTTCAGTATTTTTATGTTCTAAATCTGTTCATCTGTCTTTCCGCTTGTTTTAAGAGATCCTTCATCATAGATCAAATATTTTTTCTAATCTTCTAATTGAATATTTAAATTCTGCATGGAGAGCTTTAGATTCTGACCTGTGTTCCTTCCTAATTTCTTCTGTGGGTTTCATTTTTTTGTCGTAGAGTTTCTTGTTGTTGTTTTATTCTCTCCTTGAAGAATTCGTGAGTTTTTATTTTACAGAACATTTGTTAACTTTCCTTTTGTATTCTGTTTGTTAAGCTAAGCTTTAAGGTGGTCTCAGCTTCCTTGAACTGGGGGATATAGGTTTCTCTTGGTGTGGATCCCTACTCTCAATAGCCTCTTGGGCAATAGTGATGAGGGCCCAGTCTCTGGGAACCCCCTTGAATCTGGAATACAGTCTCTGGGAGCCCCCTTGAACTGTCCTTGAATCTTCCAACTGGATCTGGCCTTCCCCTAAGGCCACAAGCCTCACATTATCATTAGGCCCAAATCTCTACCTAGCCTTGCCCTTTGTTGTGCAGCTACTTCCCACCCTTAATCCCATTACCTCACATTGCCCTCCTTGGACTTCCCCTCAAGACCCTCCCTAAACCCCTCCTCTAGTCACCCCAGACCACCCCTCAATCCCTCCTACAATCTTTGTGTATATAATCTCCATCTTGCCTCCATGAAGGGGCTCAGATTCAATCTAATTCAGTAGGTTGAATCTGGCCCGCTTGTGGAAACAGGCGTCACAGGGTGGGGGGATTTCTTAAGACAGCCCATTATGGTGAATCCCTAATAAACTTTCTCTTTTCCCTTGGCTGAGAAGGCTTGAGTCAAATTCTTTCGGCAGGACCCAGTGCGTCAATATTTTGGGGTGCCCAGCACCCCTCAACCTTAAACCTCTTCAATAGGACTGTCTACAAGAGGGCTTCCATCCCCTTTCCATCATGGGGACAGGGTGCAGTGAGTTGGGACACTATGAAACCACAGTCAAGTATCTTTATCGGCAGGTGAGCTCTGCAAAATCCTATTGGTCAATTTGTGCTCCTGCCACTTGAAGGCTGATTGGGGAAGGGTGTTAAATGAGTATTTTAAGGATTAGAGTCCTTTGGTGTTAATCCATAATGATGTTGCTACATGGGGTTGGGGTGTCTTCTTTCTCCTGTGGATCTAGCTGTGATTAATCTAATATGGTACAAAGTTCCTTTTTCTGGCAGAAAGCTGGGAAACAATTTTACAGCTAGTGTCTCTGATAAAGGTCTCATTTCTAAAATATATAGGGGAATGAGTCAAATTTATAAGAATTCAAGTCATCCCCCAATTGATAAATGGTCAAAGATATGAACAGGCGGTTTTCAGAGGAAGAAATTAAAGCTATCTATAGTCATATGAAAAATGCTCTAATCACTATTGATTAAGGAAATGCAAATTAAAACAACTCTGAAGTACCACATCACACCCATCAGATTAGTTAACATGACCAAACAGGAAAATGATCAATGTTGAAGAAGATGTGGGAAAATTGGAACACTAATGCATCGTTGGTGGAGTTATGAATTGATTCAACTATTCTGGAGAGTATTTTGGAACTATGCCCAAAGGGCTATAAAAACTGTGCATACCCTTTGACCCAGCAATACCACTCCTTGGTCTGTATCCCAAAGAGATCATAAAAAAGGAAAAAGGCCCACATGTACAAAAATACTTATAGCATCTCTTTTTGTGGTGGCAAATAATTGGAAATTGAGGGGATGCCCATCAGTTGGGGAATGGCTGAACAAATTGTGGTATGTGAATGTAATGGAATACTATTGTGCTATAAGAAATGATGAGCAGGCTGACTTCAGAATAACCTGGAAAAACTTATATGAACTGATGCTAAGTGAAGTGAGCAGAACCAGAACAGTATACAGTAACACCAACATTGTGCAATGACCAACTTTGTTAGACTTAGCTCTTCTCAGTAATGCAATGATCTAAGACAATTCCAAAAGACTCATGATGGAAAATGCCATCCACATCCAGAGAAAGAACTATGGAGTCTGAATGTAGATTAAAGCATACTATTTTTCTTTCTTTCTTTCTTTTGTTTTTTTCTTTCTTGTGGTTTTTCCCTTTTGTTCTGATTCTTCTTTCACAACATGACTAATGTGAAAATATGTTTAATATGATTGTACACAGATAGCCTATATCAAACTGCGTGCAGTCTTGAGGAAGGGGGAGGAAAAAGAGGGAGAAAATTTTTGGAACTCAAAATCTTATAAAAATGAATGTTGAAAACTAAAAATAAATAAGGTTTAAAAAAATAAATATGTAGTCAAGAGACTGTTAGGAAGGTAAAAAAAAAAGTTCCTTTTTCTGGAGGGTTGTAGAGCTGAAGTGGTATAGAGAAAATAACTAATTTGTCATCTTTACTGGTCTTAAATATTTTCTTATTGAAGAAGTTACAGAGACCTCTTAGACTATTGTTAGAGAAGTCCCTGGAAAAAAAATATCCCAAGAAGGGTTGAGACATTTGAATTACTAGGGTCAAATCTCACCTTAATTGACAAGAGAAAGATGCAAAGCCCAACACTTATGCATACGTACCACACACACACACTGTTCTTTACTGAAACAAATACAAACACAACTGGGGAGATTAGCTTTTGATTTCTGGTCTTCCATTGTGTATTCCTGACTGGTTGGCTTTAGATGGACAAGGAGTCCAAAGACATTACAAATTTTCCTGAGTCAGGGAAAGCACGGTCTCCATGGTTTCTTGCCAATACGTGCAACCATAACTAATTTATAGGCAATACAACTTCACACAACTCAGATTTACTCAGCTATTCACAAAAGGATGTTAATGCACATGGTGGTAGAAGAAGAGGCCGAGGGAAAGATTTTCACAAAACATCAATCTTTCCAATGCTCACTTGTAAATTTCCTGGGCCTTCTCTTTGACCTTGGACTGATCTCCATACTTCAAATCTTCACAAGCTTCCCAGAATCCCAGATTCTCCCCTGAAGAAGTTAAGAAGGACCAGACAGACAAGAACCAAAAGAGAAATGAGTTGCAGGAGAGGAGAAGAAAAAAGGAATAGGACAGCAAAGGTTGATCAAAATTTCATTCATTATTTACTACCTCCTTATAAATTCATTGGGCTGCTACTTGCTTTCTGAATTCTGCAAAACACTCCTATCTTCAAATGGTTCGTAGTGAATAATTACCCTGGGCTTAGTGCCAGGCTTTCCATCTATTGAAGTACACAGATCAAATCCCATTACAACAAATTCCATGAGATCATCTGCTGTTCCTTTATTGTATTAGAATTTGATTGTGGCAAATATTGTTTGAAACAAGCTGACCTACAACTGGGGCTTAGATATCTTTTTTTAAAATTTTAATTGAACTAATCTGCCATTTTTGGCAGATTATAATAGGATTTATCATCATGAGTTATTCCAAGGGAAGTATTTGTGAATGTGCATGCATGCCTCTGTGTGTGTGTGTGTGTGTGTGTGTGTGTGTGTGTGTGTGTTCCATTTCCCTAACTGGATTTAGGCAAGAATAGTACCATCTATGTCTTTTGTATTATCCCCCTCCCTCCTCATCCATCATGCAGAGAATGCAGAATAAAAGCTTCACTTAATAGTTTTGATAAATGGACTGACAGAGTAATTAACATCCAACTAAGTGATTTTTTTGCATGGTAAAGACAAACTACTTTCACTTGGTGGGAAGGAAAAATCAGTACATTTTCGGAGAAAGATACAGAAAGCCAAACTCTCAACAATATTTCAGTTCCTTCTCAACCAAGTTAGTGCCTCATCACACTTTGGTGTTCTATGAAGAAGTCCACGAGCTTCCTTATCTTGACATTCTTCAGTTTAAAAGTAAGGTGGAGAGTAAAGGGAGAATTACTGGGGGGAGAGGTTATGTAAATAATGTGACAGTAGGAATGCAAAATAGGGGCAGCTAGGTGGCACAGTGAGTAGAGCACTGGCCCTGGAGTCAGGAGGATCTGAGTTCAAATCCAGCCTCAGACACTTGACACATTTACTAGCTGTGTGACCTTGGGTGAGTCACTTAACCCCAATTGCCCTGCCTTCCCCCCCTCAGGAAAAAAAAAAAGGAGTGCAAAATAGAGGGTGTTGGGTATGGCTTGGAAGAAGGCAGGAAGGTCCCTCTTCAGCCTTCTGTGTGGGCAAGTTCTTGGACATATCACAGATAGAAAAAAAAAGATGGTGAACACTAGACTAGTTGGCAGTTGACGTATGAATGCAACTCAGGATTCCAAAGAGAAATACACCCCGTTCAGGCAGAAGCTACAGGAAGGCAGATTTTTAGAATTGGAAAAGATCTCACAGATAATCTAGGCCAGCCTCCAATAGCATGCACACTACTAACTGGGATATTGATTGTCATTGTGTGGGAGCCAGTCTGCAGACACCTAGTTAGTGAGCATGACTATATTAGATTAAGTACAATAGAAATGAACTATCCTCTTGTATGGGGACACAATTAGATAACATGGGTAAGGTTAAGTTGAAGAGCTCACCATTTATTTCCCTAATTCATACCTGAAGCCGACATATTGCCTAAAGGAGGGGATAGGCAACAGACAGCACAGAAATGACAGAAGGAGTGTTACAAAGAATTCTTGTTATATTTAATTAGAAGTGTGGGTGTGATATACCAAAGGTGAGCCGTCAGCAGCTGCATTTTGTCATATGGATCGCTAGATGGAGCCATACTCATCTGGCCACTTGGTTCTCTGTGAAACTGAATGCACTTCTCTTGGTCTGGGTTTTATCACTGTCATTAGGCTGTATTACAGAGAAGGATTTTTAACGAGCCATATCATAAAATAATATTCTGCAAGGAGCTGTCAGACAGGTTATTGGTGCGTCAATGAGAATTGGCTAATGGATCCTACGGAGGAGTAACAGAATCTCAGTTGCAAGGGAAAATGGGGCCATCTAGTTGTTCTCATGTAGGTAACTTGAGTATCAGACCTCAAGTAACTAGCTCTCCCTGAGGGGTGGGTTTGGAGACAGGGAAGGACAGGGAAGGATGAGGAGATAACTTTCAACTAAGTTCACACAACCAGTTTGACTCTCTGCCCAAGGAAGGAAGGGTTGGTTGTTGGTTTTTGTTTTTGTTTTTTTTGGGGGGTGTGTGTGTGTGTGTGTGTGTGTGTGTGTGTGTGTGTGTATGCTCTACTTCTGCCCTCTGACATAACTTCCTGATTTGGTCAGCTATTTCTTGGACATCATTTCATATTTACGGATACATGAGTAAACAACCTAAAGAGACTTTTATTTTTCCTGAGATTGGACATCAAAGTTTATCCTGCCCAGTAAGGACAAACAGCATATGACAAAGAAAAAAAAAACAGCAATAGCTAAAGGGAGTCAGGAAGTGGGACATGAAAGACATTAATACACTTAGCTTTTCCATCCATTCTCCTTCTATGTTTGTCTCAGAATTTATGTTTAAGAAGAGAGGGAAAAAAAAAAACTTCAAGGACATGCGTCACAGTAGAGTCCTTTGCCTGTTGAGTGACAAGGCAGGGGTGGATGTGAGCAAAGGAAAATGGTGAAAGTAGTACTGGGACATGTGGCCAGGGTTAACAGAGACACTGGACTAGTGCATGTGTTTCCCCACCCCAAGGATCATTTGGCACTAGACCCAGCACAGCTTGTAATAAGGAAGACCTGGGCGCATATTCCACCTCTGTCAATCATTCTCTATGTAACCATGACTCACTTAACCTCTCTGAGTCTGCTTCCTCACCTGTGAATTATGGATAATAATTCCTACAGTACCTACCCCACAGGGTTGTTGTAAGGCTCAAATGAGATAAATTATGTAAAATGCTCCACAAACTAAAAAGCCTTATATAAATGTCAGCTATTACCAGGATTGACAAATTGTTTCCAAAAGCTTTAAAAGGAAGTACAGTTACAGGGTGAACATAAAACAAATAAAACTGTGAGAACATACAGGGAAGTGCACTTTCCCGAGAACTTCCCAAGATTCATGCCTGGCATAAAAAAAGAGGGTGTATAAGGGAGATAAAAGTTAGACATACCACTGAATTCTTTCTTCAGAAAAAACTGGAAGCTCTGTCGTCCCTTGGGATCTCGAATCAGTTCACTGAAGTTAAAAGCCCATCGTTCTACTCTCATTTTGGTTGGGATATCCACCCTGAAAGAAGAGGGAGGACACCTTGACCACATATACATACAGGTTCAGAAATAGAAATAAAGTGCTATCATCAACCTCGGATGTTCTCCCCCACACCTCAACCATCACAGAAGAGCAGAAACAGGGTGGGATAGTGGAAATCATGCTGAATCAGAAGTCAAAGACTAGGATTCAAACCCTGCCTTTGTTGCTTTCTACCCATAAGACCTCAGGCAAGTCATAACCTCTCTGGGACTCAGTTTCTTCTTCTGGAAAGTGGCAGAGTTGAACTAGATTCTCTCTAAGGGCCACTCCATTTCTAAATCAATAGTCTTATGATCTCTAGTCCCAGACAAAGGTTCTCCCTGTCCCAAAACAAATTTGACCTGAAAGAATAAGAACCTGAAAGCAAACAGTGACATTGGCATACTGTGTCTCACACACCTCTATAAATTTTTATCCAGCCCTAAAGGGTAGAAATGTGTGACACTATATACCACCTAGAGGTGTGTGAGACACTGTATGCCAGTGTTCTCTGACCACTGTTCTCTGGCCACTCACAGCTTCATCAAATACTGCTTCCAGCTTTTCCATATCTGTCCACCCAAAGTTGTACGGACCTTATCCTCTGTCTCTCCACGAAGATCACTATCAATTAAGTCTCTCTATTCCTAAAAGCTAGGGACTCAATCCTGAACTAAGCAGTTATGGATTACCATCCTCATTCCCCCTTGTCCTAGTCCAAGGGTGGGGAACCTGCAGCCTCAATGCCACATGTGGCCCTCAAAGTCCCCAAGTGTGGCCTTTTGACTGAATCCAAACTCCACAGAACAAATCTCCTTAATACGAGGATTTGTTCTGTAAAACTTGGACTCAGTCAAAAAGCCACATTTGAGGACCTTGAGGGCCTTGAGGCCGCAGGTTCCCCATCTCTGTCCTAGAGCTTTTCAAATACCTTGCAAATGGCTTTTCCCCCCTTCTTTCTTTCTCTATTTTATTTTTAATATATGGAATAAAACAAGCGGTTCCATAATATGGCATAATAAAAAAGATGATTACAAATTTATTACGTACAACTTGCTATTCCTTTGGTAGATTACAAAGTTGAATCTCCGAGGAACCGAAGCCTTACCCTGGTGCCTAAGAGAAATGGGAGGGAATCTTTGTCCCAGGACAGACACACACATTTACTCTGGAGTATTTCAGTGTCTCTATTTGTCTCTTGGTACTTTCTTAACAACATGCTTAGGGATCACTTTGATCAATTTCTGCTTGCCTACCTAGAGGATATTATTTATTTTTCTCCCAAACAAATTGTGGATGGTGGCCAACTGTGAGCCAACTACTGACCTGCCCCCAAACGCAAATGTTCAATTGAATCCAGTTCAAGAAAGAGTCATTAAGCACCTACTATGTGCAATGTGCAAGTGCTAGACACTTGAAGCACAAAAATAAAAATCACCACAGCCCTCAGGGAATTCCTCAGGATCTGCAATTTCAACCTGTGCTTTTATCAATAGGTTTTCCAAAAATTGTGTTGCCTGTTATGGCTCTGTTGAAGTAAGATGAGCATTTTCCCATGTATTTCAGCTACAGCCTCACTCAACCGAAAGCAAACAATTTGGCCGGCTTGATGTCATATGGACGTTTATTTTGAAGGCAGACGATGTCATCATGTCCCAGTTACAAGCTCTATGAATGCAGTTTCTACCCCCGTCGACTTGCTGCTACTGGAATAACATCTAGCCCGGAGAGATTTCACAACACAATTTGCTTTTGATGGCTGAAGAACTCAGGAGGTACACAACACATCGTCCAACATGGATGGCCCTAAGAAGACTGAAACATCTAGCATGAAAGACTCTCTGAGTTCATAAGCTTTAGGAGTAGAAGAGATTTGGGAGATTATCTAAACCAACCCCCTGGCTTTGCAGAAGATGAAAATGAGTGTGCAAGGACCTCAGAAATCATCCTGCTTAACCTCTATACAAATCATGAATCCCATCTATAAATCCCATCACTAAAAAGTGCTCACCTGGGCTTTGAGGTGCCTGCAACAAGTAGGTCTTTCTTTTCTTTTTTTTTTCATTTTCATACATATTTTATTTTGGTTTTCACATGAAGAATACTCACAGTTTTTTCCCCTAACATGTTCTTTTTTTTAATTTGTTTTTTTTTTATTTTTAGTTTACAACACTCAGCTGCACAAGTTTTTGAGCTCCAAATTTTCTCCTCCTTCCTCTCCTCCCCCTTTCCCTCCCCCAAGACAGCATTTTATTTTCACATGCTAATTTCCGCACCAATTTTTTATTGATGCTTCACGTTGACTAAGGGTTTGTTCGTTCATTTTTCCTAACCAGTATCAAATCTATTTATAACTGTCTTGTTCTCCTATAAGGATGCAAACTCCTTAGTGATAGAAACCGTTTCATCGTTGTAAACCCATTGCCTAGCACAATATATTGTAAGTAGTAGACAATGGGGGCAGCTAGGTGGGGCAGTGGATAGAGCACCAGGCCTGAGTCAGGAAGACTATCTTTCTGACTTCAAATCTGGCCTCAGAAACTTCCTAGCTGTGTGACCCTGGCCGAGTCAATTACCCCTGTTTGCCTCAGTTTCCTCATCTGTAAAATGAGCTGGAGAAGGAAATGGCAAACCGCTCCAGTATCTTTGCCAAGAAAACCCCAAAAAAGGGGGTCATGATGAGTAGGACACAACTGAAACGACTAAATAGCAAAAGCACTTAATAGATTTTTTTTGCATTGATGTTTGTCTCTACTCCGTTTCCTTCGAAAAGGAACTCAATTCTCTGGCATGAGGGGGAGGGGAGGGATATAGGGTGAAATTATGGAGACATTAAAATAAAATATATTAATAAAAATCTATATTTTTAAAAGATGACCCAAGGATCTCCTCCATGAAGACTTTTCTGATCCCTCCATCTTCTAGGGCCATCTGTCTCAAAATAGCTTATATTTAGCTACTTTATTTTTATTCTCTTTATATTTATTCTGTGTATAATTATATACGTCCTCGTTGTTTCCCCCATTAGGATGTAAGTGCCTTGAGAGTGAGGATTGTTTCTTTCTTCATCCGCAGTAACTAACACACACATTGACACATTGTCGTTGTTCAGTCGTGTCTGACTCTTCGTGACCCTAGTGGGGGGTTTTCTTGGCAGAGACACAGGAGTGGTTTGCCATCTCCTTCTCCAGCTCATTTTACAGATGAGGAAACTGAGGCAAACAGGGGTAATTGACTTGTCCAGGTTCACACAGCTAGTGAGAGTCTGAGGCCAGCTTTAGATGCCTAATAAATATCTGTAGATTAATGGATTGATTCCCTTCCATACCTTTACCATTATATGAAGCTGTACAGGTCAGTAAGATCACAGGACCCAGAACTAGAAGGGACCTCAGGATCATCTAATCCAGTCTCCTCATTTTCACTATGAGGGAACTAAAGACTGAAGAGGTTAAGTGACTTGCCCGTAGTCGCACAGATAGCATCACAAGCAGGATTTGCACTGAGGTCATTTAACTCCAGAGCTAATTCTCTTTCCACTGTACCCTATTGCCTCGTCAATGGATGCTGCATAACAATAATGATTATAATAACATCATAATATAATAAATCCCATATATGTATATGTTGATTGGATCTGGGATTTTATCCATGTGACAAACTTCTAGCATGGAAACTCTCTCCACCAAAGCATATTATACTGTGATTGACAGTCTTGGAAAATTTGCCTGGGGCCTCTGTGGTTAAGTGACTTGCCCAGAGTCACGCAGCCAATATGTGTCAAAATGAGCCCAGGTATATCAGATTCCAAAGCTGGCCTTTGTCCTCTACACCACAGTGCCATTCAATAATGCATATAACAACAGTGATGTGATAATAAACACAAATCATACTAATTTTTAAAATACTTATCAAACCACAAGAACTACCAGTGTGATCATGAGTGAGTCACAACTTTTCTGGGGCATAGTTCCCCCACCTGAAAAATGAGTGGGATGACTCCTGAGGTTCCTTCTAGTCCTAAATCCACGAGACTATGAACCCAATAGATTGATTAGTAAAATTACTGAAGCAAGTCAGTCTCTGCCTTTCAAAAGCTTATAGTCTCCAGGGGTGGGGAACCTATAGCTTTGAGGCCACAAGTTCCCCACCCCCGATCTAAACGTGGGTTCCCAAACTGTGCACCCTGGTGTCCTTGGGTGGGCAGCAATTTTATAGGGACATCAAGGGATATTTTAAATTTTCAACCCAACTACTCAATAAACAGAACTATTAGTATTTCTTTCGGCTAGGGGCTCAATGAAAAAAATTATTGAGTCACTAAGTAAACTGTTACTTAAGAAAGTTTGGGAACCTCTGGTTAACAATATATAAAGGCAGCTAGGTGGCACAGTGGATAGAGTATCAACCCTGACGTCAAAGTGAATTTGAACCCGAGTTCAACTCTGGCCTCAGATACTTGACACTTAACTAGCTGTGTGACCCTGGGCAAGTCACTTAACCTGATTGCCTTGCATAAAGTAATAGTAATCATATAAAGTACAAAAAAAAATTGAGTTTTGTTTTTCAAAATAATGCCTGATACATACAGTTTGGCATTTAGTTCCCAGAACTGAGTATCATCCGTTATCCAAGGGTTGCTAGGGAGACATCCTGACATGATAGGATCATTGGAAGAGAACTGTTCACTGTACTTCACAATTCTGCAAAGAAAATTAAAAGAAAATTGATTAATCCAGTGACCCAACTTGACTCCAGGAAACCAACAATGAAACATCCCTCCTTCCTCTCAGCAGAGTTGGTGCACTGTAGGTATGGAATGAAGCATACACCATAGCAGATAGGACTAATGTGCCAGTTTATTTTGCTTAAGTATTCTTTATTCTCAAGGAGAGTTCACTTGGCCGAAGGTTGGGTGGAAGGAGGTTACTGAGGAGATGACTTCAATGTAAAGAAAGCAACAATAAAACCCTTTTTTAGGTGTTATACTTTTAAAGGAGAAAATAAACATATTTTCCTAGAAGTTCACCATTCAAGTGACTCCATCGATATCCTGTCAAAGTGTTAGGTTACCATGAACAAAGCACTCCATCTCTGACCTCCAGGAATTTTCTCTGGCTGTTCCCTATGCCTAGAATGCTCTCCCTCCTCAACTGCACCTACAGACTTCCTTGGCTTCTTTTAAATGTCAACTAAAATCCTATTTTTTTTACTGTAAGCTTTTCTTAACCCCTCTTAATTCTTATCCCTTTAAACTGTTAATTATTTCCTATTTATCCTGAAAATAACTAGCTTTGTATGCGTTTCTTTGTGTATTATCTCCCCCTTTAGATTGTAAGTTCCATGAGGGCAAGGTCTATCTTTTTATATCCCTAGCTCTTAGCACAGTGCTTTGCACATAGTAGGCCCTTAATAAATGTTTATTGAACATTTGCTTCTCTTTCTCCTTTATCAATATAAACTCACAATAAGATGTAACAGGTCTGGAGACCCATGACTGGGTTTCCCAATTGGTTTGAGTCAGAGGTATGCTGGACCCAGCTGGAATCATTTCTTGAAAGCCAATTGTTAAATTTTCACTGAAAGCATTTACAATTCAGAAATTGACAAACACTACAAATCAGGTCTTAACGCATTGTTTTAATTGTTTAAACTTAAGAAGTGATGTGGAAAATGTTAATGATTCGGATTAAACTTACAAGTATGTCATGGGTACTTTTTTTTTTCAGAATCACTTGTTAAACATTTACCAATACACCTTAGAGCACTATACTAAGGAAGTTGAAATCATCTTTTTAAAGCTCAGTAAACTTCACACAAAGAACTTTCCTCTGTGGTCATGGATGATAGCCGTGACCAAACCAACTGCCTGAGAAACATCTACCATTGGTCACAAGAGGAACCAAGATCTAAAAAGGCTTGATCCCAATCTACTTTGAAGTTGACATACACTGGGTCAGATCAGGTTGGCGACCACAGAAATTATAGTGTGGTTACAAAGTCCTTGTCTGACTTTAATAACTTTAGGTGTATGTAAGATAGAAGCATATGGCAAATGACATATAAAAGCTGAGATCTTAAAGTTTTAAAGGAATAGAGCTTGATTGTTTTTAACTTTCAACATAACTGCTCCCACTTGCAATGCATTTTTTCAAATCAATTTTTGGTTGCTACTCAGTAATTCCATGGTTTGCTTTTGTGAAAAGAAATGAAAACTAATTAATCCTAAATTGACAACACTGATATGTACAAACTTTAAGAAGCCACTTTTTAGATGATCGTGATAAAACCTATTGTGTTATAAGAAATAACAAGGGGGATGGTTTCAGAAAACCTAGGAAGACATATGAACTGATGCAAAACGAAGCGAGCAGAACCAGGAGAACATTGTACACGGTAATGCCAATAGTGTAACGATGATCAACCGTGAAAGACTTAGCTACTCTGGTCAATACAATGATCCATGGCAATTCCCAAGGATGCATGATGAAAAATGCTATCCACCCACAGAAGCAGAAGCGATGAACTCTGAGTGCAGATGAGAACATGTTTTTTCAATTGCTTTATTTTTCTTGCTTTTTTTTCAACTTGCCTACAAGGAAATACGTTTCACATGACCACATGTATAACAGCTATCATATTGCTTGGTTTCTCAATGGGTAGGGAAGGGAGAAAATTTGGAGCTCAACATTTAAAAAAAATATCACCCCAAAATATAAAAATTTTAAAAAATAAGCATCTACCTTTATATGACATTTAGTATTCTTCTATCATTTCTATAGCTAGGTTATTAAAGTTTAAAGTTGCACACAGACTTTATAACCAACCTACATAGTTTCCTTTCATAAAAATATTTTCCTCCCTTCTCTTCCTTCCTATAGTATTAAACGGTAGTACTGACCAATCCCTTAAACAGTTGGTTCAGTGCCACATAAGTGGACCTCACCTTAACTACGACCTTGGCTGTTTAGACAAATGAGAAGGCTAATTATATTACCATTTCTGTTAGCAACTCTTAGCACAATGTTAGGAATAGTGTGGGAGTTCAATAAAATCCTGTTGAATGAGTAAACTTGCTATGCCCTGATTTCAGTTCCTGCCCATGACAAATACACCACTGAAATATCAGCTAGAAGATTTCTTATTTCTTGATATTGTGGTTGGAAGTCCTTTGAATTTGCCAAGTATTACAAGGAATGAGCCTATTATCTGCAAAGCAGAGGGGAAGGTGATGAGCCACCCTCCCACACCAGTCCTTTTAGCAAATATTTTATATGTATTTTTAAACATTTTCCTCCCTTGGAAAAAATAAATCTCTCATATTTGAAATTCACAGCTGGCTCAACTTTTTTTCATTCCTTTTTATTTTTACAAACTTGTCATACATCAACAAATAGGAACATTTCCTTATATGTACAAAGAATACAGGAAAAGGGGAACTGTACATGAAGCTTTAATCTTCATTATGTAGAATTTGGGATTAGGTTTGGGGATTATTTTTTACCGTAGGGAGGTATTTTTCAAATCTAACATGGTAGTTTTAATATTGCCTTGCTTATCACCTTCTGAATTTTCTTCTGCCCATCTCTCTACATTTTTAATGATTTGTTGACACACGCTTTTCTTTCTTTTCTTCCCTTTTTTTGTATCACTATGACACATACACATTCTGTTCCTCCTCTTCTACAGAGTTGGGGATATAACTTAAGATGAATAATAAATCTGATGTGGTTTCATTTTGTCACAGCAATGGTCACATGTGTGTGCTTCTTCTGACGCCAGACTGATGTAGGAATTTGATCTTGATCAGATGAAACCAAATTAAGCTTATTTCTCCATTTTTAATTAGTTCTCTGTCAGTTAAGTACTCAGAAGCCAGTCTGAGCTAACTTTAGCACTCCCCTACTTAAATGCCATTGAAAATCTTATTAATTATTAGCTATAATCAAGGTTAGATTTGGAAAATGGACTGCTCATCAAAACTACACTTAATGTGGTAAATGTATTTTCACAATGAAGAATGAAAAAATATTGTCAAAACCTTGTGGAATCATGACAAATTATGGAAAACACATGATTAAAACCAAGAGAGCCACACTACACATTCATTTTTAAAAGATAAGAAAAATTATAAGGTTTTTGTTAAGTCATTTCAGTCATATTTGACTCTTCGTGACCACATCTTTGGAGTTTTCTTGCCAAAGATTCTGGAGTGGTTTGCCGTTTCCTTCTCCAGCTCATTTTACAGATGAAGAAATGGAGTCAAACAGGGTTAAGTAACTTGTTCAGGGTCACACAGCTAGTAAGGGGCAAAGGCCAGATTTGAACTCAAGAAGATGAGTCTTCCTTCTTCCAGGCCCCACTCTATCTACTGCATCACCTAGGTGTACCATAAGGTTTATTGTATGTCAACAAATTTATTTTGCTTTGTCCCAGTTAATTTGCATGCCATTCTAACAACCCTTAAAAATAAAAGCTGTTCCTTCTAACATGTAAGTATTCTGAACTTAATGCCAAATTTTTTAAAACAAGAGATTACAGCAAAATGAAATATTGCAAGTTAAAGCATTTTTTATTTAAGGATTTTAAGGATGTAAAATTTGTAAGGTTTATTATGTAAGTCAACAAAATTAATTATTTTACACAGTTTTGGCTAATTTGCATGACACTCCAACCCTCTGTCTCATCCCCCCAAAATAAAAGCCCTTCCATATAACAAAGAGAGTCCTATAAAATAAAACATATTGGCCATGTCAAGAAAATGCATGTCTGAAGAGAGGGGAGGTGGGTGGAGCCAAGATGGTGGCTGGAAAGCAGGGACTAGCATGAGCTCCCCACCAAGTCCCTCCAAAAACCTACAAAAAAATGGCTCTGAACCAATTCTAGAACTGCAGAACCCACAAAATAGCAGAGGGAAGCAGGGCTCTAGCCCAGGACAGCCTGGATGGTCTCTGGGTGAGGTCTATCCTGCACGGAGCTGGGAGGGGAGTGGAGCAGAGCCCAGCGTGGGCGGAGCGGACCAACCAGACCAGGAGCCGGGCAGAGATTGCCCTAGCGCCTTGAATCAGTGAGCTGCAGCAATTACCAGACTTCTCAACCCACAAACACCAAAGACAACAGAGAAGGTTAGTGGGAAAAGCTGTGGGAGTAGAAGGAGTTCGCAGGCTACCGTCCTGGGGGCAGCAAAGGTGGGGCAGCTACAGAACTACAGCTGCAGTTGCTTCCAGCCCCAGGCCCACCTGGTGGGAGGAATTAAGTGGCGGATCAGAGCAGGAGTGCAGAGCCTGCTGAAGATCTAAGTCCAGTCTGGGTTGGGGGTTCTTGGGGAAGGAGGAGTGCTGGTGTGGCAGAGCTGACTGTAACAGCTCTGAAATTCACATCTCATCCCCCAAGCTTGGAACATAGTTCTCTTTACTCTACAAGCAGTCATAACCCACTGAAAAACTCAAGGGTCAAGTTAGTTGGTTGGGAATATGGCCAGGCAGCGAAAACACACCCAGATTCAGTCTCAGACTTTGGAATCTTTCTTGGTGACAAAGAAGACCAAAACATACAGACAGAAGAAGTCAACAAAGTCAAAGAGCCTACACCAAAAGCCTCCAAGAAAAACATGAACTGGTCCCAGGCCATGGAAGAGCTCAAAAAGGATTTGGAAAAGCAAGTTAGAGAAGTAGAGGAAAAATTGGGAAGAGAAATGAGAAGGATGCGAGAAAACCATGAAAAACAAGTCAATGACTTGCTAAAGGAGACCCAAAAAAATACCGAAAATACACTGAAGAAAACAACACCTTAAAAAACAGACTAACTCAAATGGCAAAAGAGCTCCAAAAAGCCAATGAGGAGAAGAATGCCTTGAAAGGCAGAATTAGCCAAATGGAAAAGGAGGTCCAAAAGACCACTGAAGAAAATACTACTTTAAAAATTAGATTGGAGCAAGTGGAAGCTAGTGATTTTATGAGAAATCAAGATATTATAAAACAGAACCAAAGGAATGAAAAAATGGAAGACAATGTGAAATATCTCCTTGGAAAAACCACTGACCTGGAAAATAGATCCAGGAGAGAGAATTTAAAAATTATTGGACTACCTGAAAGCCATGATCAAAAAAAGAGCCTAGATACCATCTTTCAAGAAATTATCAAGGAGAACTGCCCTGATATTCTAGAGCCACAGGGCAAAATAGAAATTGAAAGAATCCATTGATCACCTCCTCAAGTAGATCCCAAAAAGAAATCTCCCAGGAATATTGTCGCCAAATTCCAGAGCTCCCAGATCAAGGAGAAAATACTGCAAGCAGTCAGAAAGAAACAATTTGAGTATTGTGGAAACATAATCAGAATAATCCAAGATCTGGCAGCCTCTACATTAAGAGATCAAAGGGCTTGGAATACGATATTCCAGAGGTCAATGGAGCTAGGATTAAAACCTAGAATCACCAACCCAGCAAAACTGAGTATCATGCTCCAAGGCAAAATATGGATTTTCAATAAAATAGATGACTTTCAAGCTTTCTCAGTGAAAAGACCAGAACTGAATAGAAAATTTGACTTTCAAACACAAGAATCAAGAGAAGCATGAAAAGGTAATCAAGAAAAAGAACAAGAAAAAGAAATTGCAAGGGACTTACTAAGGTGAACTGTTTTGTTGACATTCCTACATGGAAAGATGATGTGTATGATTCATGAGACCTCAGTATTAGGGTAGCTGAAGGGAATATGCATACATATATGTTTATGTATATATATGGGTGAATGTGTTTGTATGTATATATCTATGTGTGTATGTGTATATATATATGTAAATATATATATATATATATAGAGAGAGAGAGAGAGAGAGACAGAGAGACAGAGACAGAGAGAGACAGAGAGAGAGAGAGACAGAGAGAGAGAGAGAGAGAGACAGAGAGAGAGAGAGAGGGAGAGAGGGAGTAAGCAGACACAGGGTGAGTTGAAGATGAAGGGAAGATATCTAAAAGAAATAAAATCAAATTAAGGGATGAGAGAGGAACATACTGAAAGAGGGAGATAAGGAGAGATAGAATGGGATGGATTATCTCCCATAAAGGTGGTAAGAGGAAGCAGTTCTGTGGGAGGAGGGGAGAGGGCAGATGAGGGGGGAATGAGTGAACATTGCTCTCATCAGATTTGGCCTAAGGAGGGAATACCATACATACCCAATTGGGAATCTTACCCCACAGGAAAGAAGAGGGAAGAAGATAAAAAAAATGGGGGGGGGATGATGGAGGGGAGGGCAGATGGGGGTGGAGGTAGTCAAAAACAAACACTTTCGAAAGGGGACAGGGTCAAGGGAGAAAATTCAATAAAGGGGGATGGGTTGGGAAGGAGCAAAATATAGTTAGTCTTTCACAACATGAGTATTGTGGAAGGGTTATACATAATGATACACATGTGGCCTATGTTGAATTGCTTGACTTCTTAGGGAGGGTGGGTGGGAAGGGAAGAGGGGAGAGAATTTGGAACTCAAAGTTTTAAAAACAGATGTTCAAAAACAAACAAAAATGTTTTTGCATGCAACAAGAAAATAAGATACACAGGCAATGGGGCGTAAAAATTTATCTTGCCCTACAAGAAAGGAAGGGAAAAGGGGATGGGAGGGGAGTGGGGTGACAGAAGGGAGGGCTGACTGAGGAACAGTGCAACCAGAATATATGCCATCTTGGAGTTGGGGGGAGGGTAGAAATGGGGAGAAAATTTGTAATCCAAACTCTTGTGAAAATCAATGCTGAAAACTAAATATGTTAAATAAATTTAAAATAAAATTAAAAAAAAAGAATATAAGCTTCTTGAGGACAGAGACTGCCTTTGCTTTGGTTTTGTATGGCACTTGGCACGGTGTTTGACACATGGTAATCAATAAATATTTTTTCTTTCATTCATGGACAACACAAAAAAAAAAGCAGTTCTGTAGGAAGAGAAGAGAAGACAGGTGAGGGGGAATGAGTGAATCTTGCTTTCATCAGATTTGACCTGAGGAGGGAATACCATACATACTCAATTGGGTATCTTCCCCACAGGAAAAAAGGAGGAAGAAGATAAAAAAGAGGGGTATGATAGAAGGGAGGGCAGATGGGGGTGGAGGTAATCAAAAACAAACACTTTGGAAAGGGGACAGGGTCAAGGAAGAAGAATTCAATAAAGGGGGATAGGTTAGGAAGGAGCAAAATATATGAGTCTTTCACAACATGAGTATTGTGGAAGGGTTATACATAATGATACACATGTGGCCTATGTTGAATTGCTTGACTTCTTAGGGAGGGTGGGTGGGAAGGGAAGAGGGGAGAGAATTTGGAACTCAAAGTTTTAAAAGCAGATGTTCAAAAACAAAAAAAAATAGTTTTTGCATGCAACTAGAAAATAAGATACACAGGCAATGGGGCGTAGAAATTTATCTTGCCCTACAAGAAAGGAAGGGAAAAGGGGATGGGAGGGGAGTGGGGTGACAGAAGGGAGGGCTGACTGGGGAACAGGGCAACCAGAATATACACCATCTTGGAGTTGGGGGGAGGGTAGAAATGGGGAGAAAATTTGTAATCCAAACTCTTGTGAAAATCAATGCTGAAAACTAAATATATTAAATAAAAAAAGGAAAAAAAAGAAAATGCATGTCTTATTCTGCACTTCTAGTACATCATCTCTCTGCCAGAGTATGATTCATTTGGTCATTTAATTGATCATAGTTATTAAGTCTTCTACAAATGTTTTCCTTTACATTGTAGTTATTATATAAATAGTTATTCTGGTTCTGTTTAACTCTTCATCAGTTCATAAAAGTCTTCCCAAGTTTCTCTGAATCCATCCCTTTCATCACTTCTCATAACACAATAACACATGAATATGCTATAATTTTTTTCCATTATTCCTCAAGTGATGGGCACCCACTTTATTTCTCCAGTTCTTTGCTACAAAAAAGATTATTATAAATATGTTTGCACATATGGGTCCTTTTATCATTCTCTGATCACTTTGGGAAAGAGGACAGTGAGGCGATGAATGGTATGTGCCTACTAATAAATGGTATCACTGAGTCAAAAGATATGAGTAGTTTAGTGATTTGGGAGGTATAGTTCCAAATTGCTTTTCTGAATGGTAGGACCACTTCACTACTCTACCCTATAGAAACGGTCATTTTCTTTTTTTTGTCAGGTTTGCCACTCCGATGACTGTAAGGAAGAATGTATATTCTCCTATGATTAGTGATTTAGAGCTTTCTTTTTTCATATCATTCAGGATGGGTTGCCTTTCTTCTTTTGGGAATTCCCTGTTCATGTCCTTTAGTCATTTGTCTGCTGGAGAATGGCTTTTGGTCTTGTACACTTGCATCAATTCTCTATATAATTAATCCTCAAAATTCATTTAACTTTCCTGACTTGAAGCATTTGTGTGGTTTTATTAGTCACCTCATGGGAAAGGGAAAACAATGAGAGGCAAAATGGATGCGAGTCTGTGGAGTGACCAGTATCCTGCTAGGCACTTCAGTGGTCGTGTTCACCCTACCGTTGTAAAGAGCTCCTCCATGCACTCATTGAATATTTTCATTATTTGCCTTTAAAACTGAAGTTTTGTGTTGCAATTCTGCCCCCAAAGTGAAGCACAAGTATTTTGTGCTTTAAGCCCAAGGATGCAAAATCAGTGATGCAACTTAGTGGGAAAATAAAGGTGTTAGATAAACTTTGTGCCATAATGTCTGCAGTCACTGTCAGTCATGAGTTTGTGTTAACAAATCAAAGATTTGCCATATCCACCAAAAAAGAGGAAAGTATTTGTGGTGCTGTAGATTTCATGTGTTATGAAAAGTGAATATTGTCTGAAATTAATTTTTTATTGAGATGTTGGCACAAAAGATCACAGGATTCTAGGGAATTACTAGCAAGAAAAAATGTTTTCCATGTTACCAACTTTATTTTGTGTACTGCATTTTCTGGGTTATTTCATGGTTACTGCGTTAGGAAAAGTGCACATTATCAGAATTATTGTTTGAATATGAGGAATTGTATGTGGAAAAGTGTATTTTAAGCAATCTCTAGTGAAAGATTACAGTTTTTGCTGGTCATGGGAACCTAACCTCCTATTTCCCATAGGTTCAATGTGTCAATATTAGTGTTTTTTACTTTTGTACCATTTTCTAGGAATATTATATCTGTGAAAGTTGAGGATTGACTATATATTATAGATGTTAGAACCTTATCAGAGAAATTTGTTGCAAAGACCTTTCCCAATTAACTGTTTTCTCTGTACTTCTAATATGTTGATTTGTTTATATTTTTTAAAAATTTATATAATCAAAATTTTTCATTGCATTCAATGAAATTCTTTCTCTCCTTTGTTTCATCAAAATTCTGCCCCTATCTATAGCTATAAATATATATCCTTCTTTGCTGTTTGAATTTTTTGTGATATGATCTTTTATACCTGCAATGTATTGCAGGTATATATATATATATATATATATATATATATATATATATATATATATATACACATATGTGTGTGTGTGTATGTATGTATATGTGTGTATGTATGTATGCATATGTATACGTATGCAATATATGTGTGTGTGTATTCATTTGGAGGTTATTGTGGTATATGGCATGTGATGGCCACCTAAACTTAAATTTAGGTAGAGCACTTTCCAGATTTCCCAGCAATTTTTGTCCAATAAATAATGAGTCTTTTGTAGTTGGAGTCTGTGGGTTTATTAAACACTGAGCTAGTCTTCTCAAACGCTTTTGAGTTTTGTGTACCTGATCCATACCACTGATTACTTTTCTATTTTTTAACTAGTAGCAAATAGTTTTGATACTGTTTGAAAACTGATACAGATATATTCACTTCCTTCCCACCTTTTTTTATTTGAAATTCCTGGCTTTTTGTTTTTCCAGGTAAATTTTATTTTTTTCCTAATTCCATAGAGTAAGTCTTTGGTAATTTGATTAGTACTAGGCTGAATCTATAAAGTAATTTAGGTAATACTGCCATACCACATTATATTGGCATGGCTTTATCATGAACAATTAATGGTTATCAAATTATTTATTTCTGACTTTACCTCCATAAAGCATACTTTGTAGTTGTATTCAAATAATTTTTGTGTCTTCTAAGTAAATTACCATCTCATCTGAAAAAAGGATAATTTTGTTTCCTCTTTGCCTATGCTTAATCTCTCAATTTCTTTTCTTTGTCATAATAGTGATGACAATAGACATCTTTGCTTTATACCTGATCGTATTAGAAAGACCTCTAGCACTTCTCAATTATGTGTAATGCTAATTCTTGGTTTCACATAGTTACTATTACCAAAGTAAAGAATGGTTCATGTATTTCAGGGCTTTTAAATGTTTTTTTTAAACATTAATGAGTATTGTACTTTGTCAATTTTTTCTGCATCTATTGACACAGTAGTGTGATTTTTATTGTGTTTCCTGTTAATATGATCTATTACATTATAATTTTCCTAATACTGGACCTCTGCATATCTAGTATAAATACAACCTGATCATACTATCTAAACTTCTTAATATGTTGCTATGGCCTCTGTTATTTTATTCAATATTTTAGCACCAATATTCATTAGACATTAGTCTATAGTTTTCTTTCTCTGCCATATCTCTGCCTGTTTAAGTACCAGGATCATATTTATCTTGCAGAAGAAGTTTGGCAGGATTCCTCCACTTTCTTTCTTAACAAATGATTTATGTAATATAACAATTAACTGTTTTTTTTATGTTTTTGATACAATTTACTTATAAATCCATCTGGTCCTATAGTTTTTCCTCCTCTTTAGGAGCTTTTTTTACGGATAATTCAAAACTTTTTGAGGTTGAATTATTTAAATTCTCCATTTCTTACTCTTTTAATCTTGGTATTTTATAACTATGTTTATTTTTTTTTGGAGGGGATAAAGAAATTGGGGTTAAGTGACTTGCCCAAGGTCACACAGCTAGTAAGTGTGTCAAGTGTCTGAGGACAGATTTGAACTCAGGCCCTCCTGACTCCAGGGCCAGTGCTCTACTCACTGTACCACCATAGCTGCCCCTATGACTATGTTTATTTATAACTTTTCATCAATTTTATTTGTTATCCATTGAGTTGGCATCTAATTGGGAAGAATCGTTTCTAATAATTTAACTTCCTCTTTATTTTCTGTGAGTTCTCCTTTCTAATTTTTGCTGTTAGTCAATCTCATTTTTGAAAAGGGAAAAACTAGACATGGCTTATCTATTTCATTCAAATTTCTTTTTTTAACACTCCTATTGCCAGCTCCATTACATGCAGTTTTTGACTGGAGGAAGGAGCTTAGTTACATTGAATTTTGCTTCCCTTTCTATTAGTCTTCCTGTAGCTGTTTTCAGATATGTGCTGGAATTTATGAGGAAGAACTAAGTTTCTCTATAACATTCCACATAGCCATCATAACTGGAACTCTCAGCTCAACTTTCAGAGATTCTGAACTAAGATCAGTTTGTATATAACTCTGTAATTAATAGGTACCAATGGCAATAGAATTGAGATATAAACCCAACCCCAAGATTTTATGCAAAAACAAATTTCCTCTAGATGAGGCCAGTGGTTTTGAGTCACCACATATTTTTTAGGCAGTTAGGCTATGTGGAAAAAATGGTTCACCAAAGGGTGAACACTTTGCCTACAGAGAGGTTAAAACCACATTGCATATTCCATGAGTCATGGGGAAGTCATCTGTGCTTTGAGGATGTTGTGGTAGACAAAAGACATAAAAGACAGGTCCAAATCTCAGTTCCAACACTTACTAACTGTATAATCTGGAGATACATCACTTAACCTTGTGCACTTCTCTTTTCCCATCTATAAAATGTGGCTAATAATATTTATAGTACTTAATCCATGGGGATATTGTGATGAAAGCATTTATAAAGCTTCAAATAAATCTAAATCATTATTATTACACTGGAGATCAGTGCTAATGTGTAACCAAAGTCATAGAATTTTGATAAACAGGATGTGGCTTAGAAATAAATCACAAGGCATGCAGCCATACTAAAGAAGATATCCTAATGTCTACTACAATTATGAGTACAGTTTTGGTTAAGTCCTTTTCATTTGATCAAATATTGTCTGGAGCAACATGTGTGTGTGTGTGTGTGTATGTGTGTGCGTGTGTGTGTATATATATATATATTATTTTATTTAAATCCTGACAGTGATGGGGGAAAATAAAGAAGTAAATCATATATTTCAGCAGGAATTAGCCCCTTTGGCTTTATTCCTGTTTGTATCTCATTTTTCAACCCAACCTTTAAGTTAAATGATGATAGTAATATCTGATATTTAGGTAGTGTCTTACACACATGATCTCATTTGACCCTCCCTTTGTGAGGTATGTTATATAAATAGTATCATTTTCATTTTAAATATAAAGAAACTAGGAGTCAAAAATTTAAGTGATTTGACCAAGGTCACACTTCTTGAAAGTTTCTGAACCAAGGTTTAAAGACTTCAGGCTCCAAGTAGAACGTTCTTTCCACTTAAACAACAGTAGAAAACAGGAGCTAAACTACTATCCAAGGTCTAATGAAATCAAGAAGAATCTAATGGAAATAAGCTGTAGCCCTAATTTTTTTTTCAAATCAGACAATGGGCCTAACATTATTTACAAGATTCTCTCTTGTCTATTTGCCTTCCATTTAGTGCTACTGAACAGTGAGGGGAAAGGCTAGGGTGGAAATTTATGACTTCCTTATAGACAGTTATCACTATTAGCCAGATAAGATTTTCCCAGATTAAGGATTTTTACCCACTTTGATGCCAAAAAGAAGGCACTACCATTTTCCCTCCTAATAATTCTGATATGGAGAAGATGAATGGAGTTGTAGATAAGAGCCTTAGGATCAGGAAGACCTGTTTCCCCCTACTATTTCTGTGATGCTGGTCAAGTCACTCTGAATCTCTCGGGACCTAGCTAACTCTTTAAGACTAGAAGTTATAGATGAGTTGCTGATCTTCAAGAGTAAAGAGATCTTCTATGATGGGAGTTCTCTACCCCAATGAAATCATATGTCTAGACTCCCTCCAAAATATGCTAACATGCTCTGAGTCCTTGATTAGTCGCTTTATGGCTGGCTTTTCAGGAATAAATAAAATCTATTTTTATCTGCCCAGAAAACTTCCAGAGCAAAGAAGAAATCTGTCAAGTAGAATACTTAATTTTTTTTAAATTACTTACTCTTTGGGAATCACAGCGTCCCTTGGAAGAATGTGAAAGGTACTATGGAGGTTATAACCGGGAAAGTTTCAGCCATATCAAAGAGATTTAACTATCAGTGCTATGAGGTTTAGATTCAAAAGTTTAGCTTTAAATGTAATTTGGTTCTATGACAACAACAAAAATATACCATGGTAAAATCTTCCTTTCCTGACACTTACTAGCTGTGGGACAATGGACAAACCACTTCGTCTCTCTGACTTTCTATTTCCTATCTGCAAAATGGGGATAAAACAGTATCTACTCACAGGTCTATTGTCAGGATCAAATAAGATGATGTACATAAAATCTTTGTAAACCTGAAAGTTCTGTGCACTGCCACAGGAGGCAGTGGGTTGTTCAAAATTGGAGGACTTCAATAAAAGGTTGGAAGACTTCTTGCTAAGTGTATTGTGGAGGAGTGTCCTTTTTAGTTATGGGTTGAACTAGATACCTCTTTCAACTCTAATGTTCTGTGATTCTGAAATGTCTGCAGTTATTCAGAATTTTTGTTGATGATTGTAAATGCCAATAGCCCATCTTGATGATCCACCCTAAAATTAAAACTGGACATATAGCTGGACTCGAAAGACATTTTGGATTTTCCTTAAAGTATCATCTTTGACATTGCCCAGTGTAGTCTGATCACTAGGGATCTACTCTAGGATAAGAGTTGGTAACTGAACTGCAAAGGTTCTGACCCACAGTTTCAAGATGATCGATCTCAGAGTTGCCTAATCAGTCATAGGCCAACTAGAACCAATTTCCCATCTTCCATCCCAACCTTATGTAACACTTATGCCCACTCAGGTTGGGCAATGCCTTTAAAGGCACCTCTGTGACCATGATGCACTATACACATGTAATGGGACATGACTCCTGACTAAAAGAGCATTGCCCAGTAGCTGTGACAGTAATACCTACATGAATAAAAAAAAGTACTTCTTCAGATGGTTGGAAGACTTCAAAGGAGGCAGTCGTTAAAAGCAAAAACAGTCTTTTGGATGGTGGATAGGATATCCCCTGTCCTACCAGCCATGTGAGGAATCTAGCTCACTACCATATCCCTTGACGTCTAGAACCTGCAACCCCAGAGATTGCTAGGAGTGGACTCCCCTTGAGGAGATCATCTTCTCTATCTTTGGTTGAGGTCAGATCTGATTTCACTGCTAGTTAAAGAGTTCATTTACTCTCTTGCATATTCTTTGGTCTATTCTAATGTGTATAACTTACTCAATACCTGCTTTTTGTTTACTTTGATAAAGAAATACCCTAAGCTATTCATGATGGCCTTTTTATAACTAGCATTTTGTGGATGGGGGCTAAGGTGGCAAGAGTGAGCTATATGATCAGGAAAAGCAACTTTTATTCTGAAATGTTTAGCATCATACCCCTAGACTACAGATATCTGAGGTGTGGCAGACAGATATAATCCTAACCTAAAAACCCTCTTGGAGATAGGAGAGAGAAGCTTGCAACCAGTCATGACTCTCTTCTTATTCCTCACATAGCCGTAAATTACAGTTTCCCTTGGAGAAGGGGTGGGATAGATTCCAGATCAAATATCTATCCATACCACACATGGGCCAGCCATATCTTTACTTATACACAACCCAACCACTTACATTTTCCATTTGTTTAAAACTTCATCTGCATGATTACAAAGGCAGTAACCTACCCTCCAAGAGAGACTGATGATTTCACCGTAGACCTCATTAAAGCTTGTTGGTAGTACATCATCTGTAAGGGACAAAAATATTAGAAGATATCCAACCTCTCACCTCTCTTGATAGTATCTGCTCCCGAATCACCTCTAATGAACTAGCAGTTCCCTCCCAAATCTTAGATTCAAGGTGTCCTCATCAACACCAGAAGGTATGCTTCCATAGTTGATGGGTGACTCCAACTCCAAGATAAGTGGTCTTTACCAACCTTTCATTTGTTATTCAAAAGACAAGGCACTGACAAGACGCAGAGAGATGGGAAACAGACTCTGAAGCACCGTCTTCTTTCACATAACTGTTGACAAACTCCAATGATTGAAAAAAAATAGGAAGTAGTAATGCCTGACACAGATAATACCTTCACCACTTCCTGGTTTGAAAGTTGGTATTAAACAAACTCTGTCTTCTTTCCCTTCTCTGCCCCACCCCCATCAGCACAATCTGCTTCCCTGGCCAACATTGACCCTAGCACAAAAAAAATATATGCTATGCCTCTGTAGGAAGCACTTCAGATCCAGGGATGGCCATTAATAATTTCCTACCCTGGACAGACTCTGAAAGGGCCTATGGAGAGAGGTGGGGGAGGGGGAGTAAAGCCCAAGGGCTACAGCAGGATGGATAAAACACAAGACCCAATCCCAGGTCCGTAGACAGCAGTACAGCCCAGCTCAAACCTTAGAAATCAAACCTGTAGAAAAGCCAATGTCTTTCAACTGATAGAAATGATACGAATTCCAAAGTCTGTCAAATTTGTTGCGTTGTACGAAATTTAATCTTACTAGAATTTATTAATTACCTCTTTTCTGACCAAGGCAATTGTTATTTTCTGTAAAACAAAATACAAAAATCATTAAGCAATTAACAAAACAACTTTGCTTTTAAAAAATGAACTTATCTCTTCCTTATTTGACTAATTGAACACCTCCAACCCCAACCGAACCATAGCAGAGCTGGGTAACACAAAGGTAATGTAGATCTGATCAGCTAATATCATGTTCCACTGCTCTAAGAGCACCATCAGTGAATCTTACGGTTAGGTATGAGTTGATTTGATTCTGCCAACAATTGATGTAGATACACCTACAATATAAAACTTAGACAACCAATCATAATAGCTTATATCTGTACCTTTAAACCTTGGTGACAACATTTCAGATGAGGAAACTGAGGTTCAGAGAGGTTGAATATACAAAATCAATACAGCTAGTAAGTGGCTAAATTCATATTTAAGTCTTCTGACTCTTAAGACCTGTGCTTATACCAACCTATCTAGTCAAAAGAGCTTGGAGCTGGGGTTTTCAGTATTTCTCTGCCTGTATATCTATCTACATATATGATGTAAATATATATGATATATATGTATGCATATATACTTATAAGGTTTTATATATATTTATATATGTGCATATATATAATATATATTGCTGTATTTAATTCTATGCTCTGTTAGATATATGTGAGGTTCACTGTAGTGTGACAGAGGGCCAGCTTTGGAGTAAAAGAAACCTAGAATCAATTACTCCCTGTGGGACCCTGTGTGACCAGTCACTGAACTTCTTGGTGCCTTAGACATTTGTCTAAGATTATAAACTGCAAGTGAACTACTGATCTGAATTGGTAGATAGAGTTTGCACATCGGAAATTCCTATACCAATGAAAACTTAAATCTGGGCCCTCCCAAAAAATAGATAAGGGTGCTCTATATCAAGTCCCCTTAACATACCTAGCTATACCAAATGAGTTTATTAATAGATTTATTCCTTGGGGCTATGTAATGATTAGGTTTATATTATAGGATAAAAATGGAAATATTTCCCCCAAAAAATTAACTTTACAATTTTAAAGTCTCAAAAATACATACTATCTGCTGTGAGCATTATCTTGAAGCTATGTTTAAACTAGTGTAGGTTTCATTACATATCATCCAAAAGATGGCAATATCCCCAAGAAGCAGTTTTTGCCCTAAAATAGCCAGCTCAACTGCAGGGTATAAATAATCAGAATTGTGAACTAGGCTATTCCAAATTCAGTTCAATCAAAGTTAGGGCTTCTCAGAGAGAGGCCTTGATGACCTTCTAACCTATGTCTCCCATTAAAATCAACAAAGAACTCCTCTAGCTCAAAAAGGAAGGCTCTAACCCTTTCCTTTCTTCCTGATCCACTGAGTGGCCCAATGCCACCCTTTCCCATAAAACACAAAGTTACTTTCAGGCGTTTTGACTTTGGGATTGTTTTGTGCTTTGACTCACAAGTTCTAGGATGAGCCTCAAAATTCAGGGACTCTAACATCTGTGTTATTAGAACTAATTTAATTCTTACATCAAGGATCTGTGATCTTATTAGACTGGGGACTATTGTAGCTTAATAGATAAGTCTTAGTTGACCGAAGTTCAGTGACTTGGTAAGATTTGAATTCAGATTTTTCTGACACTGTCTGGTATTCTCTCTACTATACTACCCTACCTCTCAAATGAGTGCTTAACTAGTAATAAAACCACAACTCTGAAGAGCTTTGTTCTAGTTACGTTGAATTACTTCATCTATGATCCTTAAAATGCTCATCCCAGTCTGCCAACCATGAAAATAAGTATTGGCTCACATGCCCAGGACCAGTAAAAAACCAATTTCTAACAAAAAACATGAAAGAGACTCACTTTTCTATTTCATTTTTGTTTTTAACAAGGTTTGGGGAAGGGGAAGAAGAAGATAGGAGAAAGATGGGAAGAAAAGTTCTTTGTGTGTTTGTTGCCTCACTTAAATCCAATTTACTTGCAAGTCAGGACATCACCCTCCTGATGTCATTGGCCCTCTTTGAGAACGAAGAACAAACAACAACAAAGGAAGATGCGGAGCAGAGAAGGGAAGTAAGAGGGAGGGAGGTCATGGGTAAAGTGAAGGAGCCTCCCTGCCTACCCTTTCCACTGCTGGCTGCAGCTTCAGTCACTTCCTTTGGCTTACAGTCAAGGTGCAAGGGAGGAATATTTCTTGCTTTCCATTGTCATTTCTAGGTTCTCTCTTTACCACCATCACTCAGTAATGATTGGTTCTATATTATAGGATGAAAATAGAAATATTCCCCATCCCATCACTCTTCCTTTGGGATTCATGCTGTCCATAGGTACCACTCAATTAAAATCCTGGTAGCTCTTGTCTATACACCTCCAGATCATTCTCCTTTATACATCAATGAGCTCAATACCTGGCTCACAATTTTTCTTTCTTCCTCAACTGTTGCCTTCATAATAAGAGGACTTCAACATATATATTGACTCTCCCTCAAATATCCTAACCACTCAGTTCCTTAACCTATTCATTTCCCATGACCAACTCCTCCACCCCACCTCAGCTGCACACAAAGAGGGTCATAACCTCGATCTTGCCACCATCCACCAATATACCCCCTTGTGTTGGTAACCAAAAATGGGCTCCTTAGCACTTAGTCAACAAGTGCCCTTGAATAGTTTGGCTTTTTCCCCTGAACTAACTGAATGCTGTTTGTATGTTGGATTGGAGTAAGCTTGTCAGCCCCTTCACCTTGCTTCCCTTGCTTAAGCAGATCGAAAGAACCTGTGCTTTCCCAGTCAACCCGGTCAACCCCTTCACCTTGCTTAAGCAGATCGAAAGAACCTGTGCTTTCCCTGGCATACCTTACATCCCCCCACAGAAGCCGGATGGTTAAAAACAGCTTCCATTGGAGCCAGAGGCTGCTACAGCTACAGCTACAGCCGAAGCTGAAGCAGGAGCTACCGGTAGCAGAGCTGACCTACGTGAGGATTGAGGAGTGCTGAACAAGGACTTGAGGCCAGTGGGTAATCTTTTTACCATAGAGGGGAAGCATGTGTATGATTTTGCTTTATACCATCATGCTTCTCTGTGGCCTCCTGGTTATTCTTGTGAGGCGTACTTATTGGGCCTGGAAGCTTTTGATCAAAATATCAAAATGGGGATGCTGGTTTGTGGGTTGGTTACTGTGGAGCCTAAATATATGCTTTGATTCTTCTGCCTCCTACTTTGAAGATTCCTTATATCTCGTGGTTCCAAACCTTTCAGACATATATATGATCCTCTTTGAAATTATAAACTCTGCCCTCATAATACACCCCTCCACATTCAATAATTCTTAAAAATCCTTCTCTAACCATAATCTATTGGTTTTTCACCACTCCCTCTGCTTTCTGTTACTAAATCCTTCTCTTTTTCTACACTGTGACCTCCAATCCCTTGATCCTTCAATTCTTTCCCAGGCTATCTTCCTTACACTTAGCCACTCTCTCCTTTTTTCTCCATCTTGACCCCTTGGTGAACCAATTCAACTGTATATTGTCCTCCTCTCTTGAATCCCTAGCCCCTTATCATTTTGTGAATTATTCCCTGCCGAGCCTTGGCCTTGGATCATACCCACCATTTGCCACTGTTGCTTATTCAACTATATACTTCACCTATACACTTGCTGAATAAAGGTGGAGAAAATCACACAACTATTCTGACTGTGCCCACTACAAATTTATGTTAAACAACCTCAACTGGGCCCTGGCTGTTATGCCTTCCTTATCAATTAATCCACTCTCCATCCAAACCTTTTTCAACCCTCCTCAAACCTCTCATGGCTTTTCCTCCCCCTACTCTCCCGGATAAGAACCTTGCCTCTTGTTTTAAAGAAAAAAAATTAAGGCCATTTGTCATGAGCTTCCTCTTCTCCTCCCCGCCTCATCTCATATCACTTATATACCTTCTGTCACTGCCTATCATTTCACACCTGTTTCACATGATGAGGTGGACTTGCTCCTTATCAAGGCTAACCTAGAGAAGTTGCATGTTCAAATGATCCCATTCCTTCCTGTTTCCAATAAATTGCCCCTTCCGTCATACCCACTCTATCACTTATTTTCAGTTTCTCCCTGTTTACTGGCTCATACCTTACTGTCTACAAATATAGCCATGCCTCTCCCATCCTGAAAAAAAACAACCCTCACTCGATCTTTCCATCCCCACTCATCCTACAGCTCTTCTGCCCTTTGTGGGTGAACTTCTCACAAAGGCCTTCTACAATAGGTGCCTCCACTTTTTCTCCTCTCACTCTCTTCTTAACCCTTTATAGTCCAGCTTCTCGCCTTATCATTTTACCAAAATTGCTCTCTCCAAAGTTACCAATGATCTTTTAGTTGTAAAATCCAATGGCTTTTTCTCGGTCTTCATTTTCCTTAACCTCTCCACAGCCTTTTATATATTGTTGTTCACTCTCTTCTCTCTAGGTTTTTGTGGCACCACATTCTCCTGGTTCTCTTCCTACATATTTGACCACTCCTCTGTCTCCTTTGCTGAATCCTCATCTATATAACTCTCTTTAACCATAGGTTCCCCAGAGGGTTCTGTTTTGGACCCTCTTCTCTTCCCGTTCTATACTACTTCACTTAGAGATCTCATCAGTTTCCATGAATTTAATTACCATCTCTATGCTAATAATTCTCAAATCTATGTATCCTGCCCTATCCTCTCTGCAAACCTCCAATCTCATATCTTCATTTGACCTTCAGACATCTTGAACCAGATGTCTAGTGATATCTTAAACTCAACACGTCCAAAATAAAACACATTATCTTTCCCCCTAAACCCAATGCCTTCCTTATTATTGTAGAGAGCAACACTATCTTCCCAATCCCTCAGGCTGACAACCTAGGAGTCATTCTCAACTTCTCACTTTCTATTACCCCATATCCAATATGTTGCCAAGGCCTATCAAGTTCACCATTGCAACAGCTCTTAATTATGCCATCTCTCTTCTGATGCTACTGCCGCTCTACTGCAGGCCCTTATCACCTCATACCTAGACTACTGCCACAGCCTACTGGTGGGTCTGCCTGTCCCAAGCCTCCTCGATCCATTCAGTCACTAAAGTGATTTTCCTAAAGCACAGATTGGACCAAGTCTCCCACCCACTCAATAAACTCCAGTGGCTCCCTGTTGCATACAGGATCAAATACAAAATACCTTACTTGGCATTTAAAGCCCATCATAACATGCCCCACCCAACGTTTCCAGTCTTCTTATACCTTTTTTCTGTCATGTTCTCTTCAGTCCGGCGACACAGGCCTCCTTTCTGTTCCACAAATAAGACACTCCATCTCTAGGCTCTAGGAATTTTCTCTGGCTCTCCCCATGCCTAGAATGCTTTTCTTCCTCATCTCTGCTCCCTTTAAATCTCGACTAAAATCCCATCTCCAACAAGAAGCTTTTTCCCAAGCTCTCTTAATTCTAATACAGTCTCTGTTAATTATTTTCTATTTATCCTGCATATAGCCTGTATCTCAATCAGATTTTGAGAGCAAAGGACTTTAGGGCAGGGACTTCCTTTTTGCCTTTTTGTGTATCCTCAGCACTTAGCATAGTGCCTGGCATGAAGTAGGTGCTTAATAAATGTTTGCTGAATGATTGGTTGAACATGGGAAGAGTCAACATAAATTACTAGGCCAGATAACATTTTCTGTAGTCAACAATTTTTTCAAAACAATATATAAGGCTGGCCTACACTACCTAAATAATTCAGATGTTTTATCATGATTATCGGGGCCTATCATCATTACACATTTGAAATTTCATTATTACGTACCTATTTCAGCCGTTAGCACAGCACCTGGCACATGCTGAGTCATTTCAGACATGTCTGACTCCCTATGACCCCATTTGGGGTTTTCTTGGCAAAGATACTGCAATAGTTGGCCATTCTTTCTCCAGCTCATTTTACAGATGAGGAACTAAGGCAAACAGGGTTAAATGACTTTCCTAGGGTCATATACCTAACTAAGTGTCTGAGGCTAAATTTGAATTCAGATCTTCCTGACTGCAGGGCCAGTGCTCTATCCACTGAACCACTTACCTGAGACATAGTAGGCACTCGATAAATATTTACTGGTTGAAAAGAATGGAGATATTTACAGTGGATATGTATACAGGCTTAAAAGATATTGGATCCTCCTAACAAGGTGTGATTGATCATACACAAGTAAGAATTTGGATTTATCCACTATTCAAAAGAGGAGCCATATTTTTTACAGATCTAGATGTTGGCCCATTAGAGAGACAAAAGAGAAGTATAATGTACTTTCTTCAAATGAATTCCTCCTCACCCAGCTGAGAAAAGCTTATATGCTGAGGAATAAAATGATCCTGTTTCTTAGGAAGCAATAAAATCAAACAAATACAGAAAGCGTGGTTATTTCCCTAGAATCTCAAGAATTATGTGAATGGCAACTAGGGAAAATGCTCTCAAATTAACACTACCCTCATGGGGAAAAGATACCATATGCTGCCAGTGGTATAAATTTCATACGTACTCCCACAAAAAAAATGCCAAAGGTAGAAATATCAGAATTATCCTTAAATGAATGAGCTGTGCTGTTGGGGAAGCATATATTTTTATATCTCTATTTTGATTTCTCTAGGAATATCAAAAAATACTATTTCTCCAAATTAAAACCTTCTCCACAACTTCCCCTAGAGGAAAACAGTAAGAACAAAATCTAGGACCTTCCTTTGAAACTTGAATAAAGGTGATAATCAAACTTAACTCTTGTCTAGATGGAATCACTGCCTTCTCACCCACCTGGGGTTATTGGTGCCATGTACGGACAAGTGTCTTTTCTTTTGAAATTCAAGGTTCAGATATTGATCACAAGAAAGGACTCTTAAGGGGAAGTTACAGAAGGAAATGAATGGTCAGTATCCTGGAATGTTAACCCCAAACTGTATTTTAATAATTATTATCATTTACTTGTTCAAGATTCCAGTCAATGTTACCCGAGACCTTTTTGGGGCAGAGAGCCATGCTGGCAGACATTGGGGACTATACTAGCTTGGACATTCTCTCTCTCTCTCTCTCTCTCTCTCTCTCTCTCTCTCTCTCTCTCTCTCTCTCTCTCTCTTTCTCTTTTTCTCAAAGTTAGAAATGACTTGGAGAGTATTAAATATAAAATTGTTTCTAGAACACTTGAGCCTAAATCACAGAGAATAATACTAGTATATTAGTATATTTTTCCTTTGATAATGCTATAACCAAAAGAGAACTGCAGACATTTCAGTGAGTCCTCAATGTGCCTTAGTTTTAAAACAGACAACTCTGTGCAGCTACACTTGTGAGTCAACAGCACTACTGTCTCAAGTGATATGAAATGAAAATAATTTTCTATTCTAGTTCATGTGGTTTTCCTTTGGCCCAATACTTTTGTTTCCACGACCATAATCTCCTTAATCAGAGGCTTTTGCAAAATGAACAGCAAAAACAGTATGTACTTTGTTTGATTTTGTTACTCTGATAGGATTTTGCATCTGAGATTGTTTTTGTTTGGTTTGGTATAGTGCGGGCTTTTTGGGTAGTTGTATATATGTGATTTTTTTAAAAATGTCCTGTGTTAACAAACATCTCCTGGGTATCTTGTTGCAATATATACTTTGGTAGGAGAAGTCCATCATTTGCAACAACTCCCCTCCCTCCCTCTCTCAGTTTAGGTCATTGTTGTTTCTTTCTTTGCTTAAAAAAAAATTGGTCGTGATTATGTTAGTAAGTTTATGTTAACTTGTGTGCAATGGAGAGTTTTTTATCCCTTTCTAAATGACTTCATCAGAGCTATAGCCCACAAAACTTAAAGCTAAAAAAGGTTGTCCCAAGAAAACCTCAATGTTGATCAGAGAATATTACCTTATCTTAATTTGTATTCACAAGATGACAAGCTAAAAGAAATTAAGACTTCAGTTCTGGAATCAAATATTCTTCCCCAAAGCATGTGACTTCCACCCACATGCACACACCTTCCATAATGAGTCATTTTCTAGAGGCCTTTAAAAGCTCATATGTTTTCCTCTTCAAAGAAGTTCCAGAAGGTGGGATAAGGCAAAGCCTCTAAAACCTCCTGCCAAAATGCACCAATCTAAACAGGAAGTGGCGATGTTATCTATGTACACATGCTGATACCATCACTTCCTGACCCAAATTGTCATGAAAGACAAGACATGCCCTCTAACAGCCACAGTCCCCAAATCTTAGACTATTTAGGAAAATGACATGGTACATTTTTATTTTGGTCTGGAACTATGATTTTTTTTTTTTTTTGATGCTAGGAATTCCCAGCCTGGAAAACTCTTCCATTTTGTAAATTGACCACTCAGCTATAATTTATAATCTTGGAGAGTTGCCCAGGGGACTTGAAATCAGATCTTCCTGACTCCAAAATAAGCTCTCTATCCACTATAGTATATGGATATATTTATTATATAAAGACATATTTAAGTATTTTTATATTATCTCAGGGGCAGCTAGGTGTTACAGTGAATACAGCTCTGGGCCTGGAGTCAGGAAGGATTCTGAGTTCAAATCTGGCCTCAGATACTTACTAGCTATGTTACCCCAGGCAAGTCACTTAACCCAGTTTGCCTCAGTTTCCTCATCTGTCAAATGAGCTGGAGAAGGAAATGGCAAACCACTCCAGTATCTTTGCCAAGAAAACCCCAAATGGGGTCGCAAAGAGTCGGACACAACTGAACCACAAACATATCTCATGTCTTGGGCTATATTCACTTAGTCTTCTGATGAGTCAGCCCTCACTGAAATTAAGGGAAGTTTAAAGTAGCTGGGCTAATTTTCTTTCCTGCCGTTCTAGACAAAATCAAGTAGATTCACCTAAAAGAAGGAGCCCCTGAACTACCTTGGGTGTACTTCCATTCCCAATGGCTCCTTATATCCAAGGCCCAAGTCATTAGACATATATCTTAACCAAGATTCAAAAAAATAAAAAACAAGTAAAGATACAGCAACCCCAAAAGATTTGATATCCTATAGATTTCTTTCTATTGAAGTAGTGGTTGCCTCTTATTAGTTAGCTGCCTCTATTTTAGCAGGCTTCCCTTCATATAGACTCTTTCCAGGAGGGGCCCCAACGATGAATAGAAACGTTTTCATCCACTTAAGGTTTTTACTATTTTTGAAAATTTTCTCTCTCTCTTACAGCCAAGCTATTTTGTATCTACTGGAAACTAAGGTCTAAGTGGACAACCAAATCAGAAACCTCTTTCACTTTCCCCAATGCTCTTTTCTTCTTACAATAAGACAGTTTAACACCGAAAGACAGGGTAAGATCATAGAATCACAATAGAAAGGGCTTTATAGGTCATCTACTTCAATATGCTTATTGGGGAAACTGAGGCCCAGTGAAATGAGATGACTTGCCCATTGTCACAGAGGTGGCTCTGATCTGAACCCAAGTCCTATCCCTCCAAATCCAGTCATCTTTCCAGTGTATCACATAGTCAAACCAAATCATAGTCTAAGACATGGCAAATAGAATGAAACACTTCATAAATCCCCATCTCCATTGCTACTTCCCCTTAGTGGCTGCTTCTGATAGGCATGCTGAAGTTGAGAGTGAAAAGAGGGTGAGAGGCAAGGTTCCAGGGCTATCGAAGGTACATCAAAGCTTGCCGGAGAATTAACAATTCTTGTCCTTCCACTGCACGACAGACTGAGACCATCACAAGAAGTAACAGTATAGAAATGGGAGAAAAATAGCTGATGGGAAAGAGAGAGAAAGAAAAAAAAAGGTAAACAAAAAGGGAAACATGCCGCAGGTCAAACATTAACATAACTAATGCAGCTCTCCACTCAGCCTCTCTCCAAGAAGCTGGATATTCTGACATTCAGCTGAGAATAATATCAATGTTTTTATTTTTTTAAAATCTTAATATCTTATTTTTTCCTAATTACAAGTAAAAACAATTTTAACATTCTTTTTTTTTTTCAAATTTTGAGTTCCAAATTATCTACTTCCCCTCCCTACTCCCTCATTGAGAAGGCGAGCGACTTGGCATAGGTTATATACGTATAGTCATGCAAAACAAATTTCTATGTAAGTCATCCTATGAAAGAAAACATAGACAAAAAAAGAACAAGAAAAATAAAGTAAAGAAAAAGTATCTTTGATCTGCATTCAGGCTCTACCAGTTCTTTCTCTGACGATGGACAGTGCTTCTCATCATAAGTCCTACAGAACTGATTTGGATCATTGAATTGCTGGGAATAGCTAAGTTATTCATAGTAGATCATTGTACAATGTTGCTGTTACTGTGTACAATGTTCTCCTGGTTCTGCTCATTTCACTTTGCATCAATTCATGTAAGTTTTTCCATGTTTTTCTGAGAGTATCCTGCTCAACATTCCTTAAAGCACAATAGTATTCCATCACAATCATATGCAACAATTTGTTCAGCCATTCCCCAATTGCTGGACATCCCCTCAATTTCCAATTCTTTGCCCCCAGAACAAGAGCTGCTATAAATATTTTTGTACACGTAGGTCCTTTTCCTTTTTGTTTTTTATCTCTTTGGGATACAGACCTAATAGTGATATTGCTTGGTCAAAGGGTATACATGGTTTTATAGCCCTTTGGATATAGTTCCTAATTAAGCACTGTCATTTTGAAGAAAATATTTTTAAGTGATACACATGGAATGTTTTCCAGAAAGTGGGTATCACTGAAAGATACCTTGTCAGGAGGAGGAAGAAAAGGAGCAGGGAGGGGGAGAGACAAGGTACATGTAATGTCTTTCCACATTTCTCTGAGACTTCTTTGGTCTTAGCCCTCAAGGTAGAACATTTCAATATATCCTTGCTGCCTTCCCTCCAGAAAATACCTTGATTTCACTCTGTAACACCCTTAAACTCTCTGAGCAAGAGACTAGATTAATTGGCTTCTTAGGGTTCTGTCCAGTTCTAACATCAAGGCACAGGGGTCAAGGTAATCATAGCAAGAGGGTAGATAGGACTAGACCTGAGATTTCATTGATATAAGAGTGAAGAGAATGTAATTCTTCCCCAGTTCAATTGTTGGAGTCATAGAATATAATCACACATGATGAAGTTTCAATGCACGTACAAAATGTGTCCATATTCTGAACCGTTTGTGAAGTGAGAATATCCCTCTAATTGAATCAAGAAAAGAACACACCATTCACTAAGAAAACAAGTTAGCCTTGTCTCTGTGGGCATTAAATAGCTAAGGCCTGAGGAGCCTGAGGCAGTCAAAGCTCAGAATAGTTGTTGAATAATACTTCTGGGGTGGTTTGGAAGAAGGAAGGAGCTCTCTCTCTTCGTCTCCCCTTCCCTCTTAGATCCCAGTATCTAGAAGTACTATGTAAAAGATTCTATCCAGAGTTCAAGAGTTGAAGCAGATTGTGGAGGAAATCCCTGGGCTTATACTAGAAGATTGCAAAGAGAGGGAATGGATTTTCTTAATTCCTACTCTCCCCCATCAGCCATGTCATTGGAGCTATTAGAGCAGAAACATACACAGATGATCCACATGGATACAAAAAGACAGGCACCCAAGAAAGGAAGAAGCTTCAAGGAACTGGTCCTTGAAATAAGGAGTAATCTGTGGGAAAGAGTAGACCCTGGGAACCTCAGCAGAGATTCTAAATCCATGGAGAGCTATGTGAAGATTCTATAAAAAGAGAGAAAGAACTTCCAGGATCTGTGATGACAAGAGTTATCAGTTGCCTTTGTCATGTATTTATCCTACATATATGTCTCGCTACAATCCTACTCTAAATTTGAGCCAACTCTCCCCAACTCTGTGCATTTGTGAGAGAATGAGCTTCAGATTTACAGAAGAAGCATTTTGCATCTACTAGTCTTACTATCCATCAGTAAATGCCTTTGATAAGAACTAATAAATGACAACTGGCTGATTATTAATGGGGAGCACACCAGTGTGGGCTCTGCTCCTATAGTGTTAGAAGTACTCAAATAAACAGTTATATATAAAGCCCAAGGGTAATAGCTGCCCTCTGGGGAATGAACTCTCAAGTTCCAGGACAAGTTGGGAGAGTATCCCAAAGAGCTCTGACTTTAATTCTAGAAGTTAAAAATACTTTGCTATTTATAGAACAGCTCTCCACTGACATTTTCTTTTATTCTCTTCTTGAGAACACTCTTACTTCTCTTCCAAGTTTTAGCTCTTGTGAATCTTTATAAAACACAATGGCCCAAATTCTTAGAGCATCTGGAAGTTATACGATTTGCCCAGCATGTGTCAGCTGGTAACTGATCAATATAGTGATGCACCACAACTCCAAAGGATTCATGATGTAAACTCAGAAAGAGGACTGATAGTCTCAGAGTGCAGATGGAGGCATATTTTTAATTCCTTTCTTTATTTTCCTTAGTTTTTCTGGGGGTAATTTGGAGCATGGCTAATGCAGAAATATGTTTTGTATATTCATATAAAACATGGATAGTGTATATTCATACAGAACATGTATGAAAAAATAATGTATAAATAATATCCTATTTCTTGCCTTCTCCATTGGTGGGAAAGGTGGTGGAGGAAGGGAGAGAACTTGGAACTGAAAAATGAAATAATGTAAAATAAAAATAAAATAAGAAATGAACTTGAACCCATCTTGTTGGCTCTGAGGCCAAGACTCTATATCTACTATGTCATGCTGCATCCCAATCACAACAAAATAGAAATAGTAATAATAACTCACATTTCTTTAAGACCTTAGGATTCATAAAGCACTTTCCTTATGTAGTACAGCATTTGGAAACCAGCTTCTTGGGGTAGAAGAAAAGGCTCAATGCCTATCTGTAAAACTCTGGAAAAAACCAGGGTATCTGCCTCAGGAAACGCCAGTGCCCTCTTCCCTCATCCTAAAGGAAGGAGACAGGGCAGGGCAGCTAGGTGGCACAGTGGGTAGAGCACCGGCCCTGGAGTCAGGAAGACGTAAGTTCAAATCAGGCCTCAGACACTTAACACACTTACTAGCCATGTGACCTTGGGTAAGTCACTTAACCCCAATTGCCTTGCCTTCCCCCATCAAAAAAAAAAGGAAGGAGAGAGGGAAAATCTCTCAAGGAGGAACAAGCAATGTGCAGATGCTCAAACTGAGCATTCACACAGAAAAACTGGCAATTTGTGGTTGGGCTTTGCTTTCTGTTTGGCAATTTAGAGTTCAACCTGGCGATTCTAGAGAAAGGCTTAAAGGATCCCTGATGTCATCAAGTTTTTCTAAGACTATTTCAGATTCTATTATGTTCTATATCTGGAAACAGTGAGGTATAATGGATAGGGCAATTATTTCTGATTTGATCCTCAATTGTGAGTTGCCAACATCTTAATGTTTGAGCACCACGGGTATTCTCTGGTGCTTTTCTCTTGAACCCCTCTAGAGCACCAAGCCAAAAAAAAAAAAAACCTGAACTCAATCAGCTTCCTCTGTCAAACCAGCATGCAGATCAAACCTCCACGCAGATCAAACCTCCACATGCTGGCCCACCTCTTGCTCCTTCTACTGGGGTTTCCCTTCTCCCCTCATTTCAGGGAAGAGCAGATTGCCTTTTTTCTGAGCCATTGATAGCCCCATTATATTCAGAGGCTCAAGAAGACAGGAAACCTTTACCTCAGCCTACAGAATCTAGTCTCTGAAGGCCCTACTACCCTTACAAGGTAGGTAGTATAAATATTATTCTCCCCATTTTACAGTTGGGAAACCCAAGTCTCTAGAAGATTGAATGACTTCTCTACGGTCACAGAACCTCTATGAGTGAGAGCCAGGATATGAACCCAGGTCCTCTCTGTCTCGATCTGTAGCATCCTATCCACTACACCACACTGCCTGCATATATAAAACACAAAGTCATCCTTGAAAAGCTCCCTAACAGCAAGGACTATCTTTTATCTAAACCTTGCATCTCCTCCAGTGCCCTGAACTGTATTTTTCATATATTGTAGAGGCTTAATTAAGGAATTTTAATTAATTGCATCATGGACACAGATTGTTATTGTTCTTGACCTTTTTTATTTTCTCTCTTGGTCCTCAGATCTCATTCATCTTATTGGGAGAAGTGTTATAATGGCTGCCTCCTGACCTCCCCCTCCTCAAAACCAGAGAGAACTTCAGAGCTGTCAGTCATCCATGAAAAAGCAAAGCTGCAACCTCAGTACAGCATTTTATTCAGTGATTCTGTTTCCATAGCAACAAAGCTTACAAGGACACAGCAATTATCTGCTATCTGACAAAGAACACTGATAAGGGTTGCTGTGAAAACAGAACGTGAAATAGTGAGATAGTTTGAGTTAGCAAAGAAATGATCGCCTTTGGTTCCTGAGACCAAAAGGTTTCTACTACATTTTTCCTCCTCAGGTTCAATTTCCATCTTACCTAATCTGTGGAAATAAATGGTCCATCCATATGCCCCCACTCTAATTCAAGGACTGAGGTGTTTATTTGTAAGGTGAAAATAGGACCGTTACCTTAATGGACACTGTCTCATGAGCAGGCTGAATACAGTTGGGGGTTACCAAAATCCAGTTCCAGTTCAGTTTTCAAAGGCATACAGGTATGATCCATAAGGGACCCTTCTGTGACTTGAATATTTTTCCATGACAGAGACAAACATGTTTCCTTACTTTACATACCCCTTTATATTAATGATTAAAGACTCATTGAACAAGGGGCGGGGAGGAGGTATGGTATATAGGTATGGAAGGTATGGCAGCTGGGTGGCACAGTGGAGTCCAGAAGACCTAGTTCAAATCCAGCCTCAATCTAGAAGCTGTACGACTAATATCCTCATCTCTGAAATGGGGGGAATAATAGCACCTACCTCCCATGGTTGTTGTGAGAATAAAATGAGATAATATTTGTAAAGTGCTTTGCAAACCTTAAAGTGATATATATATATATGCTAGCTATTAAATGCTAGCTGTGGAAACAACAGGGAACACAGTAGATAGATTGTTAAACTTGAGCTCAAGAAAACCTAAATTGAAACCTGCCTTTACCAATTTACCAATAAGATGACCTTGAGTAAGTCATTTAATCTCTTTCAGCCTCAGTTTCCTTATCTTTAAAGTAGAGATAATCATTTCCCTTAATTCACAGCGTTGTTATGAGGACAAAAGGAGATAAAATATATAAAATGCTTTGCAAATCTCAAAGTACTATATAAATGCTATATATAGCATTACTACTACCACCACCACCACTACTACTACCACCACCACCACCACTACCACCACTACTGCTACTACTACTACTACTACCACTATCTCTACCATTACCAAAACAATCACCACCACCACCACCACCACCACTACTACTATAGGAATAACTCCATACCCTCCATATCTGTCTATATACCTTGAAAATTGAACTAGGACTAGATTTTGGTAACCCCCTCAACTGTATTCAGCCTGCTCATGAGACAGTGTCCACTGAGGCGGCGGCCCTATTTGTACCTTGCAAACAATAACTTGTTTGGCCAGAGATGGATGGTGTCTAAGAAGACACAGCAAGAATGTATTTACTCGGCATTTTTCAAATCTAATCGAAAGGACTTTAGGAATAAGACTGCCTATGCACATATCCCCCTAATTAGATACCCAAGAAGGACCTGCAAAGAATCAATCAAGAAACATTTATTAAGCACCTAGTATGTGCTATGCACTATGCTGAGCCAAGGAAGAAGTATAGCAATTGATAAAGTCAGAATTTCACAGGAGAAAAAAAATCCAAGAAAGAAGCTGGCAGTAAAGTTCATGGCCTCAAATATCCCTTCACAAATGCCCAAAGGGTAGGCAATAAACAAGAAGAATCAGAAGTTACCCTGCAAGGAGGCAAATGTGACATTCTATCTCTGTTCTCTGCCAAGGAGAATGACCTTAGGACTAGAAATGACAGAACAAAAACTACTAACAGGGAATTGGTACCCAAGATAAATAAGAGAGCTCCTAGCTGTCTTTGATGAACTCAAGGGACATGGCCCAGTTGAACTATGTCCTCAGGTACTGAAAAGACTGCCACATATGATTGCTGAGCCACTATCAGTGATATCTGAAAAAAACATGAAAAACAAGAAAGATACTAGAAAATAGAAGGGTAAGTGTTTTCCCCATTTGCAAAAACAGGTGAAAAAACCACAATCTACAAACTACAGACAGGTAAATTTAATTTTTATTCAGAGGAAAATTCTAGAAGGGATCATTAAAGAAATGGCTGGCAAACATCCAGAAAGATAAATATTGATGCCAAAGAGTCAGCTTTGCTTCATCAAAAACAGGTCACAGGACATGCTAATCTATTCTCATTCCCCATTTTTGATAGGATTACTAAGCTAGAAGATGAGAGGAATCTTGAGGATACTGTTCACTGATATTTTAGCAAAACTTTTATAGAACATCTCATACTATTCATGTGGAGAAGATGGAGAAATATGAATTAGATGATCTTGAATTAGATGGACTCATAATTGGTCACATGGCCAGACTCAAAGAGTAGTTGTTAATGGTTCAACATCAATGTGGCAGGATATCCCTAGTGGAATACCCCTAGGATCTGTGCCAGGCTCTGCTCTGTTTAACATTTTGACCAGTGATTTGGACAAAGGGATGCTCATCAAATTATCAGATAACACAAAGATGGGAATGATGGCTAAGACACGAGATCACAGAGTCAGATTCCAAAAGGATCTCTCTTGACAGGCTGGAGCATTGAGATGAATCTAATAAGATGAAATTCAGTAGGGAAAAATATCAAGGAGGAAAATGTCAAAGCTTATACTTGGGTACAAAAAAAAATCAGCATTAGAAGTACAAGATGTGGGAGGCATGGATAGATAGCAGTTTGTCTAGAAAAGAAAACTGAATTCATTATCTTTCCCTTTCCACCCAAAAATAAACCCCTCCCTCTCTTCCTAATTTCCCTATTTCTATTGAGGGGACTACCATCTTCCCAGTCACCCAGGGTTGCAGCCTAGGTACCATCCTACACTTCTTATTCTCTCTCTTACATCTCCCCTTATATCCAATCCTGTCCATTCTACCTTCATAAAATCTCTAGTATATGCCCTCTTTTCTCCTCTGACATTGCCACCACCCTAGTACAAACCCTTTTAAACTCAAGCTTGGGGGCTGGAGCCAAGATGGCAGCTGGAAAGCAGAGACTGCCTTAAGCTATCCCCCAAATCCCTCCAAACACATGTAAAAAATGGCTCTAAACTCAAACCTGGATTTTTACAATAAACTACAATAATACAATAAAAACCAAAAAGTTACAATAATACAATAAACTGCCAGTTGGTCCCCCGCCTCATCTCTCTCCACTCCTGTCCATTATCCATTCAGCCATCAAAGCAATTTACCTAAAACACAAGTCTGCCCCGTGTTTACCTAAAACACATGTCACCCCTTACTCAATAAACTCTAGTAGCTCCCTAATTACTTTCAGGATGAAATATAAAATCCTCTGTTTGGCTTTTAAAGCCCTTCATGACCTGGTCCCTTCCTACCTTTCCAGTCTTCTTACACATTTGTCCCTTCATAAGCTCTACAATCAAGTGACACTGGCCTCCTTGCTGTTCTTCCCACCCTACATTTTCACTGGCTGTCCCCCATGCCTGGAATTCCATCCCTCCTCATCTCTGTCTCCTGATCTCTCTGACTTCCTTCAAGTCTCAGCTAAAAGCCCTCTGTCTTTATGAAGCCTTTCCCAATCCCTCGTAATGCTAGTGTATTCCCTCTGAAATCATCTATAATTCATCCTGTCTATGCCTTGTTTTCACAGTTGTTTGAATGTTATCTCTCCCATTAAACTGTGAGTTCCTTGAAGGCAGGGAATAATTTTGGTTTTTCTTTGTATCCCCAGTGCTTAGCAGAACACCTGACGTACAGTAGGGGCTTAAAAATGCTTGCTAAAAGCTCACGTTGATGTGATATGGCACTGAAAAAGCTAATTTGATTTTGGGCTTCATTAAAAGAGGAATAGCTTCCAAAAATAGGGAGATGACAGTTCTACTGTACTCTACCTAAGCCAGGCCTCCTCTAAAGTATTTTGTTCAATTATGAACACCACAACTTAAGAAAGACTTAAGAATGCTTCTGCTGGACTGTCCAGAAGAAAGCAACTAGGTTGGTGAAAGACTGAGTTTTTGTCACATCAGGATTAGTTGAAGGAACTGGGCACGATTAGCCTGGAGAAGAGGGGGACAGATGGATGTCTTCCAGTATTTGAAGGGCTTTCTCAAGAGGAGAGGTTGGACAACCACTTGTCAGATATGTTACAATACACATTTTTTTGTTTATGGATTGGGGTCTCTGAGGTCCCTTCCAACACTCAAATTCTGTAACATGTGCCCACTCTCTTTAAATTGGAGAAGAAATTAATTTTTTAAATATAAAATTGTTTAGGTACTTTGCTATTAGTCAAGAAGGGCTCATAAAACAAGGCTTCAAGCTGGAAGGAACCTTATAGGTCATCTAATCCAAGGAAAGGAAATCCCTTCATTTTGCAGAGAAAGTCCAAGAGGCTAAATGACTTGCCCACAGTCACAAAGGTATTAAATGTCAGACCCAAGATTGGAACTCAGGCCCTCTGATTCCAAATCTAGCACTCTTTCTCATCTCCATTCTGCTTCCTAAAAAAAAGTAAAGAACAAGATCTTCCCATGCTCAGATTCCAAAGAAAGCTTGGAAATTCAAGTTTAAATTCAAATTTGGCCTAATGATTGACTGAGGTGCACCCTGGTTCCCTTCCCACTCCCTGCTCCCTTTCTCCACCCCAGTACCTTAGCTATCATCCTCCCCTGACTCTGAACATAGACCCTTTTAGCCTTTCCCTCCTGGTCAGCAACCAAGGGTACCTGAGCTAACAAGAAGGTATTTGTTCCTGGCTTTACACGCTAACTTACTCCTCTGCAAAGGACACTATGTACAGAAAGTGTTTTGCAAACCTTAAAGCAATATAAAGCAAAATGTTAGTTATTTTTGTTATCAAAGTGCAAAGCCCAGAAACATACCTGTTTACCTTATCTTCATTTGGATTGGTCACTCGATTTAGGCCATAGTCAAGGATGTTGTCTGTACCTGGCTAAGGAAACAATCAAGAGAAACTTCCATTAAAATCCATTTTTTCTTTTTGGAGGGGGGAAAGCAGGGCAATTGGGGTTAAGTGACTTGCCCAAGGTCACACAGCTAGTAAGTGTGTCATGTGTCTGAGGCTGGATTTGAACTCATCCTTCTGACTCCAGGGCTGGGGTCCTCACTGCGCCACCTAGCTGCCCCAAATCCTTTTTCATTAGTAGGATTAAATTGCCTGTCCCATTCCCGATTCACAGTGTATATTGAATAGATTTGTTATTCCTTCTTCTGAGGAACCCTAGAATTATGACCCATAATCTCATTTGTCATAATTAGGAATATCCCAGGACACTGAAGTTGGGGTTTGTCATTGAGCCAATGAGTTTGAATAAAAAAGGGCCCCTTATTAGAGGTGCATGACTGAACCTAGTTAAAAGTAATGGTTGGGCACAAGATGGGGAGAGACAAATGCCCTATCCCCTGAGGACTCTGCTGAGCAATGGGTAAACTAGTATTTTTAGAGAGTGGTATGTTTTTTAGCCATCTAGGAAGAGGAACATACCTAAAAGTCTACAAAATATTTCTTCAAAAAAGACACACTTCCCAAGGATCATCAAATTATCTTGTTAATTACTAGTAAATTTCTTCCTAAAATGTCCTCTCCAGGCAGAAATCTGTCTTCTGCTTGTCTCCTGACTCTAAAGGTGGAATCTCCTTCATTATAAAATGAACATCGTCAAAAGGCACAATTCTATAAAAGAGGGAGTTCACTTCTCCCCCTCAGTTACTGTAGTCATAGAAGGGTCAGAATGTAATCACAAAGTATAAAGCAGGTTTCCTACAATCCCACAAAAATGTGTTACGAATTCTTTAATCAAATTGAGATTATCAAGTCTTGGCCATTAAATAAAAGCAGTTGACACCATATAGGAAAGATCTTTTGATTAGCTAAGAGTCACACTCCTTGAGACTATATATAAAGGAAGCAAACCATTCAGCTGTGGAAAAGTTTGGGTTTAAGTTGTTACTTTTCCAATTCAAGTTTCAGTCTGCATTCAAGAGTTGGAGGAAATTGTGTAAAGACATCCCTATACCTATATTTCTTCTTCCCCTTCCCCCATTGGCCATGTCATCAGAGCTACTGGACCAGCAGGAGACACTGAATCCAAGCAGGAGCAGAAATATACATTTCAAACACAGACGTCACCCAAAACAGGAAGTAGCTTCAGAGAGGTAGCCCTAGAAATCAAGAGTCAGCTATGGAAAGGAGCAGACCCTGCTCCCCAACCAGCAGAAATACTGTACCCAGGGGGACATTTATAAGGATTCTGCAAAAAGAAAACACTTCTTATAGTAATAAGAATTGTAAATTGCCTCACATGTGTGTTTCACCACCAAAGTTTGAGCTTACTCTTCCCACAAAAGCTGTGTGTATTTGTAAGAGACTGAGATCCAGGTTGATGGAGGGAATATTTCTCACCTATCATTCTTACTACCTTTTTTAGTAAAGGCCTTCACTAAGATCAATTAAGTCTACTGGATGGTTGTTAATGGAAGGATATCAATGGGGGCTCATGAGCTAGAAGGTTATATAACTAGCCAACCACAGGGTTATGCCTAAAATCCCAGAGTAGTGGTGATTCCCTGACTAGGAACTGAACATTAAAGTTTGAGTGCAATTCGGAGGAGTAGTTCAGATAGGTGCTATGTATATAGCCTCATACGATGCCTTTGATTACAATTCTAGATGTCAAATACACTTTGCTAGCTTTCAAGTACTCAAGCATTGCTCCATGTTTTTTTGCAGAACAGCTCTCTACTGATAACCTTGTTACATTTTCTTAGTGACAAGATTCTTATGTCTCTTCTTTAGCCTTTGTGAATTTTTATGAAACACTATGGCCTGAATCTTTACTTTCATAAACAGGACATAAAAATGGATCCTACAACTTCCCAAACTATCCATGGTTTCTGCAGTAATCTAATGATGGAAGGACTGTTGGAAAACCATCCTAAGGGCTTTTTGTGTGTATTACTTTTCTGTTCTGCCAAAAACTACTCATCCATCATGTGGGAGGGATGGTTAGAGTTTATGCCAGAAGAGTAGGAAAGAGTGTTGGTTTCATTTTTTTTCAGTTGGCTACTACTCCTTTCTGATTCCTAGGCCTTCTAGTTCTAAGAAGTGGAAAAAGCCCAGGTAAAACATGTCAGGAGACATGTCTGTAATGGTTTCATGAATTGTAATCAATAGTAGTCTCTGGGTTCTCCACACCATGGCTTACCCTCATGTGGTCTGAAAGTCACTCCCTTCATAACAAACTTGTAGAATCTGAGCAGCTTATGCAAGTAAGTCCTTTCCCTAATCAAGTCTACCAGCTCATGAAACCAAAATATCTACCATACTATGAGTTCCAGTAAAAAAAAAAACTCATATTTTCTTTTCCACCCAAAAGAGGTACTTGGACATTCAAACGTCACAAGTAAACCTCCCAGTTGGTATAAGCCAAGCATCATAGATAGGCTAACAGTAGGCTTGGAGTAGAATGAACATGGGAGAACGAGAAAGATGGGAGAGCCCTTAGATGGAATTCATAGGCAGAGTCATAACTAGTAGAGGGTGAGTAGAACTTCGCCTTAGGACACCAAGCTAGAGAAGTTCTTCATTTCTTTATTAGGTGACCACTATCCCAAAACCTCCCTAAAAGGTTCTTTATAGGCCCTCACTGCCGTGTAGCATAGCCACCATTCCCAGGGTCCCTATCACCTTGGCACTCCTCTCTCTCAGGTTTGCCTTTCCTCCTCAACTTCCTATCCTGATCCAACCATCACCTCAGTTAGATTGTCCTCCTTACCACCTTTGCTTGTCCCTCCTCTCCCCTTTTGCCCCACATTAAATAATTTCTAGTTATGAATCTACTCACAGGGCATCGGTGGACCAGCCAATAAGCTTTTTCTTGACAATCCAAGGCATACCTGTCTGCTTTCTTCCTTTCCTTTCCAGTTCTGCAAAGCCAATAATATAGTATAAGGTCAATGGTACTTTGTTCACTTAGGATGAGCTTTGGTCCCCATCCCTTATAATCTGCCTCCTCCTTCCCTTTCCCATCCTTCCTGCCCAGCAAAAATAGCTTATGCTGATAATTATTCAATCTTGGCACCAGGAATTAAATCAATGAACGAACGAATGAGAAGCACTTACTAAGTACAAAGCACTATGTTAAGCACTGGGGATACAGACAGTAAAGTAAGAGACAGCCTTCTTTCAGGCAGTTCATAGTCTAATGAAGGAGAGGGAGAAGAGCAACAAATACAGGAGGTTCAGCTGCGAATTAGATTGAAAAGGCCAGTGGTCCTTTAGGGTAGCATCAAATGGTAAGGCATCTTCTTTCTTGTTAATTTCCATAAATAAAACTGTATCTCTTTCTGATATCGAGCCATTTAATGGTACCAAGGATTCTGATGGTAAGAATCCCTTTTCTGGGTATTCAGTAAGTTGGCTGCTGAGGAAGCAGGGGCTTTAGCCATGCAGAAGCAGTTGCTAAGTCATCTTTCTGCAATGGTTGCTCCTTTGGACAATGACTTCAGAAGCAGGACCGGTGAACTGCACAGTCTCACAGTTCCCCTGTATCTTGGGAGTTGTTTCCACCTGGGTCCAAGGAGAGGTGGAAGTTGAGGTGGTGACAATTGTTTGACTCCCTGCTTTCCCCTACACATTCTACCCTCTATCATCATTCTACCCTTCATGATGCCTTACTGCTCTAGCCAGGGTGGTTTACCTTCTCCTTTGGTGGTAGTAAGTAGGTAGTTGGTGATGATGGCAGCAGGGATGACAGGCCCCTTCTCCACAGAGGATGGTTCCCTGGTTGATGGATTTGGAAAGGGACGTGCTTTCACACTAAAAGTCCTAGATGAAATCTAACTCTCTGGCACCTTAATTTTTCCCTGAGGTCTCACTATATGCTTATGGAAATTACAAAATCAACATCTAAGTAAGACTGGCAATAAGAGATCAAGGCTCACAGCCTTCTGATAGAATAGAGTGACCTATAGGAATATGCCTACCTTCCTGCCTGTTGGTTCTGTTCTGTCACATTGGATTGTGCTCCCCAGCACAGGTATTTTTGGAAGCCTTGTTTTATTTCGAAAGGATTTTCATTCTTGTCTTTTTACTCTTCTTTGTGTCCATCATTTATCAATATCAGAAAATTATGCTGGGCTTTCCTGCTACAGGGGAATGAGATCTACTTAAATCCACAAGAATGGTTGATAAGTGTTGCCATGTCAAAATTCAGAACCAATTACCAAGAATGGCATAGTATCACTTGGCTTATTCTCTATAATGTATATTTACACAGGCCAACAACAGCACAACGCACAATGATGAATGAATGCTATGAAAAGCAGAGCTAGTGGATTTATGGCTCATATAATGCATTATGAATAATACATAGAAAGCCGGGCTGAGGAAATAGCTCCAACTGCATGGTGTTCAGGTTTTGTCTTGTTTTTTTAAGGCCATTGTTAACACCAACCTAAGTGAGCTAAGCTAATTATATTTACCACTAGGTATGTTTGTTTGTGCATGCTGAAGGATGAATGGGTAACAGGTGCTTCTGAAGAACCATGAGGTTTCTATTATTCAAGACAGACTTGCAAATATCCTCAGTTTTCAATTATCTGTGCCTTTGAAGGGGAAGCAGTGATGTGGATGAATCCAAAATAGGAGATTATCAAAAAGTCATTTTTGCACAACACGTTTTGATTTTTTTTACAACAGATTATCTTCTTAACTATATTTTGTTAATATTAAATAAGTTTACATTCCCTGAATGACTGGCAGTTACCAGGAGGGGAATCATGTAAGAGCAAGCTGGCTAAGAGAAAGAAGGTAACCTGGGGTGAAAATTTTCCCCCAGTGAGAAATCCAGTAAATGGATTCATTCCAGTAGAATATGAGCTCCTCGAGGGCAGGGATTGTTTCATTTTTGTTTCTGTATCCCCAGTACCTCACACTCTGCCTTGCACAATGCAGGCAATTAATAAATGCTTGTTCACTTGTAAATGGATAAAACATCACTGGAGAATTGGGAACAGGCACCAAAATGAGTACCCACTCCTAACCAGTATTCATCTTTGTAGCACATCCTTCCCACTGGAAGAGTAAGAGACTAAACACATACTCTTTCCCATTTACTCCATATGAAATGCCACTCAATCAGTCAATGAGTCAATTTATTTAGTGCCTCCTATATGCTGAGCTCTGTGAAATGCTACTTAAGGCACACAAGTGCATTATGTGAAAAGTGGAACTCCCTGTCCAATAATCCAGCAAACAGAACTTTTATGGTGCTACCATTCATAAAGTCTCCCATAGGCAAAACACTTGGGTTGATCTTTGACTGTTGACTCTTTCTTACCTCTCATATCCAGCTAGTCATCCCCACTTCTCAAGCTTTTAAGGCCTATTGATTCTATCACTCATCATTTCTGGAATTGGTTCCCTCATTTTCCATTTCCACTGCCAATACTCCAGCCTACACGGTCATCATCAGCTACCCGGACTATTACAATTGACTTCTAATAAGTCTTCCTGCCTTAATTCCATCCTCCTAATCCATCCTGCACACACCTGCAAGACTAATTTTCCTTCTTTGTGCATCTGGTTATGTCACTATGTCTTCTACCCCATACTCTTCAAATGCCTTCCAAGGAAATGTGAGTGGTAGCACAATAGATAGCATGCTGGGCGTGGACTCAGGAAGACCTGGGTTCAAATATGGCCTCAGACGTCTACTAGCTGTATGACCCCAGGAAAGTCACGTTACCTCTGCCTCAGTTTCCTCAACTGCAAAATGGAGGTGATAATAGCACCTACCTCCCTGGGTTGTTGTGGGGATCAAATATATTTATATTCATATATGAGGTAATTTTTAAAGCACTTAGCACAGTACCAGCATACAATAGATCCTTAATAAATACTCCTCTTCTTCCTTCCTTCCTAATAACATTCAAGGCTTTCTACAATCTAACGTCACCTTTCATTTCCAACCTTTCCATACTCCTCCAATCCAGGTCCTCTGTGTTCTAAACAAACTGGATTACTCACTGTCCCCTGTCCAGGTCCTGTAGAACTGGATTACTCACTGTCCCCTGTTCAGGTCCTGTAGTTTCCTACCTCTGTGCTTTTTTTTTTTTCCATATTGTTCCCTCTCCATGGAACACTTCCTTCATTCTTCTCCTGCCCACACTTCTTCCCACAAGCCTGTTGAATTCCTACCTAAGCTTTGAAGTCCAACTCAAATTCTGCCTCTGTTTCAACAGTTCATTGACCTTTGCTGCCTTGGGCCTCACCTAGCATTTGCATTCTCCGTGTATTATTTCCCTTTTAGATTACAGGCTCCATGCTGCCAGGCATTGTGTGTAATTTAATCTTTCTCTTTCCTTTTGCCTAAACAAGGGGCCCTGAATGTGATACGCATTTAATAGATGTTTGATGAATTTTAGGATGGGGAACTTTTAGGGAGAATGAGGTTGAAAATGTGGATCTCCCTTTTGCTCCCCTTTCCCAATAGCCTGGTTCTTTCTGCTTAAACAGAGCTCTTCAAAACCAGATGGCAACAGTGGAGGAGGAGAAGGAAACAGGGTAAGAAAATGGTTTTTCTGTACTCACTTGTATTGTTCTTTGGCCTGCATGATGACAAAGTCCCATTTATGGTTAATCTTTTTGTTCAAAAAACTGTAATTTTCCTGGAACAGGAAGAACAAAATGAGAACTAAGAACACATATGGCTGCAAGTTGCATGGGACAGGACAGCAGAGGACTGCTGAGTCAGCTAAACTGAAGTGTGTCTAGACAGGGATTGCTTCCTCTAGGTTTTTTACACAAGGTTTCTCTTAAGAGACACCTCACCTCAAAGAATATTGCTAACTTCTCCAAATGTATCAGAACAAACTGTCACCCGCTTCTTAAAAATAAAAATCTACCAAAAAGCATAATGGGGAGGAGAGGAAGCCCTAACACCAAAAACAGTCATTCAAAATGGTTGATAGTCACTTGTCTAGACCATTTAAATGAGAGTACCTGTGTGATTTTGGGAAAGTTCCTCAACACCTCTCTGAGTCTCAGTTGTCTGTTCTGCAAAATGGGGGGGTTAGACTAAAGCGTTTCTAAGGTCCCTTCCAGTTCTAAGTCTCTGATTCTATTAGAGCAGTGACTTAACCTTTTTAAAATACAGAAGCAACAGCAGTATCTTCACTATCCATCCAAAACTCCAACCTTTTAAGGGTTGGACTGTGTTCATTCGGAAATCTGGACAGAGCAGCCAGGTCCCCCAGTGGCTCTCAAATCATAGCACGCAGACCACTGAGTAACACATGGTCCAAATCAGGCCCTGAAGCAAAGCTTTCGACTCAAAAACAGTGGCTGGTAAAAAGTTCCTGAGTCTCTAACCCCACTTCACACCAGCTGCAGACAGAACACCTGGGCGATGAGTTATAAATTGTGGCAGATTCTCAGGGCGACATCAATAGGAGCTACAGGGTGTTGAGATGTAGGAATGAGGGACCCGAAAAGCACCTACTGAGAACCAACGTTCAACCAACAAAAACATACAGTTCTAAAGGATCTCTGTACCTTTTCGTATTCTTCTAAAATTCCTTTCTTCTTGATATTTCTCTTGGCTAGATAGATGGCTAAAAAAAGGAAATGGTTTATATTCCATCATCCAAAAGTAGTTTTTCAGCCCCTCTCTGGGAACTGATATGCTGATATCAGGGGTCATATGCTAGGACTATAAAAAGAATTTTCAACAGACATGGTTCTCATTCTCTGAGAGCTGACCTCCTAGAACTAATACTAGAGAGTTGATCATACAAAACAATATAAAAATGACATTAAATAATAAATATATTTACATGTTTTTAAGAAATATATTATTCAGTATTTGTGTTTTGGCATTTGAGTCTAAAATAAAATTAAAGACCAAAAAAAAGAAATATATTACATATATACAATATTTATTTATATATTATATCTTTTAATATTCAAGTTAATATTTTATATTTGTATTAAATAATTATACATAATTAATATTAAAAATAATAGGACAAATACCAAGTCAGTGAAGAAACAAGGTAGTAGGGCTTAGTAGATGTCAAGGGGCTCTAAAGAAGCCTTCCTTCTGAGTCTACTCTCAGCTTATCTTGTATATCTCTAATTTGTACGTATTTGTTTACATATTATCTCCCCTATTCGACTATGAGTTCCTTGAGAGCAGGGACTGGTTTTTGCCTTTCTTTTTAATCCTAGTGCTTAGCACAGTGCCTAGATAGAACGTAGCAGGCATTTAATAAAGCTAACTGAATGATTAATTAAATCAGTTAAGTAATTAAGATTAAGAATGCCAGCCCTACATTCAAGAAGACCTTGGTTCAATTCCTGCCTCTGACATATACTAGCTATGTGACTATGGCCCAATGTACCTCTCTAAGATTATAAATCAAAAGAAGAGCTGCAGATCTGCATCTGTGGAGAGTTTCCACGCTGGACATTTCCCAAACCAATGAAATCAGAGGTCCAGTTGCCCAAAAAAGAAAGGGAAGCAATAGCATACAAAGCATAAGGAAAGGAGTACTGGCCTATAGTAGAGGGGAAAGGAGAGAGAAAAAGTGTTTACCATAGTCCGTGTCTTCAGCTGACCACTGCTGAGTGGGCCAGAAATAGGGCGTCTGTAAAAGGAATCAGAGAAACCATGCTTCGTGATTTATCAAGGTTTTAGTTTCCAGATTACCTGAGGAGAACCTTATGCATAGGCCCAAAAAAATTGCCAACCACCATTTTCTCCCAACCCTGATATTTAAGTCCCAAGGATGCTGATTTGTAAAGACATGAAGTCAATCTCTTGGTTTCTTAATAACAGAATGGCACTACAGGTGTCAGGCAGGGTTAGCCAAGGGTACAACTCACCTGAAATCGGTAAAGACTGTTGTTGTCAGGTTTGAGGATGAGATTCTTGGGGTCCTGCAGGGGGTAAATGTAGCCATACTTGACAACGAAATTCCCTAAGTTCTGTGCCTCTAGAAAGAAGCAGGTCAGACCCAGAGATTGAGATCAGAAGTGCTCAGAAATCCTACTGCTAAATTCCCACATGCACACTCTGCTCCTCTACCACCACCCAAACTGTGGGAGAAGTTAATTCTTCCTAAAGAGCCCTCATTTTTTCAAGCACAATCAGAAGATGGAAAAGTCTAGTCAGGTCACAGGGGTCTATATGGGGAAATAGAAATCAACAAACAAGAAGCATTCATTAAGCATTTGCTCCTGCCAGACACTGTGGTAGGAGCTAAAATACTAGCAAAAGGTAAAAGAGTCCCAGCCCTCAAGGAGCTTAGGTTCTAATGAGGAAACATGCTATACACACACACACACACGCACACACACACACACACATTTACCCACACACACATATATAGTATATGTGTATATGTATATGGTATATGTATGTATATATATTTCTATGTTTATTTACTTATATCACAGGGTAGCCATGAAAAAAGTTCTTTATAAACTTGAACTTCATATGTATATTATGTTTGCCTGTCTGTATGTATGTATTCAGACCCTTCAATAAAAGTCTGATTTGACCATGGCTTCAAAACTAGTATCTGAATATTTGAAGTATCAAACATGATACATGTGTGTATATGTGTGTGTGTATGTGTGTGTGTGTGTGTGTGTGTGTGTGTATACACGCACACTGAAAATTTAACAATCAGCTCTCATGAGGCTGTACAAGCTGGCTCCAGATACCTTCAAGGTACTCTCATGCCCGTCCAACCTCATAGCGTTGTTGTGAAGGAAGCGGCTTTGCAAACTTTAAAGCTTTATATAAATGCAAATGATTAAGATAGGGAGGCAATGTGATATATATCATAGGGAAAGAATGCTAGACTAAAAATCAGGAGACCTAGGTTTGAATGTAACTTCAGATACTTCCTAGCTTTGAGACCATGGGCAGTTCATTTGACTTCCCAGACTCTGGGATATGATATCTATGCTCTCTGTATCACAGGGTGGTCATGAAGACAGTTTTTTATAAACTTAAGGCACTATATACAATTGTAAGCTATTCATATGTGTGTGTGTGCATGTATATGTATATGTGTATATATTTGTCTATAAAGGCTCTGTGAATTCAAGAGTGCCAGGGCTTCCTCTGCCAACACAGTCCTAAACTCATCTATGAGTCAATAGGTAAGTCTTAAGAAGCTACCTAAGACACAAAGAAAGTAAGCAATTTGCCCTGGGTAACTTAATAAGTGTCATTTGTGGAATTTGAACCCAGACCTTACTAACTTCAAGCCCAGCATTATATCCATTATGCCACACTATCTCTCAGAGCAATTACTTTTCATAGTTCCCTCACATCGTCCTTCTATTCTTGCTAAGAAGATCATCTTAGTGTCCCTACACATTTCTTGCCCACTATTGCTTAAATCACATTATTCCCTCCTCCCACAATATCCTTCCAGTTTGCCTCCATCAATATACATTCATCAATTCCTTCAAAGAACTACATCCCACATCACTACCTTACTTTGTATTCTGTTTGTGCTATATAACCACAAACTAAATGATTCATAAATGTATACTTTGTCTCTCCATGTGAGGCCTATACTCTTTTTTGCACCTGTTAGTTTTATTTTCTTTTAACATTTTTATTTAAAGTTTTGAGTTTCAAATTCTATCCCACCCTTCGTCCCCTACCCTCCCCACTCCTTGAGATAGTAAACAATCAGATACAGATTATACATGTGCAATCATGTAAAACATTTCCATATTAGTCATTTTGTACAAGAAGACTCGAATAAAAGGAAAAAATGAAAGAAAAGTGAAAAATTACATGCCTCAGTCTGTATTCAAACAATATCAGTTCTTTCTCTGGAGGCAGATAGTATGCTTCATCAGTAGTCCTTTGGGATTGTCTTAGATCATGTATTACTGAGAATAACTAAGTCATTCACAATTCTTCATTAAACAATATTGCTGTTACCGTGCACAACATTCTCTTCGTTCTGTTCACTTCACTATGCATCAATTCATGTAAGTCTTTCTAGGTTTTTCTGAAATTACCCTGCTTGTTATTTCTTATAGCACAATAATATTCCATTATAATCATACACCAGTGCTTATTTAGCCATTCTCCAATTGATGAACATTAGGGTATATACTCTTCAAGGAGGGACCATGCCTCCTAATTCTTTAGTATCCACCAAAGAGCCTAAAACAATAAAGGAAGGAAGGAAGGAAGGAAGGAAGGAAGGAAGGAAGGAAGGAAGGAAGGAAGGAAGGAAGAAAGGAAGGAAGGAACTCACCTACGTTGCCAATCCAAAGCCTCTGGGCAATCCATTGTAAGATATCATTTCCTACAAGACAGTAGAAATCCATCATAAGACATCATTCCCTATGAGACAGAAGAAATCCTCCAAAAACAGTCAGAGAAGACCCTCTGGCAATAAAGGGCTGCTCTGAGACTTCTCTCCTAACACCATCCAAATATACAACATTTAAAAGGAAAGTGTTAGCAGAGAGGAAAAAACATAGGTGGTGCACATACTGGAAATTAACGCAACATTTTCACCTATGTCAGGCTGATGTTTGTAAGAGATTTATTTCCAGTATTTTATTAATACATTTTGTATGTATATATATATACATATATATGCATGTGTATGTGTGTATATACATCCATATATTTGCATATGTATGCATAAATTAATTTTTAATATACGCATGTGCATATGTATGTATATATACACACATATATATAATATATATGTATATATGTAATTCCCCAGTATACTCCCTACACCATCAAACTCTCTCTTATAACAAAGACAAATAGTTTAAGTAGTTACATTTTATAGCATATGCAATATTCTACACCCAGTCCACCACCTCTCTACCAAAGAAAGGAATATGTATGCAGCCATGTAATGCTTTCCAGAAGAAAGAAATCCACACTATCAATAGCTACTTGAAAAAAAAGTTCTATTTTACAGATTGCACATGTATAATCTATAACAAATTTCTTGCCTTCTCATTGTGGGGAGGGAGTAGGAGAGGGGAGGGAGAAAACTTTAAAGAACAAATGTTAAAAATTATTTTTCAGACGTAATTGAAAAAATAAAATATTTGAAAATTAGAAAAAATGTTCTAAACCACTAATAGAGAAGTGCAAATTAAAGCATCTCTCAGGCTGACCTCACACCTAATCAGATTGACAAAGATGACAAAGAAAGAAAAGATAAATGTTGCAGGGGTTGTGGGAAAGCAATCATATTGATGCATTTAATAGCTCCAAATGGGTAGATGGCTAAGATACAAAAATTCACATCATAAACAAATTAGAGAAACAAGGAAAAGCTTAGCAATCAGATTCACGGATAGAAGAAAATTTCATGACCAAACAAAGGATAGAGAGGATCATAGAAGTTAAAATGAATAATTTTGATTAAATATGACTAAAGGGCTTTTGCATGAACAAATCCAGTAAAGCTAAGATAAAAATGGAAACAATGAACGTGGGATGAAGGGGAATCTTTATAGCAAATTTCTCTGAAAAAGGTCTCATTTCCAAGATATTTAAGGAACTGATTCAAATTTATAAGAATAAGAAAAATTCCCCAATTGATAAATGATCTAAGGATATGAATAGTCAATTCTGAAGAGAAGAAATCCAAACAATCTAAAGGATATGAAAAAAAATGGTCCAAATCACTAATAATTGGAGAAATACACATTAGAGCAATTCTGAGGTTCTACTTGGCACCCATAAGATTGGCAAAGATGACCCCCCAAAAATGACAAATGTTAAGAAAAGCTAAGGGGCAAACGATGCATTGTTGGTGAACCTATGAATGAGTCAAATCATTCTGCAATACTACTGCTATGCCTGTACCTCAAAGAGATCAGAGAAAGAGGAAAAATATGTACAAAAAAATATATAGCAGTAGTTTTTGACCAAAACACTAGAAATTAACGGGATGTTCATCAGTTGGAAATGACTAAACAAATGTATGAATGTAATAGAACATAAGTGTGCTCTAAGAAATGAGGAAATAAATGACTTCAAAGAGACATGGAAAGACTTGTATTAACTGATGCAAAGTGAATAGCAAAACCAGAAAAGTAATTTATAACATCAATATTATAAAATTTTGGAGACATATAAATTAATGAATAATAATATAAGCAGAATCAGGAGAACAATTTATGCAATACCAACATAAAAACAAATAACTTTGAAAGCAGTAAGAATTTTGATCAATGAAATAACTTTCCATGAATCTAAAAGATTAATGACAAAGCATGCTATTCACTTCCTTACAGAGGTTGTAGAGTGAGACATATAATTTTTGACATGATGAATACAGTCAATGAGAGAATTTGTTTTGCTTGACTATGCATATTTATTACAAGGATTTTGTTTGTTTTTCACAATGAGGTAAGAGTAGGAAAAAGAGAAAATCATTTTCCCTTTTTTATTAAAAAGTAAAATTTAATTTCAAAAAAGATTGGCAAATATTCCAAAAAGGAAAATGGCAAATGTTGAAGGGACTTCAGAAAAATTGGCACATTGAATAGTTTGATTATTATCTAAAACATTTCAGAACCAGAATCCTACAATGTGTTGTTTACAAGAAATACACTTGAAGCAGAGAGACACACACAGAGTAAAGGTAAGGAGCTGGAGCAGAATCTACTATGCTTCAGCTGAAGTAAAAAAAAAAAAAGAAAGGGTAGCAATCCTGATCTCAGAAAAAGCAAAAGCAAAAATAGATCTAATTAAAAGAGATGAGGAAGGAAACTACACCTCACTAATCAATACTAAACATATATGCACCCAGTGGTATCACATTCAAATCCTTAAAGGAGAAGTTAAGTGAGTTACAGGTTCATGATCAAACCAGAGATAAAGAACATTATAAAATGTAAAATAGATGATTTTGGTTATATTAAATTTTAAAGCTTTTATACAGACAAAACCAATGTAATAAAGACTAGAGGAAAAGCAGAGGGGTCAGCTAGGTGGCACAGTGAGTGGAGCACCAGCCCTGGAGTCAGGAGGACGAGTTCAAATCCAGTCTCAGACACTTGACACACTAGCTGTGTGACGTTGGGCAAGTCACTTAACCCCAATTGCCCTTCCTTCCCACCTCAAAAAAAAAAAAGATTAAAAAATAGAAGAAGAAAAGCAGAAAGCTGGGAAACAATCTTTACAGCAAGCATCTCTGATAAAGGCTTCATTTAGCAAATATGTAGAGAACTGAGTTGAATTTATATGAATACAAGCCATTCCCCAATTGATAAATGGTCAAAGGCCATGAATAGGCAGTTTTCCAATGAAGAAATCAAAGCTATCTATAGGCATATGAAGAAGTGCTCTATATCGCTTTTGATTAGGGAAATGCAAATTAAAACAACTCTGAGGTGCCACCTCACACCTATCACATTGGCTAATATGACAGAAAAGGAAAATAACAAATGTTGGAAAGGATGTGGCAAAAATTGGGACACTAATACACAGTTAGTGAAGTTCTGAACTGATCCAACTGGAGAGCAATTCAGGACTATGTCCAAAGAGCAACCAAATTGTGCATACCCTTTGATCCAGCAATACCATTATTATGTCAGTATCCCAAAGAGATCATAGGAAAGGGGAAAGGACTTACATGTGCAAAAATATTTTTATTGGCAAAAAATTGAGGTGATGTCCACCAGTTGGGGAATGGCTGAACAAGCTATGGTATATGAGTGCAATGGAACACTATTGTGCAATAAGAAATGATGAACAGGGAGATTTCAGAAAAACCTAAAAAGACTTCTACAAACTGATGCTACATGAAATGAGCAAAACCAGGAAAAACATCATACACAGTATCAACTATGAATGACTCAGCTCTTCTCAGCAATACAGTGATCCAAGACAAGTACAAAGGACTCACAAAGGAAAATGCTAACCACATCCAGATAAAGAACTGATCAACTCTGGATGCAGATCAAAGCATTCTATTTTCACTTACTGTATTCTTTTTCATGTTTTTTTTTTCTTTTGACCTGTTTCTTCTTTCACAACTGTGACTAATATGGAATGTTTTACATGATAGCACATATATAACCTATATCAAATTGCCTACCATTTTAGGAAGAAGGGAAAGGAGGGAGGGAGGGACAAAAATTTGGAACTCAAAGTCTTGTAAAAATGAATGCTAAAGGGGCAGTTAGGTGGCGCAGTGAGTAGAGCACCGGCCCTGGAGTCAGGAGGACCTAAGTTCAAATCCAGCCTCAAACACTTGACACACTTACTAGCTGTGTGACCTTGGGCAAGTCAACCCCAATTGCCCGGCCTTCCCCCCTGCAAAAAAAAAAATAATGCTAAAAATTGTCTTGACATGTAATCGGGGAAAAAAATAAAATACTATGAAATGTTAAAAAATAAAATGTTTAACAGAAAAAAACTATCCACAAATTTTAAAAAATAAATAAAACTTTTCAGAACGATTCCCTAAAACTCTAAGAGATTATGTTTACCCTTTGACCCAGTGATAATAATGCTATCCCTATTCCCCAAAAGAGAAGAGGAAAGTATGATTTTTCATGTGCACAAAAATATTTATAGCAGCTCTTAAGCAGCATCAAAGAACTAGAAACAAAAGGTTGCCCATCAATTGGGGAATGGTCTATTATATGGCATATAATATAATAGAGTACTGTTGTGCCATTCGAAATGACAGAAAGGACAGATTTAGAGAAACCTGGGAAGATTTATATGAATTGATGCAGAGTGAAGTGAGCAGAATCAGGAGAACAATTTATACATAACAGCAACGCTATAAAGATAAACAACTCTGAAAGACTTAGGAACTTTGATCAGTACACTGAAGAATCACAATTCCAGTGAATCAATGATGGAGCATACTCTCGACAGAGAAGACTTGATGTAGAAGGAGACATATAATTTTGGACATGACCAATGCAGAAATTTGTTTTTCTTGATTACTTATATTTGTTATGAAGGTTTTGTTTATCCTCTCATCTGCAAAATTGGGGGTATGAAGGTGTGAGGGAGAGAAAATAAATGTCTATAGAAAAAAAGGGGGAAGGAATATTCATGTAATGGGAAAAGGAACTGATCAGGATACCTCCAATAAATTGATATTCTACTCCCCAGTCCAGTTGATGTAATTACAGAGTATAAGAGTCAAATAATAAGGTATTTGAGTGTTAAGGTATTTAGGTTTTAATAATAAGGTTTTGAGGCATTAAATGAAGTGCCAAAAGTATCTATATTTAGTTACCTCTTTAAGGAGTGTGAAAAACTTCTTCAGTCACTTGATGAAAGCATAGGATGGAGAATCATCCCTAGTTAAGCAAGATATATACTATCTAGGGAGTCAGCTGAAGAAACGGAAAACTCTGGAGAACGTGAGCTTTTTGAGTTGAGAAGAGAACATGGCCTTTGATCAGCAAACATTCCTTAAACTCTGAGGGGACAGGGAGTCTTATCTATTCCTCTCTTCCCTCAGCAGCCAGGACTTCTTTCAGTAGAGGCCAGTCCCTCAGTAGGAAACACCACCCCCAACAGGGAACAGGCCCAGTAAGCCAAGGCAAAACCAGAGGATCCCTGTGAGTTGAGTGAGACTTAGCCCTATCTGGAGATGAAATGCAAAGATAAACTTTCACAAAGAGCCTGGTTGAAAGACTTGCCCAGCAGAGACTCTATACCTAGGAGACCCATATGAAGATAACCTGAAAGAAGTAAAGACCTAGGACGCAAAAGTCTGAATTGCCTAGGCCATGTGCATTTGCTAAGTGTTGACCTCTTCACTCATGTGTTCTATGTGTGTTCCCATTCTTCCTACTGATGACAAGTGTATTTATGAGAGAGCGTGCCCCACGTTTATTGCTACTGATATTACTATGCTATCTCAGTAAATGACTTTTTTAAGTTAATCGTTTCTTCTGACTGACTATTAAAGGTAAATACATCAGTAGGGACTTGTGAGCTATAATTTGAGAAGTATAGAATCACAGGTACTTTGAACTTGGGGTGGGCATCCTCCTGGGAAAACCAAATGTGAGTGTGAGTTGGGGTGGGTGCGATAGTCCAGAACAAATGCTACATGTGTTTTATCCACTCTTCTCCAGAACCAAGACTATTCATTGCAATTAATCTGAGTTTGACTACTTTTTAGTATTGTTTGTATTTGCATTATTGTAGTCTTTGTGTCTATTGTTCTCTTGGTTCTCTTTTCTTCTTTCTACATTTGGAACTGAAGGAATGTTAGAGAGCATCTTGTCCACCCCCCCCTCATTTTACGGATGGGGAATCTGAGGCCCAGAGTGAGCAAGTATCTTTCCAAAGTTCATACTAGTACTAAACAATACAATGCAAAGTCCCCAGCCTCACATCTCAAACCCCTCCACAATCTGACTCCCACCTCTATTTCCAGGCTTATTTTACATTCTTCTTCTTCATATATTTTCTGTCCCAGCCACACTTGCTTCCTAGATGTTTTCCATATATGGCATTCAATCTCCCATTTCCTTGTCTTTATATAGTCTTCATGTCTGACAGCTAGAAGGCACCATTGCTAGAGTATCAGACTTGGCATCCAGAAGATAAAGACTTGAATCCCGCGTCAGACTCTCACTAGCTGGATGACCTTGCTCTGAACAAGTGATTTACCCTCCCTCAATGTCAATTCCTTATCTGCAAAATGGGTATAATAACACCATCTATCTCAAAAGGTTGTGCTTAATTGATGTTTGTTAAATTAAGTTATATCACTTTATACTATTCTTCCCAAGTTTTACTGAATTCTCTAATATTTATTGGGTTTGTTTTGTTGTAATGGAAGTAATAAGGGGAGCCTTATATCTATTTTTTGGGAAACATGCCTGAAGCTAGAGCACTTCTTGTGAAATATGTGCCATTTCTGGAGATGTGCCCTTCCAGTAAGACAATTTACACTGGCCCTTTCTGATGGGGCCTTCAATAAAAAGGTATTCTCCACTAAAGGCTTGTGGTTGGACCCCATGGGCTGCCTTCCCCCTCTCCCACCATAGAAGATGGGGGAAAGAACTTCATTAAACAGGACTGGCTTCTGAGTAGCAAGAGCTCCCAACTCAGGAGACTTTAAGGAGTAAGACAACTTCCATCCTCATTCTTCTCCCTTCCTTCTGAATATGCACCTTGAGACTCTGAGAACCCACCTTTGGAGATGCTCACACATCACTCCAAAAGCATGTGCCTGTTGAGATGACAATGAGACTGGATCTCAAGGCTCTAACTGACTCTTCTGCTTTATATTTCTTTCACTGAAGGCAGGTGACTAAACAGTAGTCTTGAGACAGGTTTTTACAGCTTATGTAGCTACCTCATGAACTCCAATAGTCTAGAGTCACCAAGAGGTCCATGTCACTGGCAGCATAAGGTGCTCCCTACAGCTCCTGTAATGTTTCTTGAAGTCGAAGATGACCATCAACAGAAGACATACTCTAGAATGCCAGATGCTATGGACCTTGAGATATTTGCTCAGATAATGCAGAGCTGAGGTAAAAAAAAATGACTGTTCAGTAGTCACGCTAAATTTTTCATGCTTTGATGTTTGCAGTGTCAGTTTCCCATGAAAATATAATAGACATTATTAGTTATTGATTCATGCTTTGCTTTTGTCAAAATGCATGCTTATGAGTCTTCCGTGTTCTAAGCTTTTTTTCTTTTGTGGTAGAAAAAATAAATAGGCCTTGGAAGAGCTCAAAAAGGAGTTGGAAAAGCAAGTTAGAGAAGTAGAGGAAAAATTGGGAAGAGAAATGAGAAGGATGCGAGAAAACCATGAAAAACAAGTCAATGACTTGTTAAAGGAGACCCAAAAAAATACTGAAAAATACACTGAAGAAAACAACACCTTAAAAAACAGACTAACTCAAATGGCAAAAGAGCTCCAAAAAGCCAATGAGGAGAAGAATGCCTTGAAAGGCAGAATTAGCCAAATGGAAAAGGAGGTCCAAAAGACCACTGAAGAAAATACTACTTTAAAAATTAGATTGGAGCAAGTGGAAGCTAGTGACTTGATGAGAAATCAGGATATTATAAAACAGAACCAAAGGAATGAAAAAATGGAAGACAATGTGAAATATCTCCTTGGAAAAACCACTGACCTGGAAAATAGATCCAGGAGAGATCATTTAAAAATTATTGGACTACCTGAAAGCCATGATCAAAAAAAGAGCCTAGATATCATCTTTCAAGAAATTATCAAGGAGAACTGCCCTGATATTCTAGAGCCACAGGGCAAAATAGAAATTGAAAGAATCCATCGATCACCTCCTCAAATAGATCCCAAAAAGAAATCTCCTAGGAATATTGTCGCCAAATTCCAGAGCTCCCAGATCAAGGAGAAAATACTGCAAGCAGCCAGAAGAAACAATTTGAGTATTGTGGAAACCCAATCAGAATAACCCAAGATCTGGCAGCTTCTACATTAAGAGATCGAAGGGCTTGGAATGCGATATTCCGGAGGTCAATGGAGCTAGGATTAAAACCTAGAATCACCTACCCAGCAAAACTGAGTATCATGTTCCAAGGCAAAATATGGACTTTCAATAAAATAGAGGACTTTCAAGCTTTCTCAGTGAAAAGACCAGAACTGAATAGAAAATTTGACTTTCAAACACAAGAATCAAGAGAAGCATGAAAAGGTAATCAAGAAACGGAAATTGCAAGGGACTTACTAAAGTTGAACTGTTTTGTTTACATTCCTACATGGAAAGATGATGTGTATGATTCATGAGACCTCAGTATTAGGGTAGTTGAAGGGAATATGCATATATATATATATATATGTTTATGTATATATAAGTGAATGTGTATGTATGTATGTATCTATGTGTATATGTATGCATGTGTATGTAGGTATATATATATGTGTGTGTGCTTTTATATATGTATATACATATATATATATATATATATATATATATATATATATATATATAAAAGAGAGAGAACAGACACAGGGTGAGTTGAAGATGAAGGGAAGATATGTAAAAGAAATAAAATGAAATTAAGGGATGAGAGAGCAACATACTGAGAGAGGGAGATAGGGAGAGATAGAATGGGTGGATTATCTCGCATAAAGGTGGCAAGAGGAAGCAGTTCTGTGGGAGGAGGGGAGAGGGCAGGTGAGGGGGGAATGAGTGAACCTTGCTCTCATCAGATTCAGGCCTGAGGAGGGAATACCATACATACTCAGTTGGGTATCTTACCCCACAGGAAAGAAGAGGGAGGAAGATAAAAAAAAATAAAAGGGGGGGGATGATGGAGGGGAGGGCAGATGGGGGTGGAGGTAATCAAAACAAACACTTTGGAAAGGGGACAGGGTCAAGGAAGAAAATTCAATAAAGCGGGATGGGTTGGGAAGGAGCAAAATGTAGTTAGCCTTTCACAACATGAGTATTGTGGAAGGGGTTATACATAATGATACATGCGTAGCCTAGGTTGAAGTGCTTCGACTTCTTAGGGAGGGTGGGTGGGAAGGGAAGAGGGGAGAGAATTTGGAACTCAAAGTTTTAAAAACAGATGTTCAAAAACAAAAAAAAAGTTTTTGCATGCAACTAAAAAATAAGATACACAGGCAATGGGGCATAGAAATTTATCTTGCCCTACAAGAAAGGAAGGGAAAAGGGGATGAAAGGGGAGGGGGGTGATAGAGGGGAGGGCTGACTGGGGAACAGGGCAACCAGAATATATGCCATCTTGGAGTGGGGGGGAGGGTAGAAATGGGGAGAAAATTTGTAATTCAAACTGTTGTGAAAATCAATGCTGAAAACCAAATATATTAAATAAATAAATTTAAAAAAAAAGAAAAAATATATAGCTTTTCTATAACTAATCTACTTTGTACACTGACTTTCTTTATATACATATATATAATATTTTGTTTTCTCCCCAAGTACATGTAAAAACAATTTTTAACGTTTGTTTTTTTAAAATTTTGAGTTCCGAATTCTCTCCCTCTCTGAGACGGTAAGAAATTTGATATAGATCATACATGTGTAATCATGTAAAACATATTCCTATTATAACACTGACTACCTTTCTATTTATCTCTTTGGGAGAAATCCTAGACATAAGCCAAAACTTAAGTTTTGTTTAAGTGATTGTCCCCAAAATTCTGTTTTGGGGTGGGGTACAAAGAGCCAGAGAAAATGAGGGGAAAAAAGTCTGACCCTTTTTTCTAGAACTAAAACCATTCAGTGTAAGTCTAAAACTAGTGCCCCATTATTGAAAGTGCCCCTGCCCCTTGGGCCAGAGGATTTGCTCTTACATTGTGATGCAGTAATATTCTTTTACATTCGTATATCATAATTTGTTCAGCTATTCCCTAATCAATGGCTACTTGCTTTGTTTCCAGTTCTTTGCTACTACAGAAAGGACCATTACGAATACTCCCTTTTAGTCTTTGATCTCCTTGGGGGTATAAAACCAGAAGTGAAATGTCTCAGAGGGGTAGCACAGGTAATAATCAAATTGAAAAAGATGAAAAGTCAAAGGCAATGAATAGTTTAGTAACTTTTCTTGTATAATTCCAAATCATATTCCAGAATGTTTGGACCAATTTTGCTTGAGCATAAGAAATATGGGTAATAGTATAGTTGTATCTAAACTGTTAGATGGTGCAGTGAATACAGCACCAGGCCTGGAGTCAGGAACACCTGAGTTCAAATGCGGCCTCAGACACTAACTACCTGTATGACCCTGGGCAAGTCTCTTAACCCTGTTTGCCTCAGTTTTCTGATATGTAAAATGAGCTGGAGAAAGAAATGGCAAACCACTCCAGTATCTTTACCAAGAAAACCCCAAATGGAACAGCAACCATCTAAACTGGCCATTACGGTGCAGTTATTGAAAAGAGAGTTTCATGAGAAGAAAGAACCAGATAGGACACTTGGCACTGGTTCATTTCCCTCATCTATGTAAATAGGGGAGAAAGAGTGTTCACTCTCTCCTCCCCCCCCTTCCCTCTTTTTCACACATACACATACACACACACACACACACACACACACACACACACACACAGAGTTAGTTGGCCAACCTACTATGTTGTCATTGTGCTCCAAAGTGTGAAAACAGATCAGTCCATCAGGGGAGTCTGTCAGTGATGACCCGTGATCTAAATTCAGCTTGGAGATACGTACATGATTGTACCAGCAGAGACCCTTGCCCTGTTCCCTTGGAAGTATACAAAATTGGAGACAACGGGGCATAATAGTAGGGAAAAGCTACACAAACTCTCTCATAGTTTCTTGGAAAAGAATCTAACTAAAATGATTACAAATACCAGGTGCCCCATGAAAGCCGAAAAGTTAACCTAAAACAAACAAACAAAAAAAAAAACTAAGACATTATCACAGAGTAGAAGACGCAGCATCTCCAATTTCTTCCTTTTGCCTTCTGTGGGTTATTCAGAATCCTTAACCTGAACATTTAGAGAGCACTCAAAAGATGTGAAGGTCAACTGGAATCTAAGAATACAGGAAGACAAGTTGGGCATGGTTCATAAGAGTCTATTTTGAGCTCACTCCTGAGTCTTCACCACTTATAGGTTTGGGAACTAGAGCTTTCCAACAATTATCACTAAAGAGATTTATTTTCCATTTGATTCGATAAATAATATTAACTACTTATATGTGCAAGGCACTGTGGATAGGTGCTGAGGATACCAAAAAAAAAAAATAATAATCAGTCTTTGCCCTCAAAGAGCTTACTTTCTAAAAGGGGGGTGGAGGGGGTAGCTCTGAGCAATATAAAATGTGTATAGATTAGCCTCTCCTCCTTTTATTGTGCCCTGGACAAGGCAGGGATTCTCTGAGTCAGTTAGAAATTCGCTTTGACCCCGGTTCTTTCACTGAGGCCTTTGTTCTCACCCTGGCCCAGCTTCACATCTCTTCTGTGGCAGCAACAAGGGAGCATCAGAGACTTTGTGCCTACTTTGTGCCAGGAACTGAGCTAACCACTTTACAAATATTACATTATCCTCAACAACCCTGCAAGGTAGATGCCATTTTACAGTTAAGGAAACAGGGGCAAATCTAGGGATTAGTGATAAATATTTTTCAATTAAGGCAGAGTCAAACCAATGCCTGAATGTTAAGAATTACCCCCAAATCTGGGCTCTTGGTAATTGGGATTGTACTCTCAACTTTTAATATGAACTCCAAAAAACAGAGGAGAGAATAACATTTGAGGGGGATTATGTTACCTTTAGGCTAAAACAAGTTAATTGTTATAATGGTGTGGCTGATTAAATCTCCAGAGACCCTAGGGGTAGGGAGGAAATCGTACTGGTCCCTCAGTGACAGCGGCAGATCCCCTGGTATTAAATTAGCATAGCAAAGGAACGACTTGCATCCAGAAGCAACCCAGATCAAACTCTGTTAGTCCTGTGAGTCATGTGGCCTGTACAGGTTCCAAGGGAAGGTGGGAGAATTGTTAGATGCTTTCCAGAAAAGGGACAAGAGTTTTGCTCGCAAGGAGTGTAAGACCTTCAGAAAATACATTCTATATTTTCTTTCAGGTGAAATAAAACCTAGTCTATGTTTTAAGTCTTTACAGTCTGAGCAAAGATAAGTGAAATGAGGACCCTTTTAGGAAAAGCAAAATGAACCAGATTCTGATATTCTCTAGAACTTAAGACACAATGTTATAATATATATATATATATATATCTATATCTATATATATATATATATATATATATATATATATATATATATATATACATCAGTACTATTTGGAGGGATCAAGAAAAGCTTCACAGATGAAATGTCCTCTCCCATCATTCTGCTATCTCATGAGACTAGAATGCTACCTCCAAAGACAAAACTCTGAATCTCTTCCACAAAAACAAAATGTGGACTTTCTAAAAGTCAGTGACCCATAAGGAACATCCTGGAAAGCTTGAGAAGAAAGGAGAAACTAGCCATCCCAATATGGCATTCCTTATAATCAAAAGTGGCCATATCTTCCCACAACCATTTAAATTTCCAACTGAAGGCATTCCCCGTGGCTCCATGGGAAGGAACATGTAAAACAGCAGTGAAATGCCCACGGCAATATAACAGATCCAGAAGCCTGGACCTGCCAGAGATTTAGTGGTATTATGTAGTTTCTAGGTAAAACATTAGTTCCCTGAATCTAATGTTTTCATCTTCGGAGAAGATGGTTTCCTTACATACCTTTGAGGAGCAAAGCCACTTGTTAAACAACATGATTGATTCACACACTCTCTACCTTGTAAGCTAGTCTACAATTGTGGCTAGATTGGGATTGGTTATTTTTCAGTTGTGTCCAACTCTCCGTAACCCCATTTGGGGTTTTCTTGGCAAAGATACTGGAGTGATTTGCCATTTTCTTTTCTGGCCCTTTTGACAGATGAGGAAACTGAGGTAAACAGGATTAAGTGACTTGCCCTGGGTCACACAGCTAGTAAGTGCCTAAGGCTAGATCTGAACTCAGGTCTTCCTGACTCCAGGCCCATGCTCTACCCACTGCACCACCGTGGAAAGTCCATGTCTTTTCCCAACCATATCTTCTGAGGAGTATCAAGCCTAGACCCTGGGATTATCTCACTTACATTCATTACATGTTATTACCAGTTGATGCCACTGTCTCTTCTTCCTCTTAGCCTTCTGCAGCCATGATGATTTTTACAGGAGTAAGACTCTCCATCTGAAATTCCACTTAAAATACCAGAGGTCCATGATTTGGTATACTCAATCCAAGTCACTTTCTGTAAATGTCACGTGGCAGTATATAGGCTGTTATGGTGTCCTTTGCTGACATTAAACTAATTACATCATGTCACCTAAGGACCCCTAGGATTTTTCTCCCGCTTGACTACTTCCTGAAATAGATCAAATTACAAGATTATCCTGTCACTCACAGCTGGAGAGCTTGATCTGTAGACATAGCCCGGCAGGCTGGCTCAGGTTCCCCTGGTCTGGCCTGGTTTTCTATCTACAATATTGGCCCTCCCAAGATGCATTTGTTTCCCTGTCTCTTGAAGGAGTTCTTAACCAGGGTTCTATGAACTTGCTCATTTGTTTGAGTATTCTGGTAACTGTATTTTAATATAATTGCTTTCTTTTGTAATCTTTTATATTTTAAAACATTATTCTGAGAAGGGGTCCATAGGCTACACCAGACTGTCAAAGGGGTCCATGACACAAAAGAGAGATCTCTAAAACCCACACTCTAAGGAGTCAGAATTTGTCAGGTTTGCTGACTTACTTTTATTCAAACTGACTTAAAGAATACATAGATTCTCTATATCTTCTCTTTTAGCAGCAACTGGAAAGTCACAGGGTATTGGAGGTAGGGAAAAGTAAAGAAGTTTCAGGGTTATGATTTTAAGCCAACCTCTGAGACTAGGGTCTGATACAACTGCCTGCTACTGCCACCCTCGCCTTCACCTAGTATATCCTTCTTACTCTAACCCAGAAGAGGGCAGCTAGGTGACAGGCAGATAGAGTGCCCAATTAGGATGACCTGAGTTCAAATCCATCTTCAGACACTTACTAGAGGCGTGACCCTGGGCAAGTCACTTAACCCTGTTTGCCTCAGTTTCCTCATCTGTAAAATGAGCTGGAGAAGGAAATGCCAAATCACTCCAGTATCTTTGCCAATAAAACCCCAAAGGGGATCACGAAGAGTTGGATACGATTGAATAATAACTAATTCAGAAATCCTATCGCATCGAGCATAAACCACTTTCCCTGATACCACTGTATGTGTGTGTGTATGTATAAGAAGGATGTACTAAGTATCTATGTGTGTGTATGTGTATCATCTTACCTGATGTCCCACTGATGGGGTCCTACATGGATCCATGATCTGTTATAATCAATCTTAGATTATCTTCTCCTTCGGTGAAGGTGAAGGTGCTAGTAGCAGACAATTTCATTTTTTCATTCTTTCTACTTATATTGTTATAGTCATATATATTGTTGTCTTGGTTCTGCTTACTGCTTACTCTGTGACAGTTCATAAGTCTTCCTAGGATCATTTTTTTTTTAATAACTAGGTTGCCCTCTCCCAGCCAGGCTGGAAATGCAGCCACCCTTCACTGACCTCCCCATTTCTCAGCAGTGAGCTGTTACCGTTTCTGACTTGGGCCTGTTCACCCCTTCCTTAGATAGCCTAGTCCCTCCCAGGGACTTACTGTATTGGTGCTAGCCTTAGAACTCTCAATCAGCTTTATCCTACTGTAGCTCAGAACTCATCAACCACAACCTCCCCACTAGCAGGGTTAATAAGTTTATACTACCACACTTATCTTCTCAGTATCCCCCTTACTGACCAAAATTCTACCACACTTAAAAAAAAACCAACAAATATTTTTAAAGCAAAAAAGGCGCCCATAATGAGACTGTATATCTCTAGTTCTCCCCAAAATATAAAGCAGAATCAAATGTGGAATTAAAATGCCATGGGAGCTTCTGGGTCAGATAAAATGTAAAAGGTTATAGTCAGCCTAATTCCCCCAACAAGTACCCCATCAAAGATTTAAAAGTGCACTAGAAGAAACAACAAGAAAACCTAAAGAAAATATAAGCTATGTCAGATTGCTTGCCTTCTCAATGAGGGTGGGAGGGAGAGAATTTGGAACTCGAAATTTGAAGAAAGAATGTTAAAATTATTTTACATGTAATTTTTGAAAAAATAAAATATTAATTTAAAAAGAAAAAAACTAAAGAAAAATACCAGTAAGCACTTCCATCCAGCCTAGGACTTCAGAAGTAAAGGGCAGAAATCTAGAGGCATTCTAAGCAAAGATGGCAATGGAGGAAGAACACTGGCAGGTCACTGTACAGAGAGACAAGACAGTGGCACGTTTGGGAACCCTCCAAGGAGCCTGAAGCCAGCAATCCTCTTGGCACCACAGAAGACAAAGCCAGGCCTACAGACCCAGTTAAGTTCCAAAGGAGAGAAAATAAAAACACCATTCATTTCATTATGTCTTACCTGCTGCTTATTGCTATTAGAAATCCATCACTGAATTAACAAAAGTGAAATTAAATGAGGCCAAGTTAGCTGTGTATGGACAGAAACCAGAGTGTCTCCATGGACTTTCTGACAATCTGGCTGCAGAGGGGAGGGGCTCCATCCCCCCCAGACCCCTTTTCAGTGGCCATTTAATCATTATCCCAGTTTAACTTTCTTACTCCAGGAAATTCGCGCTGTTAGTAGAGGGGTAGGAACGGAATGGAGTAAGTAAAATTCTTCCACATCGGTTCCTCCTGTCTGTTTGGTTGCAAACACTGGCCTTTCCCCTCTCAAACCCATCCTCTCCAGATTGAGATCTTTCCAGTATACCTAACCACTACCCCCAAGGGTATTCCGATAGGGGGTTGTGTATTGAAAGAGATTAACAAGTATTCAAGGAAGGAGATAAACCTTTTGTAGGCTAAATATTACCAGAAGGGAGAACCTACAGAGACCTGACTCAGGGACCAGGGTGGGGGTGGACATCTTACCTCTTGTTATATTTTCAGTATAAGCATTTAAACCACAGAAATGAGTAATCCTACAAATCCAGGTTTGATTTATTGTTTTGTCAGTTCCTAGACTCAAGAAAGTGATGGAGTAAGTGTTAAAAATGCAGATTAAACTTAAGAGTGTCCTGTGTACTTTTTAAAGGAGAGCCAGTCATTAAACATTTACCATCACACTCTTGCCCGACTGGTTCTTTTGGATTAATCTACTGAGATTGAATTTCATAAATTGAGGGGATTAACTCTTTGTTAGCTCATTTTGATGCCCCGTACTGCCAGGATAGGAGACTTGCCTCTCTGTTCCAGAGAGCTCAGGAATGAATAGGCAAATTTGGCCAACAAAGGACAAATTCCATGCTTATCCTGTTCCAGTTTAGAGACTGAGTAGGGAAGTTGTTCATTATCTGAAAGATAAAGGGAATTCTAGATTGGCTGCATAATACTGATCCTCTGAAAGAGCCACCCCTCCCCCCCTCCCCCCCCCACCCGGCCCCTTGAGCACAGCCTGCTTCAGAGGCATTAGAGCTAAGCTCCTCCGGTATAGAAGCAGTCTCTTGCGATGGGCCTTTGCCCTTTGGTTCTTGTTCAGGATTGGGCAGATATGTTTTTAAAGTTTCTAGAATAGATAGGCCCCACAGATGTTGAGCAGACTGTAATGGTACTTCACTTCCTGTGACCTCCTGTGAAAGGGTTTTTTGGTTGTTCAGTCTTTTTCAGTCCTATCTGACTCTTCATGACCCCATTTGGGGATTTTCTTGGCCAAGATACTGGAGTGATTTACCATTTCCTTCTCCAGCTCATTTTACAGATAAGTAAACTGAGGCAAACAGGGTTAAGAGACTTGCCCAGGGTGACACAGCTAGTAAGCGTCTGAGGCCAAATTTTAATTCAGGAAGATCAGTCTTCCTGACTCCAGGTCTGGCACTCTATCCACTGGGCCACCTAGCTTCCCCCGTGAAAGGGCGGGGAGACAGAAAAACTTGTCTAAGAAGGAATTATGAATTTGGTCTTTAAAACATGGGTTTGATAAGAGAGAAACTGATAAGCAGCTCTCTTTATCCTAACTAGGGCAATAGGGCCTTCAGCCCTACCATCTTGTCAGACCCCACCCATTCCCATGGACCCTGAATTTATGGAATTTAAAGATTATCAGGAGTGGAGTCAAGCTCTCCATTCAGTTCTTGACATCAAACGAAGAGGGTATAAGAGACCCTAGGCCTAGGTGATGTTTTTTTTTTTAATGGAAGGTGGGGTTCAGCTCTTTAGAGATCTTCTGGACACAAGGAGTCATGTGGCCATCATCCCTTGGAAATCCTATTCAAGTTGAACATGAAATCCCTATGGAGGTGGAAGCTTTAAAGGGAGACACTACATGGAAAACAAAAAACCGCTGTCCAATCCAAGAGAATTCCAAAGGACTCATGATTCATATCCAGAGAAAGAATTGATGGAGTCTGAATTCAGATTCAAATCATACTATTTTCACTTTTTTTTTCATTTTTTTCATTTGCTCTGTGTCTTTCAAAAAATGACTAATATGGAAATATGTTTTGCATGACTGCACATGCAAAACCCTATCAAATTGCTTATCATGGGGCAGGGGTCAGAGTTGAAGAAGGGAGGGACAAAATTTGGAACTCAAAAAAATTTTTAAATGAAATGTTAAAAATCCTCTTTACATGTAATTGGGAAAAAGTATTATTAAGAAAAAAAAAGACCACTGTTCCAGATAAAGGCAAGAGGACAACCAAAATTATAGGTACCCCTATTATGGTTATACATGTGCCTGGATATATAGTGGAAATGGATTTGTTGGGTTTATGGGCTTTGGTCCCAGATTAGGCTGTTGTTTCATCATCCCAGTCCATTACAGTGGGGAGAATTCATCAAAAACCCATTGATTCACCCAAGTTATTTGATACTATTAACGTTCATCTGTGATGTGCCCCCAGGGATTACTGAGTTACTAACTGAGTCTTCCATTCTCGAATCTGGCCTCAGGCACTTACTAGCTGTGTGATCCTGGACAAGTCACTCAACCTCTTTCTGCTTCAGCTTCCGCAACTGGAAAGTGAAGAGAAGAATGGTACCTCCTCCACAGAGCTGTTGCAAGGATCAGATGAGATAATATTTGTAAGGAGCTTAGCACGGCGCCTGGCACATAATAAATGCTTGTTCCCTCCAGTCACAACAGAAATAAACTTTAATAGAATGCAGAAGGTCAAGGAGTGTGCTGAGCCTGGACCCATTTGTGCCTTAGAAGGAAAAGTCACTGACCTCCTCAATATTCCCAGTGAGAGCCTTTCTCTGCCATTGTCAGCACTGGTCACCAAGATGCTTCCTTGTAAGGATATGAATGATCTGATCTCACCTTGGAGTTGCTTGGTTTGCAGAGAGTTCTACCCATGCTGGGCAGCATCCACTTCAGATTCTCTGCTGTGTGCATCTCTGTCTCTGGTGAGGTGGCTAAATGGTGCAATATACTAGAACTGGAGTCTGGCTTTAGAGACTTACTAGCTGTGGATCTCTGGACAAAACATTTTACTTCTGTCTGCCTCAGTTTCCTCATCTGTAAAACTGAGAATAATAATGGCACCTATCTCCCAGAGCTGTTGTGAGGATCAAACGAAATTATATTTGTAAAGCACTTTGAAAACCTTAAAATAGGATATGTATATGCTACATTATGGTAAGAAGGGATGGGGGACCTGAACAGTCTTCCCGGTTGCTGAGTAGTCAGGTGCCTGGAAACTCCAGTGATTGGACCATTAAGTGGTAGAATTTTGCTGGCATACATTCAGGTGGACCACATCAATACTTACTAGACCAAACATCTCTTCAGTTGGACAAAATAATTCTGTGGACAACCTACTTCTTGACAGACATCACTGTCATTTTCTTTGATCAAGGGACCTATTTTCCCTCCAGCACCATACAAGATGTTCCCCTCAATCTCATGTTTACCTTTCTCTCTGAATGGTTTGAGAAAGTCATCACCCTGAAAACTAAGGAGGATTTGGCAGAAGAGAGAGAAGCAGCGAATCCTGATCATGTGGGAGAGAATGGAAGGGATGGGGAGGGAATAGACAATGGGGAAAGTGTGTCATCCAAATACTCTTTCTGCCTAGCCCATAGATAAAGTAAGGGAGTGGGTAATGGAACCCCCAGATAAATTGGGGAATTACACTCTGGGTCCAGAGGGTCCTCCTCCCCTAGAAGGAGAATTCCCTGACAGGAAGAGATGGCAGTCAGGGAACCAAGGAATAGAGCAGAGCAGAGCAAGATGAGAGAGAATATCATCTCAAGCTAATGGCAAAGTTGCAAGCAAGGGGGCTTTTATCTTCTGTTTACAACAATATCTTGCAAATGTTTTGGGGCAGAGAGACTTTTCAAGTGCCGCTGGTTTTCTGCTCCTGGCTGCCGTCCTACTCACAAGTTTCACTATGAATTTCGCCAGTGAATGGCTTGACCACACCACAGCTGTTCTGACTTCAAAGTATGATCATAGTTTTAACTGTGACTTCCGTTTTTTTTCTTTTGTTGGCAGTATACCTCATGTAATGTTCTCTTTAGATAATTTATTTGTTAACTTAGAATTAACGTCTAGATAATTTATCCCTGGACACAAAATATGGCTTCAGTCCTAGTGTGGTCATGCTAAAGGAGGTCTTTGGTGTTATTTGTACTACCCAGGCCTTGGGGCCTGAGGGGCTGATTAGACTGTATAGTTTTAATGATCTAAAGTAGATGTATATAGTTTTTAGTCATAGAGATCCAAAATGGTGATAGACTAAATGCTCTAAGGCCTGCTTTGGGAAAAATCTTATATAAATTGATAGGAAGATAGAAGGATAACTCTTTGGATTTCACAAATTGTTTATGCCTATCTAGAGTTTCTAGGTTAAAAAAAATACTCCAAGCAGCAGGAAGAATTCAAATACCAAGAAACCAGAGTCAAGATCACACAAGACCATTCTGTAACTAGTACAAAAAAAGAAAAAAATCTTAGGATGCAATATTCCAAAAAGAAAAAGACTCAAAGCCAAGAATAACATACCCCAAAAAGTACCTTGCTATAGCAGGGGTGTGAATCTTTAATAGAAAAGAGAACTTTAAAGAATTCCTGATTAAAAGATCAGAGCTGGGGAGAACCTCTAATATTTAACCACAGGAGACAAAAGAAACCTAGAAAGGCAATTCCATTTGAGTCATTGGAACATACATAATCAAGTGCTTACATTCTAAAAGAAGGAGAAGACACAAGTTTTCCTTCAAAATCTTACTGTCTTCAAGAGTCGTAAAGAAAGACAAATACAGGGCAAGAGATTTTTTTCTGCTGATTTTGTTGATGTTAAGAGGAAAGAAAAGGGAGGATGAAATGAATGCATTAGAGAATAAAATGAGAAATTTAGAGTCTTTGATACCATTGACAATGTGATAGAGCACATAAATTTATAAACAAATGCAGAAAAGAAGAAATAGTAAACATTCTTTACTGGTCACAATATAAAAAATAATCAATAAAAGGCATTTGAAACATTCAAGTAGAAAAACTTAGTAATTAATCTTGAAGAACATATGGGTAGATGAAATTGGGGCAGAGCCAAGATGGCGGCTGAAAAGCAGGGACTAGTGTGAGCTCCCCACCAAGTCCCTCCAAAAACCTATAAAAAATGGCTCTAAACCAGTTCTAGAACTGCAGAACCCACAAAACAGCAGAGGGAAGCAGGGCTCCAGCCCAGGACAGCCCGGATGGTCTCTGGGTGAGGTCTATCCTGCACGGAGCTGGGAGGGGAGTGGAGCAGAGCCCAGCGTGGGCGGAGCGGACCAACCAGACCAGGAGCCGGGCAGAGATTGCCCTAGCGCCTTGAATCAGTGAGCTGCAGCAATTACCAGACTTCTCAACCCACAAACACCAAAGACAACAGAGAAGGTTAGTGGGAAAAGCTGCGGGAGTGGAAGGAGTTCGAGGTTCGGCTACTGCCCCGGGGGCAGCGGAGGTGGGGCAGCTACAGAACTACAGCTGCAGTTGCTTCCGGCCCCAGGCCCACCTGGTGGGAGGAATTAAGTGGCGGATCAGAGCAGGAATGAGGAGCCTGCTGAAAATCTAAGTCCAGTCCGGGTTGGGGACTCTTAGGAAAGGAGGAGTGCTGGTGTGGCAGAGCTGGCACATCCCCCCAAGCTTGGAACATAGAACTCTTTCGTCTACAAGCAGTCATACCCCGCTGAAAAACTCAAGGGTCAAGTTAGTTGGTTGGGAATATGGCCAGGCAGCAAAAACACACCCATATTCAGTCTCAGACTTTGGAATCTTACTTTGGTGACAAAGAAGACCAAAACATACAGCAAGAAGAAGTCAACAAAGTCAAAGAGCCTACAACAAAAGCCTCCAAGAGAAACATGAACTGGTCTCAGGCCATGGAAGAGCTCAAAAAGGATTTGGAAAAGCAAATTAGAGAAGTAGAAGAAAAATTGAGAAGAGAAATGAGAAGGATATGAGAAAACCATGAAAAACAAGTCAATGACTTGCTAAAGGAGACCCAAAAAAATACTGAAAAATATACTGAAGAAAACAACACTTTAAAAAATAGACTAACACAAATGGCAAAAGAGCTCCAAAAAGCCAATGAGGAGAGGAATACCTTGAAAGGCAGAATTACCCAAATGGAAAAGGAGGTCCAAAAGACCACTGAAGAAAATACTACCTTCAAAATTAGATTGGAGCAAGTGGAAGCTAGTGACTTGATGAGAAATCAAGATATTATAAAACAGAACCAAAGGAATGAAAAAATGGAAGACAATGTGAAATATCTCATTGGAAAAACCACTGACCTGGAGAACAGATCCAGGAGAGAGAATTTAAAAATTATTGGACTACCTGAAAGCCATGATCAAAAAAAGAACCTAGATATCATCTTTCAAGAAATTATCAAGGAGAACTGCCCTGATATTCTAGAGCCACAGGGCAAAATAGAAATTGAAAGAATCCATCGATTCACCTCCTCAAACAGATCCCAAAATGAAATCTCCTAGGAATATTGTCGCCAAATTCCAGAGCTCCCAGATCAAGGAGAAAATACTGCAAGCAGCCAGAAAGAAACAATTTGAGCATTGTGAAAACACAATCAGAATAACCCAAGATCTAGCAGCTTCTACATTAAAAGATCAAAGGGCTTGGAATATGATATTCTGGAGGTCAATGGAGCTAGGATTAAAACCAAGAATCACCTACCTAGCAAAACTGAGTATCATGCTCCAAGGCAAAATATGGATTTTCAATAAAATAGAGGACTTTCAAGCTTTCTCAGTGAAAAGACCAGAGCTGAATAGAAAATTTGACTTTCAAACACAAGTATCAAGAGAAGCATGGAAAGGTAATCAAGAAAAAGAACAAGAAAAAGAAATTGAAAGAGACTTACTAGAGTTGAACTGTTATGTTTACATTCCTACATGGAAAGATGATGTGTATGATTCATGAGACCTCAGCATTAGGGTAGCTGAAGGGAATATTTATATATATATATATATATATATATATATATATATATATATATATATATATATATATATATATATATTATATATATGTTTATGTATATATATGTATATGTGAGTATGTATGTATGTATATATGTGTGTGTATATATATATATATATAGAGAGAGAGAGAGAGAGAGAGAGAGAGAGAGAGAGAGAGAGCTCAGACACTGAGTTGAAGATGAAGGGAAGATATCTAAAAGAAATAAAATAAAATTAAGGAATGTGAGAGGAATATATTGAGAGAGGGAGATAGGGAGAGATAGAATGGGGTAAATTATCTCGCATAAAAGTGGCAAGAAAAAGCAGTTCTGTAGGAAAGGAAGAGAAGGCAGGTGAGGGGGAATGAGTGAATCTTGCTCTCATCAGATTTGACCTGAGGAGGGAGTACCAGACATACTCATTTGGGTAACTTAACCCCACAGAAAAAAGGAGGAAGAAGAAGATAAAAAGGGGGGGATGATAGAAGGGAGGGCAATGGGGGTGGAGGTAATCAAAAACAAACACTTGGGAAAGGGGACAGGGTCAAGGGAGAAAATTCTATAAAGGGGGGTAGGTTAGGAAGGAGCAAAATATAGTGAGTCTTTCACAACATGAGTATTGTGGAAGGGTTATACATAATGATACGCATATGGCCTATGTTGAATTGCTTGACTTCTTAGGGAGGGTGAGTGGGAAGGGAAGAGGGGAGAGAATTTGGAACTCAAAGTTTTAAAAAACAGATGTTCAAAAACAAAAAAGAAGTTTTTGCATGCAACTAGAAAATAAAAAAAATTAAAAATTAAAAAAGAACATATGGGTAAAAGAACAAATTATAAGAATTGAAATATTATCAACAAAAAACTACAAGAATGAGTCAACATTTCAAAACTTTTGGGAAGTAGTCAATGCAGTCTCCAGGGGAAAATTCGTAATTCTGAACACAGTCATCAATAAAAAAGAAAAACACATCAGTGAATTGCACAAACTACTTTAAAAACTATAAAATCAAAAAAAATTATAACTAAATATAAAAATTGCCTGAAAACTAAAGAAGATACAAAACCAACAACAAAGAACCATTTAATTAATTTTTTTAAAAAACTAGAACCTCTTTTTGTTGGGTGATGGGAGAAAGGGAATAACAAAATAAATAACCATTAGGGGATTTTTTAAAAGAGAAAAAACAAATTGCCAATATTAAAAATGAAAATTTATAACAAATTAAGAGGGAAAGCATAAGCAATTCTTCACCAATGGACTTGTTAGCTCAGAATACCTTGCCCACAAATGATGTTACCAAAATTAATCCTGTGTTGGGAGGTTCTACCTTGAAACACGTCCTGGCTCTCAAAAATCAAGGACTTAAATCCAACTGAAATACAGAGACAATAGGTGATCACAGCTCACAGGGATATATGTTTCTATTAAGGCTCATCTCCCTTACAGAAGAATTTAGCAACCTGACAGTGAAATGTTAGTTATCATGGCTATAGCGAAACAAACAAAAAAATTTCTGTATAAAACAAAATATTTATAGTAGCACTTTTTATATTAGCAACAGAACTGGAAATAATGTAGGTGCTCTTCAATTTAGGGATAACTGAACAAATTGTAATTTGCTCCATTAATGTATCGGAAGATTTTTGTACTATAAGGAGCAATGAATATGAAGCATTAAGAGAAAGATAGAAAGATATCCTGAATGAATGCAAAGCAAACAAAAGCAAGAAAAAATATGGCCATTGTTACAGTAATATTAAAAGTGATGATACAAAAAGAAAACAGAACTCAGTGACCAGAACTGGTTCCAGATGTTTGATATTTGAATACAATAAAATATAGTTAAAAAATGGAAGACTATGAATGCAAAATGTTGCATGCTCTGTCAGTTGTGATCATTGCATCAATCAGTTTTGCTCATTTTTTTCTATTATAAGAAAGAGCAAAGGAGAAGGAATTAGCAAATTTTCAAGAAGTGGATTTGTCATAAAAACCAACTGTTTTAAATAAAATATTATTTCTTTTAAATGGTGCCTTCTAGGAGAAATGGTTTCAAGAAATGATGCATTCAAGTCACCTCTTTCCGTTCTCACCACTGGGAATTACAACATCAAAATCTTATTTTAGAATTGACTTCTATCGCTTCCTGTTTATGACTTAATCCAACTGGTGTGACAAGAATACATTCTGTTCCAGGCACAACCCTCAGCTCCAGGACACCCTCAAGTCTTTACCAGGCCCTACCTGTCATTGCATGAGGGATGTTAGTGATCATGACCCTCTGGCTTTGCATTCTGATTCCCGTCTCTGGGTGCTGCATCTCCTTCACCAAGTCTTCAATCTGAAAGACAGAATAGAGGGAGGTCAAAAGATGAGTCTCAAAAAAGCATTTCTTGTCTATTTCCTCAGATTTTAAATTTCTTTAAAATTATGTATGTTTTATTAAAACCAGAAGAAAAAGAAATCTGATTCTAGATATTTGGCATACTTATATGGATATTCTACTTGTGTGATGCCAAATATCCAGAATCAAGTTTCTTTTATTTCTGACTTTAATAAAACATAAATAAAAGTATTTGTAGTTTTTTTTCCATCCAGTTCATCTGGTCCTCAAATGACAGACATCATCTGTCACTTGAGTCACACTTGAAGACCTTCCAACTTGAGAGGACCTCTCAAAGCATACACTCTACTGACACAAGCTTGGAGAAACCAGGGTTCCCCCTAGCATAATGAGGCATTGGAGTAGGACTTTAGTGAGTTTCTCTACAATCTATCAACAAGTATTTATTAAGCATCTACCATGTTCCAGGCACTATGCTAGGCACTGGAGATACTAATACTGTAAAACAATCTCTACTTCCAAGAAATTCACATTATAAGGTGAGAAACAACAAAGGTGTGTGTATATATGTATACATATATATGTATACATGTAAATAAAGAATAATATAAAGAAAATAAATACAAAGTAGTTAACAATTGTAATAATAGCATCTATGCGGGTTTACAAAGCATCTTTGACATGTTAACTCATTGGAGCCTCACGACAACCCTGGGAGGTAGGCACTGTGATGATCCCCATTTTACAGATGAAGAAACCGAGGCTGAGAGAAGTCAAAGAACCTGTCCTCCATCACACAGTTGGTATCAGAGGCAGGATTTGAGCTCAAGTCTGCACTGAATGACCTAATTGCCAATTACATAATACCATATCATTTGAGAGGAGGATGCCAGATAACCGTTGATGTGATTGGGAAAGGCTTTATGTAGCCAGTGATGCTTGAGAGGCATCTTGAAAGAAGAGGTGTTCTCTGAGGTAGAGGCCAGGAGAGTGTGGATTCCTTTGGTTTTAACTTTTAAAAGTTTTAGCTCAAGTCCCACTGTCTGCAAGAAGCCTTTCCCGGATCTCCTTTAAATCTTAGGGCCTTCCTCTGAGATTTTCTCCAATTGATCCTTTATATGTCTTGTTAGTACATAGTCGTTTGCAGTGCTTCCCCCATCAGACTGTAAACAAGCTCCCTGAAAACAAAGGCTGGGTTTTGGGGTTTTTTTGTCTTCCTTCGTATCATCAGCACTTAGAAAGATGCCTAGCACATAGTAGGCACTTAATAAATGCTTCTTGACTTAATGTAACTTAACCAAATATCAAAACATGTCTATAGTGGGCCCCTAAACAAGAGAGCATTTCATAAAAAGAAGGAAAGTAGCTTTCGTACAGCTGAATCGGTTAGCTTAGAGGGTAGCAGAAGGCTCGGAGTTCTGAGTTTGTTTTATAGGAGGCCTGGGTGCATTAGAAGGCATCTGAACCTTGTTCTAGCAACAGATGCTTTCTTGATAGCAGTCAGCAGAAAGTGTGAATATGGAAAAGAGACTGCTCCTGTAGGAGAGGGAGTGTAGGAGATACATGAAGGTTCAAAGCTCTTAGACAAAATGTTAAATAGGAAAGCTCTGATCAACCGTGTCCGCATAATCCTCCTGATGAAGTTATAGTAGTTAAGAGACAGGTAACAGAGACAATGAGATGTAAAGGTGTGCCCCTTTCAGACTTTAAGAAGCTGTATTTTCAAGCTTTCAAAAACTCTAGATTCAGAGGGGCACATTTGCATATACAAAGGCCAAGAATATTAGCTGGGGGTTGAGCCTTGAAAATTTTGAAGTGGGGGGGGGGGAGGAAGCAGAGCTGACCTTTCTAACATTTGATCTTTGGGGAGAATTTAAAAGACAACCAATTATGGAGAAGGACACAGCTGTCAAGAGTTCACTATGTTGTCCTTTCCCTCACACCTCTTGGATTTTTCAGGGTGATGCTGGGGGAAGCAGGGATTTCTCTTCTCATGTCATCAGCAATTGTGTTTTGCCACAGAAGCGCGTAGAGGAATCCAGCTTTGAAGTTGAGCAGGTGTCCATTCCAGAAGAGCCTGGGACCAGTACCACACTCCTCTTGGAGAAGACAATGCTCAGAGTCAAGACTGAGAAAGCAGAATTATGGAGGCTCCTATTTATTCCAGGGTAATCATTCCAGATCTTTCTAGAAAAACAGATAGTAGCTCTCTAGGCCAGGATTTCAGAGGAGCCATAGGCAGGAGGTCATGGTGACTATGGTGTAACAGCACCCAGTGGAATCTGCAAGCCCCAGGTCAGTGAGAGCAGGGCAAGGACTCCAGCAGTCTGGAAACATCAGAGATGTAAGTTGTTCTTCCTTACTTGTGCTTTGGCTACAGGTGTTCCTCTCTACTTGTGAACTCTATGTGTGGCTCCTCCTCCCATTGATGCTCTATGTATTTGTGGGATAGCGCAACCCAGATTTATTAATTAATAAATCAATAAGCACTCATTAAGCATCTACTGTGTGCCAGGCACTGGGGATATAGATTTATAAAATGAAACAATCTCTATTCTCAAGTGCTCGCATTCTATTGGGAGAGCCAACACTTGTTTGTAGATCTATGTACGTACTGGTAAAAAATACAAAAACAGGAGATAGCTAGTAGGGCAGCTAGGTGGAGAAATGGATAGAGTACTAGACTTGGAATAAGGAAGACTAACCTTCATGAGTTCATATTTGACCTCAGACTCTTACTAGCTGTGTGACCCTGGACAAGTCACTTAACCCTGTTTGCCTCAGTTTCCTCATCTGTAAAATGAGCTGGAGAAGGAAATGCCAAATCACTCCAGTATCTTTGCCAAGAAAACCCCAAATGGGGTCATGAAGAGTCAGACAGGACTGAAACAACTGAACAACAAAATCCAAAGTAGATGAGGAGAAGGTTAGGGAAGGCTTCTTGTAGGTATTTTACGAGGCAAAGACTGAGCAGGGAGTGTGTTCTAGGGAACAGCCACTGCAAAGACATGGAAATGATAGGTGGTATATTATGCTTGAGGAACACATGACAGTTTGAAGGCTGACATGGCTAGATCATAGAATTTGAGAAGGATATTTTCTTTGGGTGGTGCCAAATGTTCAGAATCAGGGTTTCTTTTATTTGTGGCTTTAATAAAACATACTTTTAAAAAAATTAAGCCTAAAATAATAGACAGGGAATGCTTAGTTAACAATAAATTCTCATATTTATACATGGCATTTTAAGGTTTGCAAAGCTCTTTACATACATTATCTCATTAGATCATCACAATCCAATGAGGCAGATACTACTACTAGTCCCATTTTTGCTGTTATTGTTCATATGTGTCTGACTCTTTGAGACCCCATTTGGGGTTTTCTTGGCCAAGATACTGGAGTGGTTTGCCATTTCCTTCTCTAGATCATTTGACAGATGAGGAAACTGAGGCAAAGAGGGTTAAGTGACTTGACCAGGCTCACACAGATAATAAAGGGTCTGAGGACAGATTTGACCTCAGGAAAATGAGTCGTCCTAACTCCAGGTGCAGCACTCTACGCGCTATGATGCCACCTTGCTACCCCATTTTACAGATGAGGAAATGGAAGCTCAGAGAAGTTGTTACTAGCTATTTTCACTAGCAACCCTGGGAAAGTCAAAAGTTCATAAAGTGTCAGATTATGCCCATAGGATCTTCATCTATTAAATGAGGGAGAAGTTGAACAGTCTCTGAAAGGACAATCTCCAATATCCTTTTCAGCTCTAAATTTATTATCTTAAGATGCTGAGGACAGGATTTATTATTTGGGTCTCTGGAACCAAATCAAGTGCCATACTAATGATGATACAATTTTGGGAATTCTGCCACTGTAATTGGATGTGTAAACAAATGCTAGCAAAGATGTCTCTTCTGTCTCAGTCTCATCATTCCCTGGATAACAGCTACAGACAGTTAGCTAATATGTAAACAGACGCTCTTGACTTCCAGACAGCTCCCATTGGCTCCCAATTTAGAAATGTGTTTTGTTTTCATCAAAGCCTTGGGATGGGGTGGGGGGAAGGGGAAAGGAGTGGGGCTGGAACAGAAAAGTAAAGCGGTTGTTCCCGGGCTTTCCTCAATGACAAGGTCTGGCAGACTTTCAGGCCACTAGGTCAATGACACAATCGCAGGGAAAAGAGGCAAATTGAAAACACCCATAGAGGGGAGGCTAGAAGGTAGCATCAGCTGCTGGGCTAAGATACAATGTCATTCCTCTGCTTCAGAAGCTCCACCGGTTCCTTATGGCCAATAGATACTCCTCTATTTGGCATTTAGTCCTTCACAAATTGGCTCCAATAGATCTTTCCAGGCTGATAATACATTATTCTCCCTCACGTGCTCTATTTCCTGTCCATCCAAACTGTCCTTCTTTCTATTATTTGCACACACCATCTTCTTCCTCTTTGAATAGTCTATTCCATAGGCCTGGAATGCTTTCCCTCCTCACTCCTGCCTCTTGGAACCCCTAACTCCCCTCAAGACCTTCTACAAGAGGCACTTCCTAATTTCCCCAGTAATTAGTGTTCCCACCTTTGAAATTGCTTTACTTGTTTATTTACTTGTTTTTAATTTACAATTGTTTACAATTTATTTACTTGTTTTTGTTATTTTAACTCTGAAAATAACTTTTTTTACAAGTGTCCGGGGAGTTTCAGGGAGAGCTGTGATTAAGAATTTGGTCACCATAGGAAAAAGTATTCAATTAGTTGAACCCATTTCTCTGGGCCCAAGGAAGATGATGAGCAGGGATGGTAGTGAAGGACAAAGTGACCAGAACCATCTCAATTTGATAGAGGGGTAGTTAATATTGCTATAGATACAGATATGTATATATATATATGTATATATATACATAGATATAATATTTACTTATCTATGTATGTGCTGTTTCTAATTAGTAACTTTCTTGAAGTCAGAGACTATTTGATTTTTGCCTTTGTGTCCCAATCACCTGGTATATATTATATGCTTAACAAAAACATGTTGAATTGAAGATACAAAATACATTTGTACCCAGAGAGGCCAACTGTTCAGCCTCCTCTTTGAGCAGAGAAGTCTTTTTAAAAACACTAAGGTGGGGTGGGAGTGGGGAGCAGGGGACAGAGTGGAGCAGCTAAATAGCATAGTGGATAGAGTATGGGCCTGGAGTCAGGAGGACCTGAGTTCAAATCCAGACCTCAGACACTTTTTACTAGCTGTATGACCTTAGACAAGTCACTTAATTGCCTCCATAAAACAAACAAACACTAAGATAACTTGTCATCTGTAACCTGGACAAGTTTCCTAGATACAGATACAGATATAGATATAGTAGGAAGTGGATAGGTCATAGGACTGCGATGGAAGGGACCTTACAATCCATCTAGTCCAATCCTTTCACATTACAAATGAGAAAATTGAGGCCCAGAAGGTAAAGTGTGTACCCAAGGTCACACAAGTGATAAGTGTCTGGAATGACAATTTAAATTTGAAGATCTTTCCCACCCATTAATAGGCCTATGTGACCTGCTTATGTCACAGGAAACCTAAGTCACATGTGGTAGGAGGAGCTTGCTGAGAGGAAAAGGAAAGCGTGCCACAGGAAATGCTGACAGAGCAGTTAGAGATGAAGGAAAGACCAGACATGTGCTGTCCTGTGAGTGATTGTTGGTGGCAAGGCCTCAGCAGGGGGCAGGAAGGTTATGGAAGGAGTGGGTTTCTGCTGTGATATTGTGTATTGAATTCTTTGCTGCTATGATGGATTGGGCTTACTGGTTTTGGAATCTGGTTCTTTGGTGTCTGAATAAATGGTTTACTTCTTCTGTCTTCTATGTGGACAGTCTCTTATATTTTCCAAAACAGAATCACATAGGCATTTTGACAATTATTGTCTATATTGTGATTATTGCCTTGCTAATACAGCATCAGAGCCAGGATTTGAACCAAGCTTTTCCGACTCCAAATCTAGTTCTCTTTCTACACCACGAAATCCATGGCACCATGCATCTTCCACATCTATCTTTCCCTCTCACTATACACTTCAGGTGTCCAAGTAAGAAGTCACATTGAAAAAAAAAATTAGATGAGCCCGCAGCTTTCTGTTCGTATGGGAGGAGAATGGTTAATAGTGATACAAGGAGATGCACCTGGTTTCTGAGTTAGGCTCTTGAGTTCCTTTTTTTTTTCTCCAAAGGAAAAAAAAATGACACTTAAAAGATTCCTATAAAATTAAAAATAATCTTTCTGAGGATCACATGGAAAAAACTAAAGAGCCTTTTGAAAATACAGTGAGATTAGCTTTTCTTTTTAGCATTTGTGCAACACAGGGAAGGGTGTGGGAGAGAAGTGGGTAGCACAGAAATATTTAAGAGATCCTATCCTGCCCATAAGGGCTCTGATAGATTTTTCTATGACTATATTCTGGAAATTCTATTTAGGATCCCAAAAGGCTAGGTATGTATCAAGGTCACAGAGTCCCAAAGGTTGGGAAGCACCTGCAAAACAATCTAGACCAACCCTTTTCAAATAGAAATACACCTGGAATCACAGACAAATGAGGACCTACTTTATTTATTAAGACCTTCAGAGAAGGAAATTTCACAGCCTCCTACACATCACCTCTTCAGAACCTAACAACCCTCATTATCAAGAAAATCTTCCTTGTGTCTCATGTACATCTTTTCTGAACTGGATTCTGTCCATGAAGATGGAGGACTTGATGCTCTGATCTAATTCCAATGTACATAATGTTGGAAAGAGAGAATGCCCTATCCCACTCTTGCTGAAGTGTTAAGTTGCCTATATAGATTTTTCTGAAGGCATGAATAAATAATATTTAGATTAGCCCTTAGGAGGGCGCCACCTGAGCCAGGGATTCAGAATTCAGAATTTAAACTTAAGAAGGAATCCAGTCTTTCTCTCAGTGCATCTGTTCCTAGTATACTAAATTTCTGAGGTTCGAAATGTCTAGGAATGAGTGTAAACCCAAGTTAAGTAAATGGACAATCAAAAGATATCTTGCTGCTTTTAATGAGTTTAAATCACCAGACCTGGATAAATTAAATTGTAGAGTAATGAAAAACTGGCAGTTGTAATTACTGAGCTATTATTGGTCATCTCTGAAAGATGCTGGGAGAAAGTGAAAGGATTGTAAAGGGCAAATGATGTCTCAGTTAAAAAAAAAAGAATAGATTGATTTGGCAAATAATACAACAGTGAACTTGCCTTCCATTCTTGGCAAAATTCTAGCACATACAAATTCATGAATAATAGGTCACGCTAGGCTACTCTCCTGTCCTTTTATGACAGAGTTATCAATGTAGTAGATCATGGGAATGCTAAAAACAGCATGTTTAGGTTTCAGCAAAGTATTTGATGAATTCTTTGATTCTATGTTATGGTGAGATGGAGAGATAGGGGCTAGATGATAGTAGAGATGGGTGCATTTGGAAGTGGTCAAATTATTGGTCTCAAAGAATAATTATTCAGGTGTTAATGTGAACTTGGCAGATACTCTTTAATGGAGCATCCCATAAATCTGTCCAACATTTTTATTAATGACATGGAAGAAAGCCCAGATGGAACACTTATTGAATTTGCAGGTAACATTGAGCTTAGACAAATGACAATACTGCATAATGGGTTCTGTATTTATGAAAGATTTCCACAAGCTAGAACAGTGCTGAATTGAATAAGCTGAAATATAGTAAGAATAAATTTTAAGTTCTACACTTGAGTTCCATAAAACAGCTTCACAAACAAAGGTCAGAGCAAAAAGAGCTGAGGGATTTAGTGGATTTCAGGCTCAAAATGAGTCAATAGTGTAAAATGGCAATCCCCAAAAGCTAATGTTATTCTAAGATACATTGCAAGGCACAGTGTATAGTGTAGAAGAGTTGATCTTTGACTACCCGCTCAGTCCAATAAACTAACTGGTCAGTAGCTTCATCACAGAGTCTAATAGTCCATCACCTATAGTCATCGCGCCAAAGAAGAACATATAGATACATATGTATGTAGGCTACCACACTTTGAACAAAAGAATGAAAGTGGACTGATGCATCATCCCATTGGTTCAATGTTATGCCCTGGAAAGGTAGACAATGTTTATCGGTATTGAATTTAAATAGGATATACAATCAGATTACTATGGAAGAGGAAGAAAAGGAGAAGACTGCTTTCTTCTGCCCAGCTCGCTTTTACCAGTCCCAGTGTATACACTATTAATAGACCTGTGAATCGGTTCAGCCATTCTAGAAAGCACTTTGGAACTTAAATAATCAGGTTGATTCTGTGTCTTTTTTTAACTGATCCTACTTACAGTTAATTGATTTTTATCCTATAACTGCCTAAGTCATAGTTCTTTCTTAAACTTGGTTCAGAAATTTAGCTGTGTTGTAATGAGTTAAGTTTAGAAACCCAGTTCTCCTGTTAATCATTATTCTATTCTTGCGTCAAAGAAATCTGTTATCTTCGAAGAAGGCAGGTGGACACTAGAGAGTATGGTCTAGTATCTTTACACCACAAAGCTATCTTTCAAGGGTAACCAAGTCTTGTTTGTTATCCAAAGTCTGGTTTGCTATCTCTTCCTCGAAGATGCAGCTGGACTCTAACAATTACCATTTCTTAGTCACAGAAGAGAAGAAGGGAGTTGTTACTAGCCCTCATTCCCAATTTCCACTCAATCATATTTTCTTCTATCTATGATGCTAGCTTTCCTATTTTCTGTACTCCCCGAATCTATAAGAGAGCTGTCCCCCTGACTCTGAATTTTATCTTTGCTGGGGAAGCTGAGAACCTATTTTTTGGTAAATGTTCCCTTTACTAATAAATTGATTATGCTCAGAACTTTGTGCCTCAGTTTACCTTAATTTTAAATGTTACAGGGGCAGCTAGGTGCCACAGTGAGTAGAGCACCAGCCTGGAGTCAGGAGGACCTGAGTTCAAATCCAGCCTCAGACACTTGACATTCTTACTAGCTGTGTGACCTTGGGCAAGTCTCTTAACCCCAATTGCCCTGCCTTCCCCCTCCCCCCCAAAAAAAACATTAAAAAAATTTTAAATGTTATAGAACCGTGCTCCAAAGGTTACTTGACTAGACATACCCTTTGACCCAGTTATACTACTACTAAGCCTATACCCCTAAAAAGCTATAAGAAAGAAAAAATGCCCATATGTACTAAAATATTTATAGCAATATCTTGTACAGTGGCAAAGAACTGAAAACTAAAGTGGTGCCTATCAGTTAGGGTAAATAAATTATGGTAAATGAATTGGAATACTATTGAGCCACATGATATGATAATGAGAGAAAGAGAAAGTAGATTTTTGTTTTAATTGAACTTTTTTTTCATCTTAATCATGACCAAAAAAATCAAAAGTTATGTGCTTTATTTGTGTTTGGATGATTGGCAGTAGCTATGCTGTGGGCAAGAAGAAGTCCCAGATCTCATATGATCTTGTGCGGGGAGTAAGAACAGGTGCCAGCTGACAACCCTGTCACTTACTACTCAGTGCTGGGTCATATATTCAGTGTTGACTGAAGAGGGCATCTGCACCTGGGCCTGGGGGACGAGGATTCAGGGCAAGGGGTGGTTGCAGGTCCAAGGCTGTGTACTGATCAAGAAGCAAGTAAAGAAGAAAGTAGCAACTGTCTGGCTCTGAACTCAGAAATGGTTCAGGTTCTCAGATTCAGCCCTAGCCCCAGCTCCGTCTGAAGCCTGACATGTAATAAGTAGGATAGGAAGCCCATGTCAAAGACAGACCTGCAGTCTGTCACTCTGAACCTGAAGAGCTTTCCAACTGACAGTGGCTGAATCCAGCAGCAACCTACCAAAGCTCCAAGCCCACGTCTGCATCGCTCAGACCCAAACCCAGGTCAGGAACTTGTAGCGCTCAAGCCAGGAAGTCAGTTCTCAGACTTCACCCTTGGTCAGACTGCTTTCACTGAAAGCATGAAGATTTCCAGCTTCAACTGTAACTAAGACCCCATACCTCCAACAAAGCAGCAGCAAAATGGGAAATAGAGCCATGAACAACCAAGTCAATCCCTCCAAAAGTACACAGAGCTCAGCCACAACACAAAGTCAGAAGTCAGGAAGTAAGGCTGGAAGAAGAAGAAGTAGGAGGAGGAGGAGGAGGAGGGAGGAAGATGGAGGGGAAAAAGAAGAAGGAGAAGGAAAAGGAGGAAGAGGAGAAGGAAAAGGAGGAAGAGAAGAAGGAGAAGGAGGAAGAGAAGGAGGAGAAGGAGAAGAAGAAAGAAGGGGAGGAAGAAGGAAGAAGGAGGAGAAGGAGGAGGAGAAGAAGGAGAAGGAAGAGAAGGAGAAGAAGAGGAGGAGGAGGAGAAGGAGGAGAAGAGCTGGTGACAGGAACACTCAAGTCATAAACCTAGAAAAAGAGAAAGACTCCAAAACATCTAAAAGCAAAGCCTTAAAGAAAATACAGTTTGGACACAAGTTCAACTGTAATTCCTAGAAAAGATGAAGTGAGCACCAAAAAAAAAAAAAAAGATTTTATGAATGAAATGAAAGCTCTACAAGAAAAAACGGCACAGAAATGAGAGCTATGGAAGACAGAATTACAAAGAGAATTAACAACTTGACACAAGAGGTACAAAACTTTGACCAAGCAACAGACTCCTTAAAAATTATAAGGGATGAAATAAAAGTTCATGGATCTATGAAACAAGAGAGATGGTAAAATAATGGTAGCTCATATTAAAAAATCAACCAAGATGAAACAGATCAAGGAGAGGTAATTTAAGAATCACTACACAACCTGAAAGCTATGCATTAAAAAAACCAAAACCCTAGATATCAAATTTCAGGAAATAATAAAAGAAAACTTTCCAGCTCTCATAAAACCATAGGGCAAAGTGAAAATGAGAGAATCTACCAGGCACATCCTGAAAGAAACCCAAAATAATAATTCCCAAGAATTTTATGGCCAAGATTCAGAGTTTACAAGTCAAAAAAAAAAAACAATACTGCAAGCAATCAGAAAGAATTTCTAGTGCTAAGGAGCCACTGTTAGGATCACACAGGATTTAAGAGCCACCACTATTAGGAAATGGAGAGCTTGGAATATAATATTCCAGACAGAGAAAGCTAGTCTCACAATAAATAATAATAATAACTTACCAAGCAAAACCGAATAATCCCACAGATGGGAAAAAATTAACCTTTAATGAAATAGAGAACTTCAAAGCATTCCTTATGAAAAGATGAGAACTGCATAGAAACTTCAAAATACAGAGGGTTAAAAAGGGAAAAATAAAAAGGCAAATATAATTGAACAATCATAAGGAACTAAACAAACATGAGCTGTTTACATGCTACTAAGGAGAGATAATAGATGTGAGTTCCCTCAGAACTCTATTATCATCATCAGTAACAAAGGAAGTCTAATAAGATAAAGGGATGTATCAGTAAGGCAGAATTCATGACTTCAAAGATAACCATTAATATGCCTGAATGGTCCAGAATCACAGGATATAAGGAATTCTCTAAGTAGAAGGCAGAAGAGTTAAAGCATTTATTGAAACTCCTTCCCGTGAGGGGGGATTCACAACTTCTAAAGTAGCTCTTCCATTTTTAGACAGCTCTAATTGCTAGGAAGATTTTCTTTACATAGTACATAAGCAGATTTTGCCTTTCTATAACTCCCAGTTATAGCCCCTTGTTCTGCCTTCTGCAGCCAAGTATACTAAGTCTAATCCATCTTCCACAGGACAGTTTCTTAATGACTCATTGGCTACTAAAATGTGCCTGTCAGAATTAAAAGAAGGAGTCTTAATATTTAGTTTGGGGTTTCCATATAAGGATAGGATGATGATCTTGAGTCTCAACTGGGAGGTGGGGTTGGGGAAGGAAATTTTCAGTTAGGAGGAAATAGAACAAAGATAATAGATACACATGTAAAGCCCTCAAAAAATTGGGTTTAAAATTTTGGCTGATACTGGTTTCTCTCTGCATGGAAGATACTAAAATATCCAATGTAAGGATCTCTGAGATATAATTAGACAGACTAATGCTCTGGTCCCCACGCTTCATTGATGAATCTCCTACATTCACTAACTGAGATAGGTTCCTGAGTTTTAGAGGGGGTGGACATATTTTCTGACTGTTCGGGTGCTGGGACTCCATCACCAACCTGAAGTAAGGGACTATATCTATCACAGAGGACTCAGCTAATTTTGTTCCCAAAGATAAGCCTAAGAAGATGTGCAGCACTCCCAGATAAAGCCACAGGGAGGGGGGAAGTGGAGAAAGGGTGGATTAATGTCTAATCCCCTTCAAGTCTTTCCACTCCAGTTTTCTTAAACCCCTCTCTAACAGAAGCTGAAACAAAATGAGGCCAAGCACAACACTTCCTCCTTCAACGGGGCTCAGCAAACCCCACGTATACAACTGGACGATGCTTAGTTTTCTGGGTTGCTTAGTACCACAAACCTTTGTAATTCAAGAGAAACAGCAGAGAGAGTCAGTGTGGACACAAAAGGATAAATATATACAGATTCAAATATGACTAATGCCCCTATGAAATACCTCATTACAATGGTCTATGTAGGGTAATGCAAACAAAAAGAAACTTTCAAATATTGTATTTCAGTTCAGGAAACAATCAATTTCAGTAGAAGATACATTTGGTAGCCAAGCGCCTATTACACAAGGAGGGAAAAACCTGGACCAGATACACCTCTGCCGAGATGCTCCCTAATACCCAGTTTTCTCATCTAACAGGTTGTTTTCATCTACACACTGCCCCAAACAAGAGCTTTGTGGGTTTTGATTCTTTCTGTATACCCAGTCAGTTTGGAAACCAAAATAGCTTTTTCTTTAAACAAACACAAACACCATTTCACAATACATTGACCAAAAGTCATTAGTGGTAACGATTGAAAATAAATGCCTTTTTCCTGGGACCGTACCTGCTCCTCAGTTCTATCCCCCTCCCGCAACTTCTAAACCTGTAGGTATTGTCCAGGTTTTGGCTCCTAACGAAGAGTTGGTTTTATTCCCCACCTATTTTCCCTTTCCCCTAGTTACCTTTCTGAGGAATGCCATTCTTGGCCTGTACTGCTGGCCTTGATGTTTGATTATCATCCTGGAAACTGAACAGTCTCAGAATCAGTTAAATAAGTGATGGTGTGGTGGTTAAAAATAAATTTAAAAGGCAAAAAGAAAAATTTTAGAAGACAAGAAATCTTATGGTCTAGGGATAAGGAGAGGTAATGATAAGGAATAGGGTGGTAGGAAGGTGCTGGCTGCTGCTGCTGCTGTTGCTATGATTTGGTCTGGCTCTGCGAGCTGCTTGAAAAGCAGCTGTGGAATCAGGCACCCACCCAATCAGCAAGTGGTTCTGTGTTCATTAGCATGAGCTGCGCTTATGCCATCTGACCACAAGGGGGAGGGCGTGCACCCATCCAAGACTACATCAGCATTCCAATGAGGTCATGAGGGAGCTGAGGATACTCTGTTCCCGTCTTGAATAGATAGAGACAAGGCTAACACGCTACTTCAGTCCCTCATTCACCGACAGATGCTGTCAAATATACAATAGCACATTTAGTAAGAATGATGATAAACGTGGAGAGGAGCATAAAGAACACTGGAATCTGAATTCAAATTCTGAAGTCTGCAAGTAATAATAGAGGTAACTAGCGTTTATATATTGATTTAAGGTTTGCGAAGCACTTTAGAAATATTATCTCATTTGATCTCATTTTGCAAATGAGGGGACTGAAGCAGACAAAGGCTAAGTGACCTTTCTAGGATCACACTAGTAGGGATCACAACTAGTGAGTGTCTGGAGTGGGATTGGAATTCAGACATTCATTACTCCTAGTTGTGCCTTCTAGCTGCCTCTAAGCTACCTGGGTGGTCTTAAGCAACCCACTTTCTCTTCTGGCTCTTTATTTCCTTATCCATAAAATGAGAGGGTTAGATTAGAAGATCTCAAAAATCCCTTCCAACCGTGCGATTCTATGGCTCAAAATGGTCACAGAGAAGAATCTCGCTTTCCCCCTTCCCTCTCCCCACCTTTTTGTAGGCATTGAGGAGCTGGGGATGGAGGGCGAAGGATGGAACTGTATAAGAAGAAGTTGGAGATATTTTCCTCGAGATGGCATAGCCTTTTATCCTGAATGGAGAATAACTTATGATGCTGTTTAGTTTCGTACTCTTGGTGTGTTTGTTGGTGAATTTTTAAGCTGTGCTAACTGCAATAAATTATATGACCTCATCCATAGCATATCATATTAGGGCTGCAAAGGACCTCAGAGATTATTTAGTACAACCCCTTCATTCTAGAGCAAATTGAGGCTCCCAGAGATGAACTGAATTACCCAAGGCCTTACAAGAAATTAATGGCTGAAGGAGAATAGAAAACAAAGTCTTCAGAATCCCAGTCCAGCATATTTTCAACCTCCCCTGGCTCGATGACTCTTAACCCAGGTTGGTTCATAGAATCTGGTTTCCATCCATTATGAATAGATTCCCCACCAAGATAACTTGACAACCCATTTAATGCTCCTGGAGTTATCTTAGCCCCAGGGGAGGGGGACCGTGCGTGTAGCTTTGTCTTTGAGTTGATTGGGTTTACTCCGCTATTGTTCTGAGGCTGCTAGGTGGTGGAGTGAGTACAGCACGGGCCCTGGAGTCAGGAGGACCTGAGTTCAAATGCGGCCTCATACACTTGACACACTTACTAGCTGTGTGACCTTGGGCAAGTCACTTGCCCTGCCTTCCCCCTCCAAAAAAAAATTTTAAAAAAAGGTTCTTTGGGAGGAAGAAGGGGATACATCTGAAAGTGTTATCTACACAAGGTACACTATGATCAATAAAAGGATGCAACAGAGGTAGGAATATATTCATTCTCTATCCCATCCTCAGATAAATGGACTGAGGAAGCAAGAGCTCAATTTCTCTGAATGAAATAAAAGAACTTCAAGGAACGCCAAAGCAGTAGTGGGTAGTGTACATGTCAAGAACGGATACTACTTATGCCTTTACTTGCCCATATGGCTTCAAATTTCTTTATTCACAATACCATAGTAGACCACAAGATGGCAACATCACTCAAAAAAATAAATCTATGTAAAATCAGATTGGATTCTATTTAATTTAATAAACAATTTAAGAGGCAGTGGGCTAAGGCCCTCAGGATTCAACAGCCCAAGAAAGGGTGTCTGACTTCTAGGAGTTTACATTTTACCAGGGGTTATGTATATACAAAGAAATAAATACAAGTTAATTTTAAAATGAATGAATGGAAAGGCATTTATTAATTGCTTACTCCCCCATTAGAATATAATCTGAGAACAGAGATTGTGTCCTTTTTGGTTTTATTCCACCCCACCCCATCCCTTTGCACAATGCCTGACATATAGCATTTCATAATAGAGCAGCAATAGAGGGGTTCTCAAGGAGATTATATTCTAATAGGGGAAGACCATATATATTAGGTGCCTATTGCTAGGGAAGAATGTTTTAATCTGAGAAGTTACAACAATGGACAATGGAGCCATAGGACAGTTGATTAACATCTACCTTCTAGGAGTAGTGATTGTGTGGATTTGATTACTCATCTCAAAGCATGAGGTAAAAGGGATAGGATGAGGGAACAAGGAAGAAATAAGGCTGGAGTTAAGTATGGCTGGGCATCTGGGACCTAGCAAATAAGATGGACTCTCATCAGTTAGAACAACACAACCCTAAGGAGGAAGTTCCAAAACAGTCTGGATTAGCTCCTCTTAGGCAAGTCTCTGGAGGTCTGGTTTGAGGGTACAGAAGCAGCAGCAGAGCCACAAGGTGACATAGCAGGGAAATTTCCCTAGTGAAATATAGTTGGTGATGAGAGGTCCAGCCATGGCAGGCTCTCACTAATCAGGAGTGCAAGGCCCCTCAGCAGGAGAGCTGAGTGGCTTAGATTCTCCAAGGCATAGCCTCTAGTTCAGATAATACCAGAGCAGAATGGTGGCATGGCATAAGTAAAGCATGGTTTGGGGTCTGAAGTCACTTAGAAATAGTGAGCTCTCACAAATCGATATGGAACAGCCCAGCTACATTCACCAACTGGGATAGGTACCTGAGTTTTTTGGAGTAGCTGAACATGTTTTCTAACTGACTTGTCTGGGGAGCTGGGGACTCCATGACCATCTAGATAGAATGGTGATAGAAATGAGAGAAACTAGCGTACAGTGCTATGAAAACTTTTATAATAACCCTTTTTGTTGTTCAGTAGTTTCAGGCATGGCCAACTCTTTGTGACCCCATTTGGGGTTTTCTTGGCAAAGATACTGGAGTGGTTTGCCATTCCCTCCTCCAGATCATTTGGCAGATGAGGAAACTGAGGCAAACAGGATGAATTCAGAGTGCATAATGGAGAGTTGTTGTTCAGTAACTGACTTGCCCAGGGTCACTCAGCTAGGAAACCCCTGAGACCAGATTTGAACTCAGGTCTTCCTGACTCTAGGCCCAGCTTCCTATGCCCTGTGCCACCCACCTGCCCTACAGTATGCTACAGGGAACTGAATAAAGTAGTTATGCCGATCGATGCACACAGTTTTGTTGGCCAGAGACCTAAAAGAAGCACTTCTTCTTGAGGGCATTGACATCTAGCACTGTGTTGATGACATAAGGTTGACCAACATCTGCCATGGTGGCAGAGGCTCTAGATATGATGATGGAATAGTTAATCATATGAATAACAAGGTTGAAAAATCAACTGCAAGAAAATTCAACTGTAAGAGTAACAAAGTTGAAAAAATCAAGTGTAAGAAAATTCAGGGTCCAGTCTACTCAGCTAAGTTCTGAGGAATATACCAGATGGAGAGAACTCAGATGATTCTGGATATAGCTACTGACACTTATTCTCCCATAGTTTAAAAAGGAAGCTTACAGGTTTATCGGTCTCTTCAGGTTCTGAAGAACTCATATTCCCTACTTGGGTATTGTAATGGTCTTGTTTTCAGCAATGTTGTCAAACACCTTCAGTGAGGACAAACACGGCATCAAGGTCAGCTACTGCACTGACGGTAAATTTTTCACCTTGAAAAGGCTACAAGCCAAGACTAAAGTAGAGGGTAAGCTGACGCACGATTTTTTTGTTTGCAGATGATTGTACTCTCAATGCAGCCTCTGAAGCTGAGATGCAACAAAGTATGGATAGGTTCTCTGCTGCTTGTGCTAATTTGGGCCTAACAATTAACACCAAGAAAACACAGGTATTCCACCAGCCAGCACCACACCATCCATATGTGGATGAGTTGCAACAAACGGAGAAGTTTTGAATACTGTGGATAGGTTCACTTACCTTGGCAATATACTTTCCAGGGAAGTACACAATGACAAGGTTGAAGCATGAATTGCCAGAGCTAGCTCAGTGTCTGGGAGGCTCCAAAGGAAAGCATGGGAGAAAAGAGGCATTAGACTAGCCACCAAACTGAAGGTCTATAGAGCTGTTGTGCTGACCTCATTGTTGTATGCCTGTGAAACCTGGACAATATCCCAGTGCCATTCTAGGAAAATGAATCTCTTCTGTTTGAATTGTCTTAGGAAGATTCTGAAGACCAACTGGCAGGATAAGGTACTGAGGTCCTTTCTGGAGCTAAACTTCCAAGCATTCAAACTCTACTGCAGAGAGCGCCACTCTCATGTTGCCATACTGTTCGAATGCCAAATGTACATTTGCCTAAAAAACTATCTTACAGGGAACTCACACAAGGAAGTTGCGCACATGGTGGTCAGAAGAAGCAATACAAGGACATTCTCAAGGTCTCTCTGAAGAACTTTGGAATTAATTGTGTGACATGAGACACTGGCACAAGACCACCCAGCATGGCAAAAGAAAGCACTATGCTCTATGAGCAAAGCAGAATTGCAGTAGCTCGAAAGAGCCGCGAGATGCGCAAATTTAGAGAATCCACCCCAAATGTTTACGTGGGCTATGTGTGCCCAACCTGAGGTAGAGCGTTCAGAGTTTGTATTACTCTGATCAGTCACAGTCGGACACACTGAAACTTGACTCTCACATAGTGATATCATTTTGGTCCTCTTGGAGAATGAAGGAAAACAACTAACCATTGTAATGGTCTCGTTTGCCGTATCTCCCATGAGTCTCTGTCTCTTGTGTTTTGTGTTTCTTTCTTGGGTATTGGTGACCAAGAAAGATTCTGAGATGAACAATTACAACCTTAGAAGCGACCTTATGAGTTCAAGATGTTGGGAGCTCCTGACCCCTCAGTCAGTGATGGTTGCACATTTGAGAGGCAATCACTCCCACTTTTTGATTAGTGATAAATTCCTGAAAAAGATACAGGCAAGAGGACAAATCTAAGTCTTGGCTTGGCTTTCCAGAAGACATAGACATAGGAGGAAATTGTCTGGACAGTGAAGTGCAATGTGAAGGTGAAATGCCAATCTAGCAGTCCCACAAAATGATTCGAGGGAATCAACCTTCCAATATGTTTTGCATGACTTCACATATATAACACCATGCCGCTTGCCTTCTCAATGGGTGGAGGAGAGACTGGAGAAAGGGAGAAATTTGGAATGCAAAAAAATTTTAAATGAATGTTAAAGTATAATTTTTAAGAGAATCAACCTTCCAAGAAAGTATAACTGAAGTTGTAACATACTACTGCTGCTTATTCAAGTCTTTGTTAGCACAGCTCCATAAATCTTATGTAAGCATTTCTTTTTATATCTGACTTATATTACGTAGTAAAAATCTTTCTACTTCTCCCTTTGGAGGAGACCCTAGATAGGAACCATATCTAAATTTTAACTGATTCTCCCCAGGGATATGGTGTAGAAGCTTAGTGCTAAAGACTTTGAGAAATCCGCTTGATCTCTATAGAAGCCAGGTTCCTCCAGGACTGAACCTAGCCTTCCTGTGTAAATCCAAAGCTAAGAATGTCTCTCCCAGCCCCACAAAACTCCAGCAGTGATTGTGTAATGTTATTAAAACTAAGGTTTTTAAGAAATGAAGATGAGAAGAGAATTGATTCCAGATATGGGAAAATATAACTTGTACAAAAGCACAGAAAGAGGAAATAACACCAGTTCTGGGAACAGTAGACCAGCTGGTGGGAATTCAGAGTGCCTAAAGGAGAGCTATTGTTGAGTCATTATTCGAGACCTTATTTGGGGTTTTCTTGGTAGAGATACTGGAGTGGCTTTGCCAGTTCCTTTTCCTGTCCATTTAACAGATGAGGAAACTGAGGCAAACAAAGTTAAGTGACTTGCCCAGAGTCACACAGAGAGTATCTGAGGCCAGATTTGAACTCAGGAAGATGAGACTCCAGGGCTGGCATTCTATCCACTGAGCCACCTACCTGCCTTATAAAGGAGGGTAGTATAAAATAAATTTGAACAGTGGGCTAGAGGCAGATTTTTCAGGATAGTTCTACTACCTGAGACAGTCAGTGTGCTAAAGACTCAACAGCACTGAACTTGGAGTCAGAAAAAACTAAGTTTTGAGTTTTAATTCTGACAAGCTTGATGACTTTGGGCAAACCACTTAGCATGTGTGTGTGCATGCACCACACACACACACACACACACACAGAGCATCTCAGTTTCCTCATAAGTAAAATGAGACAATTAGGCTCCATGATCCCAAAGGACTCTTTCCAGATCTAACATTTTGTTAAAAACAGATCAATGGGCAGAAGATACCAGATTTTGGAAAAGAGACAGATTTTGGGTAAAGGTAAGAAAAACTTTTAAAATGATTAGAGCACTTCTAAGCAGAACGAATTGCTTAAAGCAATTCTAACCATATCAGTCCCCAATTCAATAAGACACCTCAGGTCTAGATCACAGGCATTTTCACTGGCTGTCTTCCATGCCTGGAATTCTGTCCCTCCTCATCTCTATCTCCTGGCCCCCTTGGCTTCATTCAAGACTCAGCTAAAACAGCCCTTCTTCAAGAAGCCTTCCTTAATTTCCCTTAATACTAGTGCCGTCCCTCTCCTGTTTCCAGTTTATCCTGTACATACCTTATTTGCACATAGTTGTTTGCATATTATCCCTTCCAGTAGATTGTGTTCTTTTTGAGAGCAGGGACTATTTTGTTTTCTTTTGGGAGTTTTGCCTTTCTTTGTATCCCCATTAGCACAAGGCAGGTATTTTGTTGTTGTTGGTCAATCCTGTCCCACTCTTTGTGACCCTATTTGGGGTTTTCTTGGCAAAGATACTAGAGTGGTTTGCCATTTTCTTCTCCAGATCATTTTACAGAGGAGAAAAATGAGGCAAACAAGGTTAAGTGACTTGCCCAGGGTCGCACAGCTAGTAAGTATCTGAAGCTGAATTTGAACTCAGGTCTTCCTAACTATAGGCCCAGCGCTTTAGCCGCTGTGCCACCTAGCTTCCCTTCATGGCACTTAGTAGGAGCTTAATAAATGCTTGTTGATGCCTGAATAACAGTAGACAGCAAATTTCTCATCTCTAAAGATCTTCAAGCTGAAGCTAGATAACCTTTTGTTCAGGATGCCCTTAATATGGGATTTACAATTTAGATATGAGTTGGAACAGATGACCTCTGAGGTCCCTTCCATTTCTGAAAATCTTTGTTCTATGATTTCAGCCCCCAACACTAACATTCCAGTTAAAACCATGAGTCTGGTTAATACTAGACACTCCTATAGCAAAATTCTGCTTACTCACTTTCCATCTCCTATCCCCAATATGTGTTTCCATTCTTCCTTCTCTCTTCATTTCTGCTTTGCAGACTTATGACCCGAGCAAGGCCCTCCCCATTGCTTTCTTCTCCTATACTGTCACCCCTATCCTGTTCTACCATTATCTCCATTCTCCTTGCCAATATACCTTCTGAGTTCTTGGAGACCTCAATTTAATGTGAACAAATTTCCTACATATTCCTTATCTTCCCCTTCTTCTCCTTAACCAAAAACTTGATTCTTCTGACACCAGCTCCTTTCTTATCCCTTCAGTTCAATTCAAGGGACATTTATTAAGGCTTAGAATAAAAACTATTCCCTCTCCCACTCCACGCTGCCCTACTTCTACAGGACTAAATAATATCCTTGCTCCCTGGGTCCACTTCCAGACTATCACTCTATAACCCTTACTCAACAGAATCATAAAATCCTAGGGCTGGAAGAAACCTCAGAGGTCATCTGTTCCAACTCACAATCAAATCACAAATCTGATAGACATCTCCAAATGGTCAACCAGCCTTCACTTAACACTCGGGTGACGCAAAACTTAGTTCTAATCACCACACCACCCCCTCAGCCATACCATTTTGATGCAGCCCTAAGTGTTAGGAAAATTTTTCTCATGTCAAACCAAAATCTTATTCCCCTTAACTTCCTCTGATTGTTGCATTTAAGAAGAAAAAGTCTAATCCTTCCAATAGCAATGTTAAGTATTTTAAAACTACCACACACCCTCTAAGACGATTTATTCTGTGGCTAAATTATTTTTCTCTAACCTATAATTTTTTCAACCAATCATGGATGACAGAATTTCAAGTTCCCTCATCATCCTGGTCATCCTGTCTAAACTCATTCCATGTTCCTTCTAAAATGTGGCCCTCAGGACTGTATGTTATACTCCAGATGTGGACAGTTGAGTATAATAAGACCATCACTTCTCCAATTCTGCACACTCTACTTTTATTAAAGCAGCTTATGATCACATTAGATTGTTTGACTGTCATATCAACCTCACAAATTCATATTGAATTTTAAGTCAATGAGCATTTATTAAAGGCTTACTATTGTGCCAGATATAGTTCAAGGCCCTAGGGATACAAATACAAGCAAAAAGACAGTCTTTGCTGTCAAGGCGCATATATTCTAATGGGGGAAGACAACACCTAAAAGGGGAACAGAAAGGTCATGAAGAGGGGAGGAAGGTGCCTATCTTGGGGCATGGTGGCTGAAGTCCAGTGAATGAAGGATGGCTGGTCTGGGCCCTTCCTCAAAATGGAGGATCCTGAATTTACCAATAAGAGAAAACAAAAATCTTTGTAAAGGGTTTGGCATCCAAAATAAAGACATCTAGTAGTAATCTATAAAGCCAAAAGTCTCTGCTTAATAACTGAATGGTCAAAGGATATGAACAACCAGTTTTCAAAAGAAGAATTGCAAACTGTTAACAACCACATGGGGTGGGGGGGGAATGACCCAAGTTGCTAATAATAAGACAATGCAAATTAAAGTTACCCAGAGGTTTTACCTTATACCTAGCAAAATGGCAAAGATGACAAAAGAAGGAAGTAGTCAGTGTTGGAGAAGTTGCAGAACAACAAGCACAACCGTGCAATTATTGGTGAAGCCCTGAATTGGTATAATCATTTTGTTTTGTTTTGGAGGCATCTGGGGTTAAATAGTGACTTACTCAGGGTCACACAGTTAGTAAGTATCTCGGGCTGGATTTGAACTCAGGTCTCACTGACTCCAGTGCCTGTGTTCTGTCCACTACGCCACTGAGATGCCTCGCTATAGCCATTCTGAAAAGAAATTTGGAATTATGCGAATAAAAGAGGCTAACAGGTCCAACCCCATAGACGCAGAGTTTCTACTGCTAGATGCATATGCATAGTCATTGTCAAAAAGAAAGGCTCCATACACACCAAAATATTTATAGCATCTTTTTTTGTGGCAGCAAAGGATATGAATGTAATAAAATTGTGCTGTAAGAAACAATAAACACGATGACTACAGAGAAGCATGGAAAGGACGCATGAACAGATATAAAATGAAATAAGCAAAACCAGGAAAGCAATATACACAATGACTACGACAATGTGAATGGGAAGAACAACTACAAAACAATTAAAGCTAAATGTTATGGAATTGTTTAAAAAAAGAAGAAGAAGGAGAAGCTTGATCCCAAAGAAGAGGTATGAAAAGACGACCCCCTGCTCCTTTGCAGAGTTTAGGATCCGTGGAACATTGCATATAATATCAGATTTTTTTTCAATGTGTTGATCAGTATTACTATTTTTAAAAATTCTTTTTCTTTTAAAAAAATATTCTGTTTTAAAGAGTCATTCTCTAGATGGGTGGAGGGGGAGGGATGCAGAAGGAAATCTAGGCAATGTGAAAACAGAATCAATTAAATTGTTTTTTTTTAATGATTTAATAATTGACTCAGCTTCAGGTTGTTGACATGGCTTCCTGGTAGTCTGTGTACAAAAAGCCACGAGGAACTCTAGCTGGACCCTGAGGCTTGACTGGCAGACCGCCATGGACAAAAGAGAGGCTTTCAGCTGAATCAATGCACTGCACTGTCCTAAGTGAATATCTTTGCTGAATATTCTTCTCCTACTTTGGCTAAGTAAATCTCCTCTTGTTAACTGGCAGAGCTACAAATATCTCATTTCATTGCAATATTGAGCCAGAGGGTGGGCTTGAGTCAGGCCTTTCCTACAACATTTGGAATAGTTGGCAGGCTTGGCTCAGAATGATCCCATTGCTCAGCTGGGCTCCATACTTCTGGTGGTACTTCTGATGATGCTTCTATCACTGGTGGCTATATACTTTGAGGTACTCCTTCCCATCATCCTTGGGAGGAGAGAGAGTAAACTGTCTATGAACGTTCAGTAACTAGAGACAATATAAATATGCTCTTTGTCTTTAAAAACTGTGCCCTGAAGATAACTTCAAAAAGCTATCATTTGTTGCATGATTTTTTTTAATTTCAGGGTGATAGTTGTCTCCCAGGACCTCTAAGCCCTGAAACACTGCAGTTTTGGGATAGTCTGAAACACTGTGCTAAAGGAATTTCTTGGGATTTTTTTGTGTCTGGTATTTTGGGAGGACACTGGGAACCGTACCACATGGACTTAGTTGGGACTTTTTGGTACACTTGAAATATATTGCTTGATTCTCAACAAGAGTCCAGAGACTTTTCCAATTGACCAATATTATCAATTATCAATTATGCATCAGTTTAAAAATATTAAAAAGACTGACTTTCTCTCTCTCTCTCTCTCTGTCTCTCTCTCTGTCTCTCTCTCTCTCTCTCTCTCTCTCTCTCTCTCTCTCTCTCTCTCTCTCTCTCTCTCTCTCTCTCTCTCTCTCTCTCTCTTCCAAAGAAATACTCTCCAAAATGGCAACTGCTTGCACATGTCAGATAAAGCATGCGTCCTGGCTTAGAGGAGTCGTCTCTGGCTTTCATGCCTTTCTGTTTTTTTCTATTTTTTTCTTTCCCTTAGCATAGGATCCAGAGCTGGACATTCCTAGCCTTGGTGGCAGCCTTGTGAGTTTGAGATGCCAGGGGTTCCTGGATCCCTCAGTGGAAGCTAATTGGCAGCAGGGCATATTTTGTACATTAGAGACTGTAATTGCCAGAAGGAGAAACCACTCCAAGTTGCCTGAGCCTTCCTCTGGGGATGTTATCCATTAGACTATAATCTACTGGGACAGGGGGTGGAGACCGTTTTGCCTCTTTTTGTATTCCTGGTGCTTAGCACAGTGCCTGGCACATAGTAGATACTTAATGTTCCTGACCTCATCAACATGGGGACTTACCAGGGACAGTAGTACCCCACCCACCCATCAGGGGAAATGCTCAGCCCTGCCACACAGGGAGGCCTATAGTAGTATTCCTGACCTATTTGGCCCTGGAAAGGGAGCCGAGGGGTAGGAAAGAAAATTATGCTATCCTAGTATAGAAGGATAAGGACAGGTCTCACCAATGGCAGCACCTGGGGACAGCACTTGCCCTCACAAACTGGATAGCATAGCCCCTACCTCAGAGAGAACCACAGAACCCCCTGGCAGTGGAGTGGACAGCAGTATAAATAGTGATCAATAGTCACTGGATAACTCTACCCAAGGGAGGACTTAAGGGAACCAAGGTCGTGGGAGATTGGCTTGGATTCTGGTGAATAGGGAAGAGGTGAAAATGTCTACCTAAATACCAGAGAAGAAGCAGGGTAGAGCCTCAGAGGCTTCCAAAGGATTTGGAGAGTCCCACCCTCCACTCTACCCCCTCAAGACTTCCAGGGAACCTGGCTGGTAGGCCTGGGAATTCTGATCTTCATTCTCCTATATTTCAGTCACTCCTTCCAAAGGCTGTCATATTTGCTTTGTTTTGTTTCTGTTATTGTAGCAATTTCTCTGGCTTCCTTCTGTGTGGGACAACAACTAAACCCAAAATTAAACTCAAAGGCTTCTCAAGTAGGAAGTAGAAAGTAATTTTATTAGGATCCCGCTGGAAAGGGTGGTCTCAGAACCCATAGACAATGGGTAGGGAGAGGCCAGTGGGCAGAACTTTAGCTCTATACCCTAATGTAAACAACGCCCCCACCACCACTGGTCTTTTACTCTCATTGGTGGAGTTCAGGCTTACGATCTAAATGTGGAAATCTACTACCCCAGGTACAATTTAGCAAATGCCAAACTCTTAAAAACACTTTTATCCTTATTTGAAGAGGTTCGTGCTGGGGCAGTTCAGGCTGCTCTAAGTTTCGGATTCCTACAGGTCAGGTGATTCAAAACTTAGGCCTAGCTGACAATCAGAAGCCCTGAGCCACTCTAAAAAGTCCCCACCCCCATTTATTCCACTCAACTCACAGAAAGGCTGAGATCCAGATTCCATTAGAGGGCTTCACCATCCCACTCACGTCTCCCAGAGCAAAGCCAACTACATCACCCCCTCAGAGTTCCAAGATACCCCTGTGGGGCAATGGAGTGTCTTTCTCTGAGGCTATGGTTGGGATCTAATTCCTGGGTATAATTCTTCTTCCCCTCCCACCCTCTCAGTAATTAGCATACCAGATGAATTTAACCAATTAACATTTGTTAATTTTTACAAAGTTAAAGTAATGTACAATGTACAAAGGTACATTTGGTAACATAGTGGATAGATTTGAACTTGGAGTCTGGAATACCTGAATTCAAATCCTGTCTTCGATTCTAAACATTGTGTGACCACTAGAGAGTCACTTAATGTTTGTGTGCCTTGGTTCCCTCATCTTTAAAATGAGGATAATAGTAACACCAACTTTACAAGATTGTATATGTGAAGCTCCTTGCAAACCTCAAAGTGCTATCCAAATGCTGGCTAATTATTTTAAAGCTATAGCAAAAACAGAAATTTCAACATTTGCCCCAAACACCCAGGAGCACACTCTCCCTTATTTCATCTCAATCCCCAAGGAGAGTGGATTCAGATTTAACACCATTTCCAAGTAGCAAGCACCCCACCAAGTTCACTTTCAAATGCAGCATAGGCGATGGATAAGTCTTCATCTCTGCTACTGCTGTGCTAGGAACTTCACTCCCCATTGTCTAGCTTCCCAGAAATCTTGGCATGGATTCCAGCTCCCGCTAGTATCTCTCTCTCTTTCTCTCTGTTTTTTTTTTCCTCTCTCTTGTCTCTCCATCTCTCCTCTATCTTTTCTCTCTATCCTCTCTATTTCTCTATCTCTGTCTCTGTCTCTGCTGGGCGCTCTCTCTCTCTCTCTCTCTCTCTCTCTTTCCTTTCTCTTTTCTCTCTCTCTCTCTTCTCTGTCTCTCCTCTCTGTCTATCCTCTCTCTCTCTGTCTCTCCTGGGTGTCTCTCTCTCTCTCTCTCTCTCTCTCTCTCTCTCTCTCTCTCTCTCTCTCTCTCTCTCTCTCTCTCTCTTTCTCTCTCTCCCTCTCTCTCTCTCTCTTTCTCTCTCTCTCTTTCTCTGTCTCTCTCTGTCTCTGTCTTTCTCCTCTCTATTTCTGTCTCTCTCTCTCTCCTTGATCCTTTTGAAACTCCTAAAATTTTAGCTATCTTAAATCTCTTTCGTCCAAAACACAAGGCAAGGCAAAAAGCACCTATCAAGCATTTACTATGTACCAGGCACTACACTAACCTCTGGAGAGACAAACATAAACAAAAATAAAACAATCACTGACCTCAAGGGGCTTACATTCTAATAGAAGATAACACATAAAAGGTAGCTAAAAAGTGGGGAGAAGGGAGAGAGAAGCTACCCCAAAAGAGGCACGGTGACAAAGTACAGAGAGTCAGAAGTACAGCCAGGAGGGGAATGAAGCACAACCAGCCTGTCTCTGTCCCTAAAATGGAGGCCTCTGAAAAGATCTATGGGTGATGGGGGCCATCATAGCAGAGGGATGTCCCATGTGAAAAGGAAGGCAGCTTAGTCACAATGGTGAAATCTGGAATCAGTAGCAGGGCTAAGAAGAACCAAAACAGAAACAAAAGCAGCAGCAGAGATTCATGCTGGCTCCCGGGGAGAGAGGACCTGAGGCCCTTCCCCCCACCCAGAGGGCCACAGCAGCTCATCCTGTTAGCTATTTTTGTAAATGATGTTGCTGCAGCAGCTGAATATTTTGCAGGCCTATCGATTCTACTATTGCTTTTAAATATGCTAGCTGTGGTGCATTATTTCCTTGTGTTACATGGATATTAATTTACTATTGCTAACATTTACGTCAGGTATGTCATTTAGACTGAAGGTCACTGAAGCAGCCTGTAAAGTGATGCTGAGATGCTGAGTATGGCTATTGCATGCACTGTTGAGATATATATGTGTGTGTGTGTGTGTGTATATATATATATATATGTATATATATGTATATGTGTATATATATATATATATATGTATGTATGTATATATATCTCGCACCTATAGGTGATTTCCTGGAACATTGGGTTAACGTTCTTGTTCTGATAAGTTCTATTATTGAACTTGATGCTGTACTCTGACATTCTTAACACCAAATACACCACAACTGATTTTTGCAAGATCTTCAAAAGTTCACACACCGGGGAGGAAACACAACCTTGAGACAGATTTCCCCCAAAGCCATTTGTTGTGGTTGTTGTTCAGTTGTTTCAGTTGTGTCCCAATTCTTCATGATCTCATCTAGAGTTTTCTAGGCAAATAAACTGGAGCGGTTTGACGTTTCCTTCTCCAGCTCAGATGAGGAAACAGGCTAACACAGGGTCACACAGCTGGGTGTGTGAGTTGTGAGTTAGTGAGGTTAGTGAGTGAGGTGGGATTCAAACTCACATCTTCCTGATAGATCTTCCAGATCCCTATAAAATAAAGACAAGGATAGCACCCATATCATGGGATTGTTATGAGGATCAAATAAGGTAAAATATGTAAAGTGCTTTGCAAACCTTAAACTGATATACATATTGACGTCTATATATATATATATATATGTATATATACATGTTAGCTATTATTAGATATTATTCTTTTGCAATGCAGATTCTGAGAGTCCACTTTTTCCCATCAAACATCTCTCTGAGGATATCTTTTATGTTGTACAACATCTTGTTGCACAAGTCTTGGTTTATGTGTTGCCTACTTACACCCACTATACACCTGTTCATTGCCCTCTGAAAAACCCTCAACTTGAATTCTTCAGAAACATTGATATTCCATGTCTCACAGCCATACAGCAGCTCTAGATAAACATTGGTATTTAAAGGACAAACTTCCGTTTCGGGGAGAAGTCTGAGGCTGTCAAAAACACTGTGAGATTTCTCAACGCAATCCAGCCCACTCTCCTCCTGTTGCTCAAGAAATCAAAAATTTTCAGAGAAGGATGGGCCTTTAAAAACCATCCAGCTGTCCAGTCTCTTCATTTTAGAGACGAGGTGGTTGTTGTCGTTGTGTTTGTCCTTCTTTTTCAAAGAGGACCATGACATCAGGGCAATGATAACATGAATCGAAGTTGACTTTGATTTGAGTGAGGGAGGGCTGTGCAAGGTCACCAGCCTCACTTTCTCCTCCAGAGCCATCTGGAAACTGAGACAGAAGGAGGCTAAGTGGCCTGCTCAAGGTTACACAGATAATAAATGGCAGAAGTAGCACTCAGGCATTATCTCTCCTAATCTATTGCATTCTTTTCCCATTAGACTTGTAATAAAGTAAACTTTGCAAACCTGGACATTTTCTCCAGCCATCTCTCATTGTTGTTATTCAGTTGTTTCAGTTATGTCCCACTCTTCATGACCCTACTTGGGTTTTCTTGACAAAGATACTAGAGTAGCTTGCCATTTCCTTCTCCAGTTCATTTGACAGATGGGGAAACCGAGGCAAAGAGAGTTAAGTGACTTGCCCAGAGTCATACAGCTAGTGTGAGATTTGAACTCAGAAAGATAGTCTTCCTCATTCCCAAGCCCGGCACTCTATCCACTGTGCCATTTTGCTGCCCGGACATGCTGATACGGATAAAAGTATAGGGCATAAAGACTGTAAAATAAAAATATTAAGTCAAATTATTAATAATTGAGTTTTATATCACATAATAATAATGATAGTGATAATAATGGCTGACATATAGCTCTTTAAGGTTTACAAAATGCTTGCCATATATCATCTCATTTGCTTCCCAACCAACTTGTGAAGTAAGGATTGCAGATATTATTTTAACCAATTTTACAAATGAGTAAGCTGAAGCTAAGCCAAATAATTTGGCCATGGTCGGTATTACAGATGGCATTCAAACATAGGTCTTGATGACACTTAAGCAGCTAGGTGGGACGGTAGATAGAGCACTAGAATTGGGAAGACTTGAATTCAAATCTGGCCTTAGATACTTATTTGCTCTGTGACCCTGAGTAAGTCACCGAACTCTGTTTGCCTCAGGTTTCTCAACTTGTAAAAGGAGGATAATAACAGCACCTACCTCACACGGTTGCTGTGAAGACCGAATGAGATATTTGTAACGCACTTAGAATAATGCCCAGCACACAGTAGGTGCTATATAAATGCTTATTCTTTTTCCCCTCCCCCCTCCTAGCGTCTCCATGATACCACTCTTTGTAGATAAAGGCATTTTCAGGGTAATAAGAAAAGGTCAGTTTGCTTTTTAAATAGTTATTAGTAGAGAATCCATGGGGCAGCTAAGTGGTTCAGTGGATATATCACCAGCCCTGGAGTCAGGCAGACCTGAGTTCAAATGTGACCTCAGACACTTGCTGGCTATGTGACCCTGGGCAAGTCACTTAACCCTCCAAAAATAAACAAAAACAAAAAAGAAGAGAATCTATAGAGATTCTATTTGTAGAGTAGGCAGCCTTAGGAGAAAGAATTAGAACTAATAATAAATAAGGATAAATAACAAAAGGTTCCCTGGATGAAGTGGAATTTGAAAAGCCATTTAAGTGATGACAAGGAGATAACATAGCAGATTAAGCAAAGTGAGGAGAAAATACAAGATAGAATGTGTTTTAGGGGCAGCTAGGTAGCACAGTGAGTAGAGCACTGGCCCTGGAATCAGGAGGACCTGAGTTCCAATATGGCCTCAGATGCTTGATACACTTACTAGCTGTGTGACCTTGGGCAAGTCACTTCCTTCTGTTTTCTTTTGTGCATTTTTAAAAGTAATATTTTATTATTTATTTATTTATTTTCCCCCCAATTACATATAAAACAATTTTTAGCATTTTAAAAAATATTTTGACTTTCCAAATTCTATTCCTCCCTCCCCTCTCCCTTCTCTGAGATGACAATCTAAGTTATATATGTGCGATCACGTAAAACACGTCCATGTTATTCATTTTGTACAAGGAGACCTCTCCCAAAAAAGAAAACGAAAAATAGTATGCTTCAGTCTGTATTCAGACATCAGTTCTTTCTCTGGATGGCAGCCAACAGCACGTTTCATCATGAGTCCTTTAGGATTGTCTTTAATCATTGTATTGCTGAGAACAGCTAAGTCATTCGCAGCTGATCATCATACAATATTACTACTACTGTGTATGATGTCTCTGCTCACTTCACTTTGCATCAGTTCGTGTAAATCTTTCCAGGTTTTTCTGAGGTCATCCTGGTTGTCATTTCTTATAGCACAAAAATATTCCATCCCAATCATATACCACAACTTGTTCAACCATTCCCCAGTTGATGGGCATCCCCTCACTTCCCAATTCTTAGCCACCAGAAAAAGAGCTGCTATAAGTATTTTTGTACGAATATGTCATTTTTTCTTTTTTAAATCATTTTTAGGATACAGAGCTAGTAGTGGTATTGCTCGATCAAAGGGTATGCACAGTTTATAGCCCTTTAAGGATAGTTCCAAATTGTTCTCCAGAATGATTGGATCAGTTCACAATGCCACCAACAGCACATCAGTGTCCCAGTTTTCCCACATTCCCTCCAGAATTTGTCATTTTCCTTTTCTGTCATATTAGCCAATCTGATGGGTGTGAGGTGGTACCTCAGAGTTGTTTTAACTTGCATTTCTCTAATCAATATTGATTTAGAGCATTTTTTATAGATAGCTTTAATTTCTTTCTCTGAAAATGGCCTTTTCATATCCTTTGACCATTTATCAATTGGAGAATGACTTATAGTCTCATAAATTTCATTTGGTTCTCTATATATTTGAGAAATGAGGCCTTTGTCAGAAACATTGGGAGTAAAAATTGTTTCCCAGTTTTTCCACTTTCCTTCTTATCTTGGTTGCATTGGTTTTGTTTGTGCAAAAAGTTTTTCATTTAATGTATTCATAATTATCTATTTTGCATTTCATAAGGTTCTCTATTTCTTGTTTGTTCTCCATAGATCTGACAGGTAAACTATTCCATGCTCTCCTAATTTGCTTATGGTAGTATCCCTTAGGTCTAAATGTATCCTTTTTGATCTTATCTTGGTATTGGGTGTGAGATTTTGGTTTATACCTACTTTCTGTCATACTGTTTCCCAGTTTTCCTAGCAGTTTTTGTCAAATAATGAGTTTTTGTTCCAAAAGCTTGGATCTTGGGGTTTATCACATAGTAGATTACTACAGTCATTTACTATAATGTATTGTGTACTTAATCTATTCCACTGACCCAAAACTCTATTTCTTAGCCAGTACTAGATTGTTTGGATAATTACTGGTTTATAATATAGCTTGAATCTGGTATGGCTAGACCACCTTTTGTCACTTTTTTTTCACCGATTCCTTTGATATCCTTGACCTTTTGCTCTTCCAGATGAATTTTATTATTTTTTCTAGTTCTATAAAATAATTTTTGGTAGTTTGATTGGTATGGTACTGAACAAATAGATTAATTTGGGTAGAACTGTCATTTTTATTATATTGGCTTGGCCTACCCATGAGCAATTAATGTTTTTCTAATTGTTTAGATGTGACTTTATCTGTGTGAAAAGTGTTCTTTTTTGCATTTTTAAAAATGCTTCAATCACCCTCTTTACTTTTCTTTTTCTGGCAACTCTATTGCTATCTCTCCTCCTCCTCCCACCCCTTTCCCAAATGTCTTTGAAAGAAAAAAAAAGCTGGAGCTTTTTAAAAGGCATTGTTGCCTCACACCCATTTCACAGTTTCCAAGAAGATGATCTTGTCCTATAGCAGGGAGTCTTAACCTAGGGTGCCTGAACTTTAAAAAAAAAAAATCTCAATAACTGTATTTCATTGATTTCCTTTGTTTTCCCATGTGTTTTGTTTTATTAATTTTAAAACGTTCCTTTAAGAAGGGGTCCACGAGCTTCAGCAGAATTCCAAAGGGATCCATGATTCCCCCTCCTCCCGCCCAAAAAAGTCTAAGAACTCCTACCCTATAGGGTCTGGAATCAAGAGGACTTGAGTTCAAATCTGGCCTCGGATATTTTCCTAGCTATGTGACCCTGGGTAAGTCACTTAACCCTGTTTGCCTCAGGTCCTCATCTGTAAAATGAGCTGGAGAAGGAAATGGCAAACCACTCCAGTATCTCTGCCAAGAAAACCCCAAATGGCATCACAAAGAATTGGACGCAATTAAATTGACATAACAACCACAACAACAATCTTATAGGGACCACGTAAAAGTGAATCTCAAAATGAAACAAACACCAGACAAATGATAACGTGTTTCTCATTCCCTCCTTCTAATTGTTATTATCCTAATGGGTCAAATATGTACGGAAAAAAAGTCCATGGTAAATGAATAAGTGAATGAAGCATTTATTTAATAAGCACTTACCATATGCGAGCACTATGCTAAGTGTTGGGGATACAAAGAGAAAAGTAAGACAGTACTTGGGGCAGTGAGGTGGCAGGCACAATGTATAGAGTACCAGCCCTGGAGTCAGGAGGACCTGAGTTCAAATCTGACCTCAGACACTTACTAGCTGTATGACCCTGGGCAAATCACTTAGTTCCAATTACCTCCCCCCAACACACACACACACACACACACACACACACACACACACACAGAGTATTTGCTCTCAAAGAGCTCACATTATAATGGAGGAGACAACCCATATGGAAGGTTTCAGCTGCAAATAGGATGGAAAACTCCCATGACCAGCGAAGCAGATGCTTTGCTGTTCTTTAGACCTCTTCTTTAAGAGGTCTTAAAATCATATCAGTTTCCGATGCTGAACCATTTGCCAGTGCCAAGGACTCAGTGACAAGAACTTTCTTCTCTGGCTCTTCAACAGATGTTAACTATAACACCCACAGAACAGTTGCAATGCAGCATCTCTACAGGAGTTGTTTCCCAGGATGACGGCTGTGGGCAATGAACTAGACAGAAGCGTTGCAATTCAAAAGGCTCCAAGATTTAAAGTATCGCCCCTACCTGTGTGCATTTACAAAGGCCTAGACCGCACTCCCTCCTCACTTCTACCTTTCAGAATCCTTCTTTTCTTCCAAGGGTCAAGCTCATGAAGTCTCCCCTGATCCCTACAAGATGAAAGTTTTCTCTCCCTCAACAAATATTCTACAAAAACTTTGTCTGGTTCCTTCCTTTGCTCATATCATTCCTACCCTGTATGACACCTAGCTGTGTACATATCATGGTCTACCCCCTGACAGTAGAATGTAAGTTCTTCAAGGGTAGATAGAGACTGTGTTATATCTATTTTTGTATCCATAGAAACTAACACAGCGATTATTGGCAGGAGTAGATGACATGAAGGGTACAAGTAGAAAGATTAGACTCGGCAAAGTGGAGGACCACCCTATCCTCTAAGTCTGGACACATGACTGTCAGAAAAACCTGGAAAGACTTACATGAACTGATGCAAACTGAAATGAGCAGAACCAGGAGAACATTGTGCACAGTGATAGCAACATTGTGCAATGATCAACTGTGAATGATTTATCTATTCTCAACAATACAATGATCCAGTACAATTCTAAAGGACTTATGATGAAAAATGCTATTCATCTCCAGAGAAAGAACTGAAGGAGTCTGAATGCAGATGGAAGCTTACTATTTCTTTACTTTATCTTTCTTATGTTTTCTGTGTTTTCCTTCACAACGTGACTAATACAGAAATATGTTTTGCATATTTCTGTACACATATAACCTGTATCAAATTCCTTGCCTTCTCAATGAGGGGGGAAAGGAAGTAGGGAGAGAATTTGGAACAAAATTTTTTTAAAAAGTTAAAGATTGTTCTTGCATGTAATGGGGGATAAAAATATTTTAAAGAAAGACTGGTCACATGGAGGAGAGAATGAGTAAGTATACAGAGAAGCTTAGGTAGAATGAAGGAAAAGCAGCGAGGGAGCTGACAAAAAAATGTCCTCAAGCTTTTCAATAAAGTAGGAGGCATATGTCACTCCAGAAGTCTGGTACCATGACATCCACTAAATAGACTGCGTGAATTTTTATCACAATTCCACAAGGAAATTTCTAATTTCCCTATTTTCTAGATCATGCATTTCATTTTTCTCCTGGAAGTCACATACAGTTAACATATAGGCCACTAGGCATATGCCCAATTGCCTAGTCTATTTTTGTTCAGAAGCCTGTTAGCTTTGGAAGGAAGAACAGAGCTATGGTTCCTCTATAGTAGGTGCCCAACCCTCCCTGTGAGTACAGATCCACTGGACAGTAATCAGTAATCCCCCACATGATCCTTACATCCTCATCCAAATGCTCATCTCATCAAGTCCTCTGCCTTCCAAATCGCTGCTTATATTCTTATGAGGTCCCATTATTCCTATGAATCCACCCTACTGAGGTGAAGGCCACGTCTTTTTGCTCTACCAGACTGCCTTCAATACGTATATCATTCTAAATCTCCTGCGGAGTTCCTTCTTTGTCACAGAGGCCTATGGAGAAATTGTGTACAACAGTCTTTCCATTCTTCGCACACTGGGTGCCTGCAAGTCTCTGCTCTATTTGCCTCAGTTTCCTCAATTGTAAAATGGAGATAGTAATAGCAACTACCTTGCAGGATTGTTATGAGGATGAAATAATATTTGCAAAATAATATTTCTTAAATGAAATAATATTTGTAAAAAGCACTTAGCGCAGTGCCTGGCACACAGTAGGCAATACATAAATGTTTATTCTCCTCTCTCCTCCCCTTCTCTCCTTTCCCTCACTCCTCACTACTTCCCCCCCAGCACACACACACACACACACACAGACACACACACTTTGTTGTGAACCAAAAAGCCTTGTGCATTCCCACTTTGATTATCATGGCACCTCCTCATCAATCAACAATCTATGTCGAATGTATAAAGCTGAAATGGATCCAGGAAACTATGTTTTCTGGTACATTCCATGCTCTCTTTTTATAATTTGTGATCACTGTATAAATATTCCACTAAATCCTCCATGTTCATCCAGGTCATTGACATAACACTCAAGTATGGTGTGTTAGCCAAAGTTACTGATCTCCCTGCGTTCTTTTTAAGAATTTATCAACTAGTGACAGATCTTGTGCTGGTAATCAATCTAAACAGGCATTTATTAAGCACCTATTGTGTTCTAGGTACTACACGAAGCAATGGTGATATGAATACTATGAATCTCTATCTTCAAGGAGCTGACATTCTAACAAATAAACATTACATTTGGATATTTTCTAATGCAAGTGGTTTATTGGTCACAAAAGCATATTCAAGGGGCTCTGAGAATGGAGCATGCCCTTGTTTACAATCTCATCCTACAGCCCACCTCAGGCAGAAAGAATTCCCTCTGTCAAGAACGTAGCCTCATATGGACCTCATCCAATCTCTTGTTCTTGATGCTGGTCTACAATCCTTGGGTTTCTTCTTGGTACAGCACTATCTTCTGGAGTACAGGGATTCCTATGGTCCTGATCCTTAAGACCCATTAAGGCAAAAGACAGGAATTGAGACATATACTCTAAGGATGGCAACAGCAAAAGGAAGGCCCTATACACACCAAAATATTTATATTACTACGTTTTGTAGTAGCAAAGAACTGGAAACGAAGTACAATATGCATAGAATGATGAATGGTTAAATAAATTGTGTTACATGAATAGAATGGAATGTTACTGTACAGTATAAAATAATCAATATGATAAATACAGGAAAAACATGAGAAGATATACAAGAACTGATGCAAAATGAAAGTAAACTGGTTTTTTTTTAAATTCTTTGTAAGATGTGACTCTCTGACAGACAGTGGGCAGAGGAACATTTGGAAAATGTTTGTTGATGTCCTGCTCTTCACAATCTCTTTTGGGGTTTTCTTGCCAAAAATAAAGGAAAATTTGCCATTTCCTTCTCCAGCTCATTTTACAGATGAGGAAACTGAGGTAAACAGGGTTAAGTGACTTGCCCAGGGTCACACAGCTAGTAAATGTTTGAAGCTAGATTTGAACTCAAGAAGATAAGTCCTCTTGTCTTCAGACCCAGCTCACCACCTCACACCCAAATTGGAAAATGTAAGCAAAATTAAAACAAGAGATAGCAGCAATTTTGGGGGGTAAATTAGCAGCTGTTTTATGGTGTCCCACAAAGTATCAGCCTCCAGGATGCTGTTAGGTTTACAGTGACTTTCAACCACCATGGCAGGTTGCTGGGAAAGCTGCTTTTGATGAAAGCATCTCTTATAAGAACACTACTACCAGGAAGATTTGTTTACAATGGGTCAGAAAGGCCTTCCTACTACTTCCCTTCCCTGTGGAGGGTAGAAACAGTTTTTCATCCATGAGAAGCCCAAACCCATATCCCCAAAATCATTAACTGAGACAGGAGTTCAAAGGAGCATGATGCGTGCTAGATCAAAATAAGGTCCAAGCCAAGGCATGTGTTAAGTTAGAGTTTTAACTAGAGTTCATCTATTTGTTAGGTCACGATAGGGTTAGCAAAGACATAGGCCCATTTGCATGTTTGCGACCCTTTCGGGGAAGGATGGCAGAAGATATTACATACCAACCCTTAATGTCTTAGGTTCATGGGGCTACTTGCAAGGTTTGGAGAGGCAATGAATATCTCCTGCCCATTCCCCAACATTTAGGAGTAAATATCTCTAAATGGATAGTTATCCCTAATTATTATTTAGTGCCTTTTTTCAGATGATTATTGATGCCTTGGAATTCTTCATTTGAAAACTACCTGGTTATATCACTAGACTATCAATTGGGGAGTGGCTCTTAGGTTTGTACATTTGAATCAGTTCTTTATATACTGGAAATGAGACCTCTATGAGAAAAATGTATTACAAAAAAAAAATTTCCCCATCTTCCTGTTTCCTTTCTATGTTTTTTACTATATTAGTTTGTGCAAAATCTTTTTAATTTTAGATTATCAAAATTGTTCTGCTCCTCCACTTACCTTCCCTCAATTGATAGAAGCATCAATATACATGTGAGAGCCACAAGACAAGTCTTCAGCAGCACTGTAATTTGAGGCTGGATGGTGGTACTTGCTTATATAGAGAAAAGTTTCTGATGCTGTTATTACTCCTTATCAATAAAGCCCCCGACTCTGCAAGTATCTTGAGGATCTAAGAATACTACTTTCTTATTCTCTCCTTCAGTGCTGCCCACTATAGGGCTCCCAGCACCTCACAGGCAACAAGTCTGCCCATCATGAAGTTTAAAATGGTCAAGAAAATAATCTAAGAGACCATCTAACACCAGTCCACCAGGCTGACTGATACATTGAATTCAAGTGAAACTGGAATTAATCAAGAGGCATTGATAGCAAGGTACAAAGGCAATTCAAGCGACAAAACTTGATTTCCAATATTGATTACAGAAATGTTAAGAATAAAAACATAAATCTATCCAGGGAATTCAGGAAATTTGGTAGATACATAGTCAGAGCTAGAAGTGCTCCTGATATGCCACAAATCTTGGGACTTGGTGATGATTCACAATTTTTCTTCAAAGAATCATAAAGTCCTTGTGGAGAGAGAGTGGTTCAGCTGGCCACCAAGATCATCAATCCAAATTTAAGACTCAGGAGTGAAGAAAATGAGTAAACTTCACATATTCACATATTTTTAATTGCGTTAAATAAAACCTCAAACTACACATGCACACACATACACACACACACACACACACAAACACACACACACACACAATTTAAATGCACTAATACCATTACTCTCACTTTGAATCCATGGATAATCTTTTCCGCAATCGTGATTGGTCTTTGGGACGTCTTGGCATGTGTTGGTCTTGGTATGTGTTCAAGACCTTGGCGTTGGCATATGTTCAAGATCTTCAGCAGTTTCAGTAGACACCTGTTGCCTGGGGGGAGGAAAGGCTGCAACGAGATGGTTCACATAATCACCGAAATCAAGTGAAACGAGGAAGTAGCGGTTATCTCATGATAGAAAGTCCTGAGATATTAATATCCATAGCTTGGATGCTAATAAGTATCCTGAGGATGAACTTAATGAAAGATACAATTATCTGGAGGGAGGATAAGGGGAGAGGTGGTTTGTATCAAGTTTTTTTGAATCATTATTAAATTTTATTTTAAATTTATGGAATAAAACAAGCATTTCCATAACACAGTACAATAAAAAAATATAATTGCATATGAAACTGCAAATCTACTATATACAACTTGCTATTTCTTTCAAATATACAACAAAATTACCATGTAAATTTCTTTATTTTTCTTCTCTCCCCCTCTTCCCCACTGTAGAAACAACTACGATTGGTTGGTTGGTTGGTTGTCCTTTGTTCTCAAAAGAGGACCAAAATGACATCACTATGTTATAGTCAAGTTACAGTGTGTCTGACTGTGGCTGGTTAGATCAATATGAGCTCAGAATGCTCTACCACAGGTCAGACACAAATAACCCACATGAATATTTGGGGTGGGTTCTCTAAATCTACCCATCTCTCATTTCTTTTGAGCTACTTCAACTCCGCTTTGCTCATAAAGCACAGCACCTTCTCTGATGAGGGCACACCATGGTGGGAGGTCCTGTGCCAGGGTCTCCCATGTTACACAATCAATTCCAAAGTTCCTAAGAGAGACTTTGAGAGTGTCCTTGTATGGCTATCATTAGATACAAATAGGTATATAAATATATACATGTATGTATATATACATATATGTGTGTATTATATATATGTATGTATGTAAAATTATTCTATACATATTTCTATTGATCAGTTCTTTCTCTAGATGCAGATAGCGTCTTTCTTCATATGTCTTTTGTATTTAACATGGGTATTTGTAATAGTCAAAGTGACTTAGTCACTCAAAGTTGTTCTTAAAACAATATTGCCGTACAATGTTCTCTTGGTTCTACTCATTTCACTCTTCATTATTTTATGCAAGTCTTCTCATGTTTTTCTAAAATCGTTGAGCTCATCATTATTTATAGCACAGTAGTATTCCATCACTATATACCACAACTTGTTCAGCCATTCCCCAATCAATAGGCATCCCTATAATTTCCAGTTTTTTGCCACCACAAAGAGAGCTGCTATAAACATTTTAGAACATATAAGTTTTTTTTTCCTTTTTCCCTAATTATCTTCATAAATAGACCAAGTAGTGGTATTACTGGGTCAAAGGGTAGTTTAATAACTCCTTTAGCATAATTCCAGATTGCTCTCCAAAATGGTTGGATCAGTTCACAATTCCACCAACAATGAATTAGTGTCCCAATTTTTCCACACCCCTGTATCAACAATGTTACTTGCAGCTACTGTAGCTGTGTAAGGCCAATAACACCAGCACACATGGGCTGCTGGCACAAGTTCTTTGATCTGCTTTTCTAAGGAAAACAACTTTAAGGGGTTTACAATCTCACTTTAATTAGACATACATATAGCATTCACTTAGTTCGGGGGAAAAAGTCAGCACCCTGAACTTCAGAGAAAACACAAACAGAAATTACTAGCAGAAATTACATAAACAGAGCAAATAACAAAAATCAGCAGACAAAGCTTCTAACTATCTGTCCATAGCAATACATACATAGTTACCAGAAAGAGAAGCACAAACATCTGGGTTTTCAAAGCTGGGGAGCTCCTTGGCGGCTACCCAGAGTCTCCTCTGGCCAAATCACATGAATGCTCTTCCAATGAGTGAGCCCCAAGGCAAAGTGCTAACCTCAGAGTATATATACACTTCTTCAAGGTTAGAGGGCATCACAACCATGTGACTCAAACTCATGTGGCTTTCTTGTGACTTAAGCAGGTCATCAAAGACTCTTGATTCAATCAAAGACTCAACAAAGGCAACACTCAATCAAAGGCACTTGATTGCCTTAGTGCTGAGAAGCACTCCAAAAGAAAAAAACAGTGAAAAGTCTCACTTTGCTTGCCATTACAACCCCCTCCAATATGTGTCACTTTCCCCTTCTATCATTTTAGAGAATCTGGTAGGTGTACAATGATATTTTAAGGTTGTTTTAATTTGCATTTCTCTAATCAATAATGATTTAGAACATTTTTTCATATAACCATAAATTGTTTTGATTTCTTCATCAGAAAACTACCTGTTCAGATCCTTTGACCATTTATCAATTGGGGAATAATTCATATTCTTATGGATTTGACAAAGTTCTATACATATGTTAGATATGAGACTTTTATCTGATAAACTGTCTATAAAAATTTTTCCTCAATTTTCTGCTTTCCCTCTGATCTTGGCTACATTTGTTTTATTTATACAAAACCTTTTTAATGTTATTGAAATTATCCATTTTACACCTAATTTTGCTCTCTCTCTTGTTTATTCATAAATTGTTTGCCTGTCCATAAGTCTGATAAATAATATGTTCTATCTTCTTCTAATTTTCTTTTAAAATCTCTCTTTATAGCTAGATCATATAACTATTTTGATCTTATTTTGGTAAAAGTATAAGATATTGATCAATGCCCAGTTTCTGCCATACTACCTTCCAGTTTTCCCAACAATTTTTGCAAAATAATGAATTCTTATCTCAATATCCTAAGTCTTTACACTTGTCAAATATAAGATTATCATGTTAATTTGCTTCTGTAAATTGTATGACTACTCTGTTCCATTAATCTACCTTTCTATTTCTTAACCAGTACCATATAGTTTTGATAATTACTGCTTTATAATACAGTTTAAGATCTGGTACTGCTAAAACTCCCTTCTTTACATTTATTTTTCATTATTTCCTTGGATATTCTTGACTTGTTGTTTTTCCAAAAGAATTTTGTTATTATTTTTTTCTCATTCGATAAATTTTTTTTGGTAATTTAATTGGGATGGCACTGAATACATAAATTAGACTGGGTGAAATTGCCATTTTTATTATATTGGCCAACTTGCACCAATTTTTTAAAAACCCACTGAAGTTTTAGCATGCAAACTTATTCTTCAAAGAAAACTATTAATTCAACACACAAGCAAAAAATTAAAATAAATTATATTTTTTTCAAAAGCTCCTAAATTTGGGGTTGTGTTTGCAGTTTTGTGTACAATGAGTCATAGAATGATGATGGTGACAATGACAACAACAAGAACTTGATCTATCATCTGCCTCACTTCTACAGATAGAAACTGATAAAAATCAGTAGCAGCTCAAACTATGAGATATGTCACAGTAGTCAAAAATCAGCACTGGCTAAGAAAAAAAGGAAACTCCATACACTTAGTGGTGTAATGTACAAATCTGCAAATGGCCAAGCAGGGCAATAATATATGGTCACAAACACATACACATATGGTCATAATTCAGTCAGTCAGTCAGTTAGTCAATACTTATTAAGTGTACTAAGTACAGGACCAAGGTGAGAGGGATTAGGGAAGAAAGCCTCAGAACTTCCCTCATGGTTAGGAATCTCTATCAAGTCTAAACAGACAAAACCTTATGAGAGTTACACCTCACATGATCTCATGGATTTTGTGTGTTTCTTATAAATTTATCACACAGGATTATAAAAACATAAGATTTAGAGATTATCTAGTGTAACCGTCATTTTACAGAGGAGAAAACTGGGAGGGGGAACACAGAGAAGCAAAATAAGTTGCCTGAGGTTACCCAAGTAATAGTTTTTAGTGTATATTTTAAATTATATTTAAATGTCTCCATGTCTAATTTAATGCGATTCAACTCAATAGGGATTTTGTAAATGCCCATGTGCTATGCCTTATGTTAAGCACTATGGATACCAAGGTAAAAATGAAATATTTCTTAGCTTCGGGTAGTTTATATTCTCCTAGGCAGGAATGTCTAGTCACTTCCTAACAAATTTCAGTTTCCCCTATATCTCCTTAATGGGCAAGAACATTTATGGGAGGGCATGTACAAGAGTCCCTAGCAGGGCATCTAGGTTGGTGCAGTGGATAGATAGCCAAGTCTAGAGGGAGGAAGGCCTGAGTTCGAATCCGAGCTCAGACATTTACCCTCTATGTGACCCTGGGCAAGTCACTTAACCATGTGCCTCAGTTTCCTCATCTGTAAAATGAGCTGGAGAAGGCAATGGCAAACCACTCTAGTATCTTTGTCAAGAAAACTCCAAATGGGGTCATGAAGGGTCGGACACGACTGAAAAAAATGATTGAAACAACAATGAAATGGACAAGAGTGGCACATTGGGGTGAAGTACGCAGCCTGCATAATAGGATCACATAATAGAGGGATCCATAATAGAATTACAGTTCTTGTTAAAGAAGCTATACAGGGGAATGGCAAGAATGATGGATCTAACGTCAGAGGACCTGGGTTCACATCCTAACTTTGTCACACCACTTCTGATAAGCTGAATGAATAAGTCAACATCTCTGGGCCTCTGTTCCCTAATCTGTAAAATGATAGGGTTGAATTAGATAACCTCTAAGGTTCCTTCCAGTTCCAAACCAAGTATCCCCACTGGTACCCAGCACTGTACAATGCACCTAGCAGGTACTTAAATATTCATCTAGTGAATAGCCAATTAATTGCAAACAATATAGCATATGTTCAAAGTATATGTTAACTCCGCCCCCTACTAAGCTACCAAGCCTCTCCTGAAATATTTATTCCAGTGACCAGTATTCAGAACCAAGGTGGTTCTGAATATATAATCACTTATAAGGTGATAGTTTAGAAATTGTGGGTAGTGACTTCTGGGTGCATACCACTTCCTGTACTTCTGCCACCTCTTGCAGCTTGTCACACTGGAATCAGAGGAAGTCCTTTCTTTTCTTAGGTGGTAAAGTTATAATGTCTACAGATATAGCCACCAAGCCTTCCTGGTTTTTGTGTATTTGTTTAACCCTGTTTCTAGTCCAACCTGGAGAATTTTGCAGAAGACTCTCTTAATTGGTGGAGAGAATGATAACTGTATTACTTCCCGAGGGGAAGAATTGATATGAAAACTCTGAAGAGGAGGGGCATTCTTTATTCCTGCTTCAAGGTAGTATGTCCATGGTTCCAGACTCTTTTGGGGGAACAGCTCCAAGAAGGAGAGAGAAAAAAATAATTTGGAAGTAGTAAACACGTAAGGAAAGCTACTGCCTCAACATGTCTCTGATTTCCATCTCGCCTCCTTGGAGACCAGGGAATTTCCCTTGGGGTGAAATCAGGGCTTCTGTCTTAGTTAAGTGAAGATATCCTGCTTCTATCTAAAGAACTCATTCACCTTATGCATTTTTTTGTATATTCTAATCTGTAAAACTTTCTGATTGCTGTTTGCTATTTGCTTAAGTAAATTTCTACTGACTCTTGGAAATAGTCTTCTGTGCAACTAGTGTGAAAGGCACAATACCCTAACCCTTTCCCCCATGCAAGTTAGACAAGTTTTTCCTTAAAAGGTATTGAGACCTTCCTCTAGATTTGCTTTGGCTCAGGAGATTAAAGGATTATAGTATTGATATCACTTCCTCTTGTCTGAGTACAAAACAGCCATGAGGATTACCAGGGAAGCCCAGATGCTTGGCTGGTGAATCAAGATAGGTAACTCAGACAAGGGATTTTTGCTCAGCTGTATCAACTCGAGGTAGCCTCAATGCCTATTCATATGCTTTTCCTGCTATGGCTAAATAAATCTCTATTTTATTAACTGTTGACTGACTTATAAGTGTCTCATTTTGTTCCAGTATTGAACCTAAACTACCAGAGGGCTAGCCTGAGCCAACCCAAGCCCAGAACAACTAAGATTTGGTAGGAATGGGTCTAGCATGTGGATATAAGCATGGGTTACACTCCCACTGTGTAAGACAAGGATTAAAGAAATGAACGGCTTTAAAAAAAATTTTATTTGAGACTGAAAAAAAAAATCATGCCCTTAGATCAGCAGTATTTTAGGGATGCAGAAAGATATATTTCTAGTCCAATACTCCTCTCTCAGAGGAGATGAGAGCAGCCAGTCTTGTGGTACCTTCCGCTTCCCTCAAGGTAATAATCACATTCCCTCTCCTAGAGGTATAAGCAAGTTTCCAGCCTCTTCTTGAGCCACTTGTCTATATATTTAGATATCCAGTATATATACATATCTTACACTGGTATCACCTTACATCAGAATATAAGTTTCGTGTTTCTGCTGCCCTGAGTATCAAGAAATAACAATATTTGCAACTGAATCTCTTCACATCCCTTGATCTTATTGGTTCCAACAACATCTGTCCCACTAGGAGCTCAGAGGTGATGCAGGAAGCAGAGATTTTTCTTTTAAAAAAAATCAATTTTATTTTATTTACAATTCCAAGTTCTCTTTATATCTTTTTTTAGTTTTGGTTTTGTTTTGTATTTTGGAGGGGGGAAGTCAGGGCAATTGGGGTTAAGTGACTTGCCCAAGGTCACACAGCTAGTAAGTGCCAAGGGTCTGAGGTCACATTTGAACTCAGGTCCTCCTGACTCCAGGTCCGGTGCCCTAATCAATGTGCCACCTAGCTGCTCCCAAGTTCTCCTTATAGCTTGACAATATTGTTGTTATTATAGAAATTGTCCTCCTGGTTCTGCTCACTGCCCTTTGCATCACTTCAGTTTCAGCACTTAACACAGTGCCTGTCATATAGGAGGTGCTTATAAATGGTTATTGATTGACTGAGTTCATTTAAGTCTCCTTAGATTTCTCTGAAATCATCCCCTTCATCATTTCTTACAGCACAATATTATTCTATCACTTTGAAACACCGTTACTTGTTCAGGCATCCTCCAACTGATGGGCATCCCTTCAATTCCCAATTCTTTGTCACCATGAAAAGAGATGCTATGTCTTTGGTACACATGAATTTTTTTTCTCTTTCTTTACTCTCTTTAGGAAATAGTCCTACTTACAGTATCACTGTGTAAAGAAAATAGAGTTTAATAGCTTCTTAGGAATTGTTCTGAATTGCTTTCCAGAATGGTTAGATCAGTTCACAGTTCTACCAGCTGCATTTAAGTACCTGTTTTCTAACAGTCCCTCTAGCATTTTTCATTTTTCTTTTTTGATAACTTTGACAATCTGATGGGTGGTAGCACCTCAGAATTATTAGTGACTTAGAGCATTTTTTCTTACGGCTATTTGATTTTTGGGATCTCTTTCTCTGAAAACTGCCTGTTCATTTCCTTTGACCATTTATTTATCAGTTGGTGAATGGCTTTTATTCTTATATATTTGTCTCAATTTCTTATGTAATTTACAAACAGAGAAATTTGCTACAAAGATTTTTTTACCCCATTTCCCAGTTCTCTTCTAATTTTAGATATGTTGGTTTTGTTTGCGCAAACCCTTTTTAATTTATGCAATCAAAATTGTCCATTTTACTCCCTGTGAACCTCTGTATCTCATTTGGTCAATTTTTCCCCTTAAAAGTAGACCTGAGAGGTAATTTTTTCCACAACGTTTTTCAAATCATCCTGTATGCCTAAATCAGATACCCATTTGGAGCTTGTCTTAGTATATGGTGAGATATTGGTCTACCAGGGGTGGGAAACCTGCAGACTTGAGGCCACATGTGGCCCTCTAGGCCCTCAAGTGTCACCTTTTGACTGAATCACAGAACAAATCCCCTTAATAAAAGGATTTGTTCTATAAAACTTGTATAGGCCGCACCCAAAGCCTACTTTCTACTAGACTGCTTTACAGTTTTCCCAACAGTTTTTGTCAAATGGTGAGTTCTTGCCCTATTAGATGAGATTTAGGGGTTTATCAAACACTAGGCCAGCAAACTATGTCCTTTATATTGTATTTTTTAAAACCATATGTAGCTTGTGAGCCATCATACAAAAGCATACAATGGGCCAAATTTGCTAACCCCTGCACTAGTTTGTTTCACTGATCAACCTATTTCTACCCTGTACTAAATTATTTTAATGATTATGGCTTTGTAGTATAGTTTGAAATCAGGTACTGCTAGATCCACTTCCTTCTCATTTTTTTCCCCATTAATTCCCTTGATAATCTTGACATTTTGTTCCTCCAGATGAATTTATTATTTTTTTCTAATTCTAAAAAGTAATCCTTTGGTAATTTGATTAGTATGGCACTAAATATGTGAATTATGTTGGGTATTATAATTTTTATTATATTGGCTTGGCCTAACCCTGAGTAACAGCTTTCCAATTATTTAGATTTTTTTTTAATTTGTGTAGTGTTTTATAATTGTGTTCATATAATTACCATATTTTGCCAGGTATATTGTCTGTAGTTATTTTAAATGGAATTTCTCTTTCTGTCTCTTCCAGAAGCAGGCAGTTTTCCATGTGAGTGCAAGAGGATATTATGCCCTATTTGTACTTCAACAAAAATGAAGACAGGAAGGGGTAAAGGACACTCGTTAAAATATTAAGGGAAGGCCTTTAGATGCAAAGGAAACATTCTATACCTTATAAAAAGGGTCGGAGTTTTTACTAGCACAATCTATATTAAGAAGCCAGCAATACAATGAACTTGCCCCAGGATACAAACTACTCCAATACTTTTGTCCCCACCCACTCATCTGTGACTCAACTAAAATCTGGGAAATATAATTTAGCTGATGTTCATAAGCAAAGATGGGCTGCTAGGTGGTACAGTGGATAGGAAGATCTGAGTTCAAATTTGACCTTAGAGAGTAGGTATGTGACCCTGGGCAAATAACTTAACCCTGTTTGTCTCAGTTTCCCCATCTGTAAAATGAGCGGGAGAAGGATATGGCAAACCATTCCAGTAGGTTTGCCAAGAAAACCCCAAATGGGATCACAAAGAGTTGGACACAACTGAACAGCAACATAAGTAAAGATGAAGTCCAAAACTGAGAGAAGCCACCTCAGAACCAAGAGGATCGTTTAACAATTGAACAGGAAAGGGAGGTCCTCTCTGAGTTCTTGTTTGACGTAATAAACCTGAGGTTTTGAGAGAAGAGGTTTCTGCCCAGTGGTGTGTTAGTAGATGTTTGTAAGAACACACTTTTAAGTTTAATCAGCATAATTAACCCTTCCTTCACTTAGTCAATCAAGCCCCGATTTGTAGTGCATGAAAGATTATAGTGGCAGTCCAATTGAAAAGAGCATTGTAAAACTCCAGTCAAAGAGAGAGTAGTACTCCCTAAGCAGGCCATTTACTGACAGTGGTCAAAGTCTGTGGCTGCCCACGGAAAAGTAAGACCAGGAAGACTGATCCACACGCTATGAAGAACCCAATAATTAGGAAATCTTCCCAGCCCAGCCCAAGGAACTACAGATCAACGACTATGTGGTCTGCCTGGCCCAGTTGTACAGCAGTCCAGTAGCTAAGCAGCCTGTCCAACCCAGCCTGGAAGTAATACCTACTGGCTGAGGGCTGCCATAGATCCTAAGGTGCAGCCCTTCAGCAACTGAAGTGGCTCTGATTATCCCGTGCAGTTGAGATGCCATGCCTTATAAAGAGCCCAAATTGGGGTATTGCATTAGCCTCTCTAAGGTGGAGAATCATACAGATTGAGTTCTGTGGGAAAGGACAAGTCTGGGGCTAGTTATGGAGGTAACTGTTCCAGTAAATGCAAAGGAAACAGAAATATTAACACTTCCAAGGGTTTATTTGTTTTGTTTTATACCCATAAGTGCTTGCTATCTTCATTAAGACAGTTTTGAGATCCAACTGTTACAGTCTTGTTTCTGTTAGCTCCCATATGAATCTAATATTGTTTTTTTTTTCTTTTCAGTAACATCAGATGGGAGCCTTTGCCTTGGAAATTTTAGTTCAGCTCTTTGCCTCTTTGTTCTTTGCTGGAGGGTCCTTCTTTATTCAAAACACAAGTTGCCCTGTAGCCACCAAATACTGAGCATTGTAAAAAACAAAAACAAAACAAACAACTCATAATATTCCCAGACCTTGAAAATTCGAACAAAGAGAATAACTCTTCCCAAAGGACAGCTGTGCAGTATAGTGTGGTAAAAGGAACACTAGACTAAAGAGATTGGAAATTTGGATGCCAGCCTTGGTTTTGCAATTAACTAGCTATGTTATCTTGAAGAGTCATTCTATCTCTGAGTCCCATTTTCTTCTCTGTAAAATAAAAAGAGGGGAAGGAAGGTGAATTAGGTGACCTCTAAGGTTCTTCCAGCCCTAGACTTCTACAGGTATCCCTAAAGTATAGACACATAGGCAATGTGGAATTATTGCATCGAGTTCATGTGAATCTTGCAAAGCACATCAACCTTTGCATCACAAATGATGGAAATCACATCGAGGTTGTTATGTGTTAATATTCCAATTAAATAAAATGTTGTTGAAAATTCCATTCATTTCATTTCTTGAAAATGTGCATTTTTGCCTATGTGGCCAGACTTTAGGAACACCCTGTATAGCTTAATGATAACTACATGATACCCCTGCTCAAAACCGTTTGAGGGTTACTCAGTGCTGCAAAATAAGGTCAGACTCTTGCAAAGCCCTCTGAGATCTTACTTTTCTAATGTATCTTGTGCTGGTCCCCTATGTGGAAATTTCCACCTGTGTGACCTGGTATGACATGTGAACTCAAAGATCTAACTCAGTGTATTCAAAAAAAGAATTTATCATTCCCTCTCTCCAGTCTTATTTTCATTCTAACTTCTCAATTTCTGTCAAAGATTGAGATTACCACGCTTAAAATCTTGGAGCTATGTTTGACTCCTCCCTCTCACCCGCCTCCCACTTACAAGGAATTAGGATCCTCTATAACAGGCCTGTGCAACATAAGACACGCCAAAGGATTTCAGACCCAAGAAAAATGTAGGGTTGCCACTGGCACTCTCCTGTTTGTCACTCGACCACTGGTAACCAACCATTGTCAGTCTGTCTCTAGTCTTACCTATCTTCAGCCCCAAGAAGTTTAGCCTATTTTAATTCTGGCCCCTACCTACTGGCAAGTTGTGCAGATCTGCTCTATAAGCTAATACCTTCCTGTCTTTCCAACATTACCTCATACTACACTTCAGAAAAAATTAGATTGTACCGTCCCTCCTCATGTCCAGTGCTTTGTCTATGCTTAGAATGCCTATTCACCCCCATTTCTGCAGCTAAGTGACACAGCAAACTGAATACCAGACCTGGAATCAGAAAGACATGAGCTCAAAGATGACCTCAGATTTGGGGGGGGGGGTAGGGTGGGGTGGCAATGGGATTAAAGTGACTTGCCCAGGATCACACATCTAGTAAGTGTCTGAAGCCAGATTTCAATTCAAGAAGATAAGTCTTCCTGACTCCAGGCCTGGCACTCTAAGCTTCCCCTACCACAATGCCCTGACATCAGATTCTTACATGACTCTGGGCGAATCGCTTACCTGTTTGCCTTCGTTTGCTCCACTGTAAAACGGGTGTAATGACAGCACTTACGTCTCAGAGTTGTTGTGAGGTGTGTTGTGCTTAGCACCATGTTTGGCCCATAGCAGGTCCTTAATAAATGTTTGCTTCCTTCCTTCCTTCCTTTTAAAATTCTACCCATCCACAAAGCTCTATCTCAAATGACACCTCTTCCATGAAATTGACTCTGATCACTGAAGCTGAAATGAGTCTTCCTTCCTTGGACCTCACATGGCAGTTTGTACAGCTTTAATGGTCTGATAATTCTATTCTTCATTCATTATTACGTTGTATACCTTCTTGCTATACTGTCAATTCCAGGAAGGCAAGGATCACTTTAACTATCTTTGTTTTGTCCCCAAGTCTACTACAATGATTTATATATAGTAGATGCTTAGTAAATGGCTGTTGATTGGATAAATGAACAGCAGCCTGATGCTTTAGCGGATCTAATCCATTTGCTACTCCCCTGAATATACACTGGGTTCTTTTGCCTCAATGCCATGGTAAGGTCATTCTCTCTGCCTAAAACGTTCTCCCTCTTCCTCGCCTTCCAACTTCATTTACTGAAAATCTTGTCTTTCCAAAATCTAGCTGAAGTGGCATCTCTTGCACTCGTAGAATTATGTAGTATAACTCCATGCCACTGTAAGAGTAGAGAGCTGGAAATGATGGGATATTTTGCCAGGATTTCAGTGGCTATTTCCCAAATTCTGTCTCACAAGACTCACTTTTAGATGCTTTTGCTCCCCTTTAATCTCACCTCATTAGAATGTAGCTCCCTCACAGAGGCTGACTCTTTCGAGGGATACTTTGCAAAATGGCCTACTAGCCACCTTGTTGTTCCTCTGTTGTAGTCTGAAAAAACCTCTGAATTTTTTGGTGGGGGAGGTGTTGGTCTTTTTTTGACCAATAGGTCGTCTGTTTCTTAAACACATTGCCCCCTGCTGTCTGTTGCCCCCTGCCCCTTCCCTGGAACTTTGTATGTCTGTACTCTTTTATTCTAGGTTAGAAACTTCCAATTTCCTAGCTGAATAGAGTCTCCCTGCTTGTGACCTCAGGGATGAGATCCACCTGAGCAGGAACCCTGCCCCTCCTATAAAACATGATTCCTAGATCTGGCATGACCTCTAAGCTCAGTTCCATTGAGGGCTTGTTGTAAGTAACCATGCTCCAAGTCCTGGGAGCATCCTCTCACCAAACTTCCTCTTCCAACCATACAATGAAGAATATTGTGTCTCAGGGCTATAGTGATATGCCTGATTATCACTTTCCTTCCTCTTCCTTTTCCCTATCTGGCTTTGGTGGTATCAGTCCCCATCCCAGAATAAAGGGCTGATTTCCCTTAAACACAACAGATGTTATTTTGTTTTCAAATTGACTAGCTCCTCTGATTCTCCCATGAAGCCCCATTAGTGCTAGCAACAGACTGTGACCCCCTAAGTCCAGAATTATTTTTGATAAAGAACAGGATACAGCTCCAGAGTTCTGTCAGGTCCACATTCTCATTTCTCACTTGCACTTCTGATATATTTCTGCGTAATTTGTCTAATCCAGACAAATCAGGAAGAAGGCATGGAAAAATAAAAATGGAAGAAAGGAACAAAAAGAACCACAGTTTTAACAATATACAAGTTCATTAGAATTATTTTTAATAAGCCTATATTCTTAAGTGTTATATATAGACATCACTAGCCAAATATAAATTTGTTTCTGTTGAAACATGGTTTGGTTTTGATGTGCTAGTGAGAGAGAAGCAAGGTTACAGAATGTAATAAAATATATACTGTAATGTAATGATATAAATAATAAAATATAATAAAAATATACTCTAATGTAGGTAATATTTTCACGAATGAGAAACATTTGCATCTGAAAAAAATCAGTTGCTTTGTTGCAGCTTTATTTTGGATTTCTTAATCAGAACTTTATTGTTTGTTTGGACACTATTGATCCAATTGCCATCTCATTGATTAAAATTGAATTTACTTTTTAAACTGAAATTTGAAATTAAAAGGGAAACCCTTAAGTTAACTGTTATATAAATCTCAGTTCAAAGTTCTTGTAAATACTGAAATATGAGGTTCCATTTATCAATGAAGTCAAGTGGAAAGAGCACTGGACTAGTAGTGAGAATCTAACTCTAATCTAATCTAACTCTGCCATTTAATAGCTCAATGTGACCTTAGGCAAGTCAAATTCCTTGAGGTTCAGTTTCCTTGGATATAAAAATGGGAGTAACACCTGCCCCACCTGCTCCATTAGGGTTATTTGTATCAAGTAAGGTACCAAATGTGAAAGCACTTAAGAAAACTATCAAGCTCTACATAAATGTAAGGTTTTAAAAATAATAAGCCTTCTATACAAATTAATTAGCTAAATTTAGGTGGGGCATTGCTACTCTAATCATACCCATCCTTGTCAACCTGGATCCAATTTTTTTAAATTAATCTTCATTAATCATGAAATAGATATACAGTGTCTATAACCTGTTTAAATTAGCTTACTTAAAAAAGAAAGAAAAATACATTTATACAAGTAGAATAGTGTTAAATACTACTAGAAAAATAATATGTAGTTTCTACATTACAATTGGTAATTTGATACAATTATAAGTTGTATATGTTTTTATTAGTTACTCCTTAAATCTAGAATTATTAAGAAAAAAATATAGGTCGAAGAGATATGATTCCATATCCATGGCAACATGTCTTTTTCTGTTTCTAACTTGAAAACCCACTTGTTTTATTGCTAATACCTTTTAGGAGCTCAAAATAGAGTAGCTACTGGTTTACTGCTATTACTGCTTCCTAAATTGTCCAGCAGATACTTTGAGGATAAGCTTAAGTAGCATGTTAATGGATGTCCAGACAGTGGGCAACAGCAGGGCAGGGGTTGCCAGATAAAGGGCAGAACCAGTAACCAGGCAGCTAGTCACTTACATAGGACTTGAAGTTACTAAAACTTGGAAAAGTAGGTATACTGAGAATCTAAGCAAGGAAAATGGGTACTTAAAAGCATATAGTCACAAGTGGAATTGCAAGATTGGAAGTCAATGTAGAGATTGGGGCAATCCATAGGAGCTGATGAGATCACCGAGCGAAGTAATGTGGAGAGAGAAAAGAAGAGGGACCAAAAGAGAAACCTGAAGAATACCTATGGTTGGAGGGCATGATCTGAAGGAGAGAGCAGTGTCCTAAAAACCTAGAGAGAAGAGAATATAAAGGAGAGGGTGATCAACTATGTCAAAGGCCATATAGAGAGGTCTAAGGAAATGAAGATTGAGAAAAGGTCATTTGATTTGGCAACTAAGAGATCATGAGTAATTTGGAGAGAGCAGTTTCACTGGAATGATAAGGTCAGAAGACAAATTTTAAAGGGTTAAGAAAAGAAGAAAGTAGGAGGAGAGAAAATGGAGGCACCTATTGTAGACAGCCTTTTCAAAGAGTTTAGCTCCTATGTAAATAGCAATGGTTTTTGTTTTGGCCAGAAACCCTGAGAGTCTTCCTTTCCCAAATTCTTTGCTTTTGTTTTAAGTTTGTTTGGTTTTTTGACTAGGTAAAGAAGCCATTCTCTGCCTCTTGTCTTACTTAGACTTGATCAATGAATGGACATTGCCTCTGTCAAGCAGACCTGGTAAAGACCCTGTCTTAAAAAGGCCAAGGGATGATGGTGGCTGGAAAGCAGGGACTTGCCTCAAGCTCTCCCCCAGGACCCTCCAAACACCTATAAAAAAATGGCTCTGAACAAATTGTAGAACTGCAGAACCCACGAAATGGCAGAGGGAGCACAGCTCCAGCCTAGAACAGCCTGGATGGTTGCTGGGTAAGATCTATTGCACCATGCTGGGAAAGGAGCAGAGCAGAGCCCAGCATGGGCCACACCTAGACCAACCAGACCTGGAGCTGGGCAGAACAGGCTCTAGCGCCCTGAATCGGTGAGCTGTGGCAGTTACCAGACTTCTCAACCCACAAGAACCAAAGATAACAGAGAAGGTTAGTGGGAAAAGCTGCTGGGACAGAGTGAAAGGAGTTCATGGTTCAGCCAATGCTCTGGGGGCAGCGGAGGTGATGCAGCTCTGAGGCTGATTACAGAGCTACAGCTGCAGTTGCTTCCAGGCCCAGGCCCACCTGCTGGGAGGAATTATGTGGCTGATCAGAGCAGGAGTGCAGAGCCTGCTTAGATCTGAGTCTGGTCTGGGTTGGCGGTTCTTGGGGGAGGAGGAGCACTGGTGTGGCAGAGCTTGCTGTGTAGAAATATCTCTGAAAACAACAATGCAGTCCCTCAAGTTTGGGACAAAGTACTCTCTACTCTACAAGCAGTCATACCCTGACGAAAAACTCAAGGGTCAAGAAAGTTGGCTGGGAACATGGCCAGGCAGAGAAAATGGACTCAGATTCAGTCTCAGACTCTGGAATCTTTCTTTGGTGACAAAGAAGACCAAAACATACAGCCAGAAGAAGTCAACAAAGTCAAAGCACATACATCAAAAGCCTTCAAGAAAAATGTGAACTGGTCTCAGGCCATGAAAGAGCTCAAAAAGGATTTGGAAAAGGCAAGTTAGAGAAGTAGAGGAAAAATTAGGAAGAGAAATGAGAGTGATGTGAGAAAACCATGAAAAACAAGTCAGTGACTTGCTAAAGGAGACCCAAAAAAAAATCCTGAAGAAAATAATACCTTAAAAAATAGACTAACTCAAATGGCAAAAGAGCCCCAAAAAGCCAATGAGGAAAAGAATGCCCTGAAAGGCAGAATTAGCCAAATGGAAAAGGAGGTCCAAAAGACCATGGAAGAAAATACTACCTTAAAAATTAGATTGGAGGGGGTGGAGCCAAGATGGTGGCTGGAAATCAGGGACTTGCGTAAGTTCCCCACCATGTCCCTCCAAAAACCTATAAAAATGGCTCCGAACAAATTCTAGAACTGCAGAACCCACAAAATAGCAGAGGGAAGCAGGGATCCAGCCCAGGACAGCCTGGATGGTCGCTGGATGAGGTCTATTGTGCACGGAGTGGAGGGGAGTGGAGCTCAGCGAGGGAGGCAGCAGGACCAGCCAGACCAGAAGCCGGGCAGAACAGGCCCTAGCACCCTGAATCAGTGAGCTGTGGCAGTTACCAGACTTCTCAACCCACAAACACCAAAGACAACACAGAAGGGTAGTGGGAAAAGCTGCGGGGGACAGAGTTCGCAGTTCGGCCACCGCCCCAGGGGCAGCAAGGGAGGTGCAGCTACAGAACTATAGCTGTAGTTACTTCCGGCCCAAGGCCCACATGGTGGGAGGAATTAAGTGGTGGATCAGAGCAGGAGTGAAGAGCCTCCTGGAGATTTGCTTCAGGTCCAGGTTGGTGGTTCTTGAGGAAGGAGGAGTGCTGGGGTGGCAGAGCTGGCTATATAGAAATAGCTCTGAAATCAACGGCGCATCCCCTCAAGCTTGGAACAAAGTACTCTTTGCTCTACAAGCAGTCATACCCTGATGAAAAACTCAAGGGTCAAGTAAGTTGGCTGGGAACATGGCCAGGCAGCGAAAACGCACCCAGATTCAGTTTCAGACTCTGGAATCTTTCTTTGGTGACAAAGAAGACCAAAACATATGGCCTAAAGAATTCAACAAAGTGCAAGAGCCTACACCAAAAGCCGCCAAGAAAAACATGAACTAGTCTCAGGCCATGGAAGAGCTCAAAAAGGATTTGGAAAAGCAAGTTAGAGAAGTAGAGGAAAAATTGGGATGAGAAATAAGAATGATGCAAGAAAACCATGAAAAACAAGTCAATGACTTGCTAAAGGAGACCCAAAAAAATACTGAAAAAAATATTGAAGAAAACAACAATTTAAAAAATAGACTAACTCAAATGGCTAAAGAGCTCTAAAAAGCCAATGAGTAGAAGAATGCCTTGAAAGGCAGAATTAGCCAAATGGAAAAGGAGGTCCAAAAGACCACTGAAGAAAATACTACCTTAAAAATGAGATTGGAGCAAGTGGAAGCTAGTGACTTGATGAGAAATCAAGATATTATGAAACAGAACCAAAGGAATGAAAAAATGGAAGACAATGTCAAATATCTCACTGGAAAAACCACTGGCCTAGAAAATAGATCCAGGAGATAGAATTTCAAAATTATTGGACTACCTGAAAGTCATGATCAAAAAAAGAGCCTAGATATCATCTTTCAAGAAATTATCAAGGAGAACTGCCCTGATATTCTAGAGCCAGAGGGTAAAACAGAAATTGAAAGAATCCACAGATTACCTCCTCAAATAGATCCCAAAAAGAAAACTCCTAGGAACATTGTCGCCAAATTCCAGAGCTCCCAGGTCAAGGAGAATATACTGCAAGCAGCCAGAAAGAAACAATTTGAATATTGTGGAAAAACAATCAGGATAACACAGGATCTGGCAGCTTCCACATTAAGGGACCGAAGGGCTTGGAATATGATATTCCGGAGGTCAATGGAGCTAGGATTAAAACCAAGAATCACCTACCCAGCAAAACTGAGTATCATGCTTCAAGGCAAAATATGGATTTTCAATAAAATAGAGGACTTTCAAGCTTTCTCAGTGAAAAGACCAGAGCTGAATAGAAAATTTGACTTTCAAACACAAGAATCAAGAGAAGCATGAAAAGATAAACAAGAAAGAGAAATCATAAGGGACTTACTAAAGTTGAACTGTTTTGTTTACATTCCTATATAGAAAGATGATGTTTATGATTCATGAGACCTCAATATCATAGTAGCTGAAAGGAATATGCATATATATAATATGTGTATACATATATATACATATGTATGTGTCTATGTATGTATGTATATGTGTAGGTATATATATATATATATATATATATATATATATATATATATATATACACACAAAGGGCATAGGGTGAGTTGAATATGAAGGGATGATAATCTAAAAAAAATAAAATCAATTTAAGGGATAAGAGAGGAATATATTGAGAGAGGGAGAAAGGGAGAGATAGAATGGGGTAAATTATCTCGCATAAAAGTGGCAAGAAAAAGTGGTTCTGTAGGAAGGGAAGAGGGGGCAGGTGAGGGGGAATGAGTAAATCTTGCTCTCATTGGATTTGATCTGAGGAGGGAATACCATACACACTCAATTGGGTATCTTACCCCACAGGAAAGAAGGAGGAAGAAGATAAAAAAGGGAGGGTGATAGAAGGGAGGGCAGACAGGGGGAGGAGGTAATCAAAAACAAACACTTTCGAAAAGGGACAGGGTCAAGGGAGAAAATTCAATAAAGGGGGATAGGTTAGGAAGGAGCAAAACATAGTTAATCTTTCACAACATGAGTATTGTGGAAGGGTTTTACATAATGATACGCATGTGGCCTGTGTTGAATTGCTTGCCTTCTTAGGGAGGGTGGGTGGGGAGGGAAGAGGGGAGAGAATTTGGAACTCAAAGTTTTAAAAACAGATGTTCAAAAATGACAACAACAAAAAAAAAGTTTTTGCATGCAACTAGAAAATAAGATACACAGGCAATGGGGCACAGAAATTTATCTTGCCCTACAAGAGAAGAATGGAAAGGGGGATGGGAGGGGAGTGGGTTGACAGATGGGAGGGCTGACTGAGGAATGGGGCAACCAGAATATACGCCATCTTGCCATGGGGGCAGGGTAGAAATGGGGAAAAATTTGTAAATCAAACTTTTGTGAAAATCAATGCTGAAAACTAAATATATTAAATAAATTTTTAAAAAAATTAAAAAAAATTTTTTTTAAAATTAGATTGGAACAAATGGAAGCTAGTGACTTTATGAGAAATCAAGACATTATAAAACAGAACTAAAGGAATGAAAAAAAATGGAAGACAATGTGAAATATCTCATTGGAAAAACCACTGACCTGGAAAATAGATCCAGGAGAGAGAATTTCAAAATTATTGGACTACCTGAAAGCCATGATCAAAAAAAGAGCCTAGATATCATCTTTCAGAAATTGTCAAGGACAACTGCCCTGATATTCTAGAGCCAGAGGGTAAAATAGAAATTGAAAGAATCCACCGATCGCCTCCTCAAAAAGATCCCAAAAAGAAAACTCCTAGGAATATTGTCACCAAATTCCAGAGCTCCCAGATCAAGGAGAAGATACTGCAAGCAGCCAGAGAGAAACAATTTGAGTATTGTGGAAACACAATCAGGATAATACAAGATCTAGCAGCTTCTACATTAAGGTTCCGGAGGTCAGCGGAGCTAGGATTAAAACCAAGAATCACCTACCCAGCAAAACTGAGTATCATGCTCCAACGCAAAATACGGATTTTCAATAAAATAGAGGACTTTCAAGCTTCTCAACGAAAAGACCAGAGCTGAATAGAAAATTTGACTTTCAAACACAAGAATCAAGAGAAGCATGAAAAGGTAAACAAGAAAGAGAAATCATAAGGGACTTACTAAAGTTGAACTATTTTGTTTACATTCCTACATGGAAAGATGTGTGTAATTCATGAGACCTCAGTATTAGGGTAGCTGAAGGGAATGTACATATATATAGACAGAGGGCACAGGGTGAGTTGAACGTGAAGGGATGATATCTAAAAGAATAAAATCAAATTAAGGGATGAAAGAGGAATATATTGAGAGAGGGAGAAAAGGAGAGATAGAATGGGGTAAATTATCTCACATAAAAGTGGCAAGAAAAAGCAGTTCTGTAGGAAGGGAAGAGGGGCAGGTGAGGGGGAATGAGTGAATCTTGCTCTCATCGGATTTGACCTGAGGAGGGAATACCATACACACTCAATTGGGCATCCTACCCCACAGGAAAGATGGAGGAAGGAGATAAAAAAGGGGGGACAATAGAAGGGAGGACAGATGGGGGAGGAGGTAATCAAAAGCAAATACTTTTGAAAAGGGACAGGGTCAAGGGAGAAAACTGAATAAAGGGGGATAGGATAGGAAGAAGCAAATTATAGTTAGTCTTTCACAACATGAGTATTGTAGAAGGGTTTTACATAATGATACACATGTGGCCTATGTTGAATTGCTTGCCTTCTTAGGGAGGTTGGGTGGGGAGAGAAGAGGGGAGAGAATTTGGAGCTCAAAGTTTTAAAAACAGATGTTCAAAAAAAAGTTTTTGCATGCAGCTAGGAAATAAGATATACAGGCAATGGGGCATAAAAATTTATCTTGCCCTACAAGAAAGTAAAGGAAAAGGGGATGGGGGGAGTAGGGTGACAGAAGGGAGGGCTGACTGGGGAATGGGGAAACCAGAATATATGCCATCTTGGAGAGGCGGGGAGTGTAGAAATGGGGAGAAAATTTGTAATTCAAACTCCTGTGAAAATCAATGCTGAAAACTAAAAACATTAAATAAATAGATTTTTTTAAAAAGAAGAATTTTCACTTTATTTCCCCTTTATGAGGTGTGTTGTTTTCTTCAGTGGAATTAGAGGAGCAGCTTGTCATTGGCTGGTAGCCTATAAAAAACAAGTTTACCAGCTCTGAGATAGTCAAGGCAAAAAATAGTTCCAAAAAGTGTGGCCCTTTGGCAGAAGAGAAAAGACAAATCGAGTTTGTGAAGCAAACACTCTTTGCCTTTTCCTTTGCATCTCTACCAAAGGCCAGTGGAAGTGAGAGGGGAAATAAATTCCTCTCATGTCCTTTCGTTCTCCCCCAGTGGTCACAGCACTTTGCATGGAAGGCACTCATCCATTAGGAGGCACCACATCCAGAGAGATAGTCAATGTAGGAAGCTTCAGGGATTGTAATTCCTCACTGCAGAGAAGAGAGCCATCTATAGATTCAAGGGGTGTCTAAATTTAGCAGTTTGGAGTCAAACTTCAGAAAGGAGTAGCACCAGGGAGTCCAGCAAAGAGACTTGCACAACAGAGACACTTCATTCCCAAGGGGAATAAAGTAAGGATACAATGGGAAGAGAAAGGAAATTGTACTGCTATAGTACATGAGTTGCCCAGGCCACATGTGTTTCTTATGTTTGCACCTTACCACTAGTGTATACATGCACCCATTCTTCCCACTGATATGTATATTTGTGGGCTCCAGCTTTATAGGGAGGAAGCTACTGTTCTAATTATGCCATCTTAACAAATGCCTTTGCTCTGAGCTAATTGTTTCTACAATTTGATTAGTAGTGGTAAGTTCAATGATAGGGGCTCATTAGGAATGCAGACCCACAGAATACTTTTGAACCTAAGGTGGTAACTACCCTCATGGGGAGCTAGTTCAATAGTGTAAATGCCAGTTGGATGGTAGGCCTAGAATGGGTGATTCATAAAGAAATAGCAAAGCTGTTTCCAAACCATCTCTATCTTCAACCCTCTACTGCCTTTCTTCTCTCTATAAATGATCACTCCCTATTTCTTTTTTGTTCAGTTAATTTATTTATTTTTAGTTTTCAATATTCACTTCCATAAGATTTTGAGTTTTAAATTTTCTCCTCCTCCCTCCTTTCCCTCCCCCCTCCTCAAGATGCCTTGCAATACATTCATATTAAACATATTTTCACATTAGTCATGTTGTAAAGAAGAATTAGAATCAATGGGGGGAAAACAAGAAAGAAGAAACAAAACAAAACAACAAAAAAAGACCAAATAGTATGCTTCCATCTGCATTCAGAGTCCATATTTCTTTCTCTGGATGTGGATAGCATTTTCCATCATGAGTCTTTTGGAGTTGTTTTAGATCCTTGCATTGCTGAGAAGAGCTAAGACTATCCAAGTTAGTCATCACACAATGTGGCTGTTACTGTGTACAATGTTCTCCTGGTTCTGCTCACTTCACTCAGCATCAGTTCATATAAATCTTTCCAGGTTTTTCTGAAGTCAGTTTGCTCAACATTTCTTTTTTTTTATTTTTAGTTTACAACAGACGGTTCTACATAATTTTGAGTTCCAGATTTTCTCCCCTCCCTTCCCCCTCCCTCCCCAAGACGGCATGGAATCTCATATAACTATCACGTATAACTTCGTATTGAATTAATTTATACACTAGTCAAGTTGCGGAGAAGAATTATGACCAATGGAATGAATCGTGAGGAAGAAGAAACAGAACCAAAAAAAAACAACCCAAAAACAAAAACAAAAGAGAAGAGAAAAAGGCGAGCATGAAGTGTGCCTCAATCCACATCCAAACTTCATAGTTCTTTCTCTGGATGTAGACAGCATTCTCCATTGTGAGTCCTTTGGAGTTGTCCTTACACCTTGTGTTGCTGAGAAGAGCGAAGTCTGTCAGGGTTGGTCCTCATGGAATCCATATATCTGTGGTTGTGTACAATGTTCTCCTGGCTCTGCTCCGCTCACTCAGCATTATGTCATGTAGGTTTTTCCAGGTTGTTATGAAGACCGTATCATCCCCATTTCTTATGGCACAATAGTATTCCATTACCTTCATATACCACAGCTTGTTCAGCCATTCCCCAATTGATGGGCATCCCTTTGATTTCCAATTCTTGGCTACCACAAAAAGAGCCGCTATAAATATTTTTGTACATGTGGGTCCTTTTCCCATTTTTATGCTATCTTTGGGATATAGACCTAGAAGTGGTATTGCTGGGTGAAAGGGGGTGCACAGTTTTATAACCCTTTGGGCCTAGTTTCAAATTGTTGTCAACACTAACACTAACTCTTAATTTGATTTTTTAAATTTTTTTTTAGATATCATCCCTTCATATTCAACTCACCCTGTGCCCTCTGTCTATATATATGTACATTCCCTTCAGCTACCCTAATACTGAGGTCTCATGAATTACACACATCTTTCCATGTAGGAATGTAAACAAAATAGTTCAACTTTAGTAAGTCCCTTATGATTTCTCTTTCTTGTTTACCTTTTCATGCTTCTCTTGATTCTTGTGTTTGAAAGTCAAATTTTCTATTCAGCTCTGGTCTTTTCATTGAGAAGCTTGAAAGTCCTCTATTTTATTGAAAATCCATATTTTGCATTGGAGCATGATACTCAGTTTTGCTGGGTAGGTGATTCTTGGTTTTAATCCTAGCTCCACTGACCTCCGGAATATCATATTCCAAGCCCTTTGATCCCTTAATGTAGAAGCTGCTAGTTCTTGTATTATCCTGATTGTGTTTCCACAATACTCAAATTGTTTCTCTCTGGCTGCTTGCAGTATCTTCTCCTTGATCTGGGAGCTCTGGAATTTGGTGACAATATTCCTAGGAGTTTTCTTTTTGGGATCTTTTTGAGGAGGCGATCGGTGGATTCTTTCAATTTCTATTTTACCCTCTGGCTCTAGAATATCAGGGCAGTTGTCCTTGACAATTTCTTGAAAGATGATATCTAGGCTCTTTTTTTGATCATGGCTTTCAGGTAGTACAACAATTTTGAAATTCTCTCTCCTGGATCTATTTTCCAGGTCAGTGGTTTTTCCAATGAGATATTTCACATTGTCTTCCATTTTTTCATTCCTTTAGTTCTATTTTATAATATCTTGATTTCTCCTAAAGTCACTAGCTTCCACTTGCTCCAATCTAATTTTTAAGGTAGTATTTTCTTCCATGGTCTTTCTGCCTTTCAAGGCATTCTTCTCCTCATTGGCTTTTTGGGGCTCTTTTGCCATTTGAGTTAGTCTATTTTTTAAGGTGTTATTTTCTTCAGTATTTTTTGGGGTCTCCTTTAGCCAGTCATTGACTTGTTTTTCATGGTTTTCTTGCATCCTTCTCATTTCTCATCCCAATTTTTCCTCTACTTCTCTAACTTGCTTTTCCAAATCCTTTTTGAGCTCTTCCATGGCCTGAGACCAGTTCATATTTTTCTTGAAGGCTTTTGATGTATGTGCTTTGACTTTGTTGACTTCTTCTGGCTGTATGTTTTGGTCTTCTTTGTCACCAAAGAAAAATTCCAAAGTCTGAGACTAAATCTGAGTCCATTTTCTCTGCCTGGCCATGTTCCCAGCCACTTACTTGACCCTTGAGTTTTTCGTCAGGGTATGACTGCTTGTAGAGTAGAGAGTACTTTGTCCCAAACTTGAGGGACTGCATTGTTGTTTTCAGAGCTATTTCTACACTGCAAGCTCTGCCACACCAGTGCTCCTCCTCCCCCAAGAACCGCCAACCCAGACCAGACTCAGATCTAAGCAGGCTCTGCACTCCTGCTCTGATCAGCCACATAATTCCTCCCAGCAGGTGGGCCTGGGCCTGGAAGCAACTGCAGCTGTAGCTCTGTAATCAGCCTCAGAGCTGCATCACCTCCGCTGCCCCCAGAGCATTGGCTGAACCATGAACTCCTTTCACTCTGTCCCAGCAGCTTTTCCTACTAACCTTCTCTGTTATCTTTGGTTCTTGTGGGTTGAGAAGTCTGGTAACTGCCACAGCTCACCGATTCAGGGCGCTAGAGCCTGTTCTGCCCAGCTCCAGGTCTGGTTGGTCTAGGTGTGGCCCATGCTGGGCTCTGCTCTGCTCCATTCCCAGCATGGTGCAATAGATCTTACCCAGCAACCATCCAGGCTGTCCTGGGCTGCAGCCCTGCTTCCCTCTGCCATTTCATGGGTTCTGCGGTTCTACAATTTGTTCAGAGCCATTTTTATAGATGTTTGGAGGGACCTGGGGGGGGAGCTCACGCTAGTCCCTGCTTTCCAGCCACCATCTTGGCTCTGCCCCCTTCTTTTTACTTTCTTTATCACATTGATATTTTGTGTCTGTATCTACTCCTTTTGTGATTTTGACAGGGATCATCCTTCCCAATTCCTCTGTCCCCCTCTATACTTAACACATGCTAGCTTCTTCAGGAAATAAATCTTAAGGAAGGCCTTCACTAAAAAGAATTTCAAAATTTTCTCAAATTTATATGTGAAATAGGCTATTCTACTCTGATGGCAATTCTACTGCAAGAGACAGTTACTTAGACTACAGACAAGAGAACAAGACAATTCCAGAAAACTGATTTTACTTACTGCCTTATAAGGCAGTAGGAAGCTCAAGTAGATAAGAAAAAAAAAAAAGAAATCAAAGATCAAGTTAGAGGAGAAGACTCCCAAAAGGAAATGTTGTAGTGAGTGATAATCTCTGTTTACACAATGCACTAGCAAAGTCTGTGTGTTTACACAAACTACATCCCTTGGTGTAGTCTGAAGATAGATCAAGCTTGACCCAGAATAGCCTACTTGTGCTGGGCTGATGTTGGAAGGAAATGCCTGCTCAGGCCTCTGCTTGTAGGTCTGCCAAACCCTAGAGAATTTATGCTGCAGAAAAACTAGGAGCATCTTGGCAAAATTACTGTAGAACCATGAGTTCTAATACTGGCCCTTTTGCTGCACGGTCCTGAGCCGCCAATAGAGAGCCCTGATCAAAAAGTGAAGGGTCCTGGATTCTAGGCTTTTAGAGGACAGGGCTACATCTGATCAGCCCATTTCATAGAGCAGAGTGTATATTAAATGCTTTTGATGGCAAAAATGGTATACTCAAAATACACCACCGAACATTTGTGTATCACTTTATGCTTCTTAGAGTGTTTACACATAGTTTCTCATGTTTGCCTCGCAAAATAAGCAGCAAACTCCTCAGTTTAGCCTCCACTCAACTGCCCCTGTTCTTTGGTCATATCTGGGTGTGCCACTGGTGCTGGTCACAAGGCTTCCTCTTGACCTTGGCCACCTGCACCCAGTGATTCATGATTCCCAATGACTCAGGATGCCTGAAAGGCAAAGAAATGGCTCTCTTGCTTTTTCCCCTTTATCATGACAGAAAAGCCATTCCAGAAAAGCAAATATTCATTGATAGGACAGAGCTCTGGACCTCATAATACTTTCTGGGAAAGGTGATGGCAATTTAAAGCTGCTTAGAGATAGCATGGTGATCTGGATCCAGGGTGGTTTTTTTTTTCCAGGCTTCTAAGAATGCAGATTACTCTTTATCTAGATAGAAGGAAGCAGGGCAGAGGTTGCTTTCTATGACCGAATCCAGTGCCTTAAAAAACTGATTGGAACTCAGCTTTTTTTTTTTTTTTTAAAACAAACACAGAAGCTATGAGTAAAGTCCAGGGTCCTGGTGTGAATCAGAGGGTGGGGTGGATATTATAAATTATAAATTTTGGAGGCAAAACATCCCTAAGCACACAAATAAACATAGGGAGGAGTATGTTACACCCGGGGATCAGCTGACGATTTCAGTGAATCTGCTTCCAAAGGCTCTCTGAAATTTTCTATTTCTATCAATGGAGGCATCATTTTTTCCAGACACCCCAACACTGTCAACTCTGAGTCACTGACTCATTCCTCTTATTGTCTCATCTTTATTCCTCATATCCCATCAGTCACGATGTCCTGTCAATTTCTCCCTAGCAATGAATGTCTCTTGAACTCATCCATCCTGAACTCATCCTCTATCACCCACTCTGGAACACAAGGTTTGCCAAGCGCTTTACATATATATGACTTCATTTGGTCCTCACAACAACCTTGTAAGGAGGGTGCTATTATTACCTTACTTTTACAGATAAGGAAACAAACACCGGGAAATTAGTCCAAGTTCAGATAACTAATACACGTCTAAAGCAGGATTGGAACTCAAACGACTCCAAGTTTTTCACTCTAAGCACCTAGCTGCCTGTTTGTAGTTCTGATCCTCAGAGGATACTATTCTTCCTGACTATAGATTCTTTGTTTTCAGATCCATCCTGCACACTGAAAGTCTGCCTGAAACACAATTCTCCATTTGTCGTTACTGTTCAATCATTTTTCAGTCATGTCCGACTCTTTGTGATCCCATTTGGGATTTTTTTGGCAAAGATAGTGGAGTGGTTTGCCACGTCCTCCTCCAGCTCGTTTGATGGATGAGGAAACTGAGGCAAACCGGGTTAAGTGACTTGCCCAGGGTCACACAGCTAGTAAGTGTCTGAGGCCTGAACTGAAATCGAGTCTTCCTGACTCCACTACACCACCTGGCTGTCCCTAAATTCTGCATACATTAATCCATTGTACAAGACCTTTCAGTGGCTTTTCCATTCCTATAAAACCCTAACTTCTAAACCCAGTGATAAAGGCCTACCACAATCTGGCTCCAAGCTTATCTACTACTACCACTCCTACTTAAATCCTTTATTCCCATTAAAATGTTCTACTCAAGGTTCCCAAGGAGTGCTCACTCCGAAACTAGGGTATTTCCATCCCTGGAATGCCCTTCCTCTTCATTTCTATTTACCTAAATCTTGTCAGTTGTCCAAGACCTAGCTTAAGTCTCACCTTCAGTGAATCCTGCTTGGACTTCATCTCCTTCTCCTGAAGTTCTAAGGCCTCTATTGTCAGTACCACTTATTTTGGAACCTGGCATATGCTACATTTTTTGGTTTTCTGGTTTTTGTTTTTTTACTTATGTATAGCTTAGGCAGGGGTATGCTGGTAAATGTTTAACAACTGGCTCTCTGGGAGAAAATTATCTACATGACACATTTTTAACTTTAATCTACATTATTAATATTTTCTCCATCACTCTCTTTAGTCTAGACAATCAACAAAACAATAAATTAAGCCTCGATTCGTAATTTGCTGATTTCTTAGGTATAAGTGCTCACACTGAAAATTTAACAATCAGATCTCACAAGTTGGTTAGAGTTGATTTCATCATACTCACGAGGCTGCAGACATACAGAATGGCGGACAATTGCACAGATGGAGGAGACTGTTATTGAGTGTGTTCAGGTTTGATCAACGTGGCCAATGTCTTTGTTCACTACAGACAGACAAGACTGGTGGCCAGAGGATGGGACATACCCCAGCATTGGTGAACTTTCACCTTGCCAAGGAAACAACTGTTCGGTAAAGTGCCTTCTTTCCTTTCTCCCTCCTCCTTTTCAATTCAAAAGGACAGATGTTTAAATCCAGAGATTAACGTTCTTTTAAAATTGTTTATTTGTTGTTTTCAATGGTACTTTAAAGCCGGCTCTCTCTAGATGAAGATAAGATTCTATCTGAATTGCTTTGGGGTTGAGTATGTTTTTAATTGAATAAAAAGAGTGAGGAAAGCACCAGTAGTGAGACTAAATACACGATAATTTATATAGGTCAAGAGACAAATAGGCCTTGTTACCCTGGAACATCCTTCTGCCAAGCCACACCTCTCCTCCCACCGGTGAGTTCCACTTAGGGCCTCCATTCTGGAGAGAGGCCTAGGCTAACCATCTTTTATTCCCTTTCCATTTTGCTTGGACTTTCAGGACTTTGGCACCATCCCCTCCCCTTTTTCCCCTTCCCTCCCATCTCCCCTTTTGTGTATTGTCTTCCCTCATTAGAATGTAAACTCCTATCTTTCTCTTTGCTTATATTTGTATCCCCAACACACAATCTGACACATAACAAGAGTTTAATAAATGCTTGTTGCCTTGCTTTAGTGACCAGGCTCCAATTCTAATTTCGGGGCTTCACACTGTGATTATTTTATTAATAAACTGCATTACTGTTTCCTAAAAGAGCAGAGAAAGAGATCCAGGTGCACTGAAGGCCACTGCTCTCCAGGCTAAAGCAAGCTCATTGTTCTTACAAGGTATGACAGATCAGAGGGGGGTCCTTGAGCAAGAGCCCAGCCTCAGAAGCAAAAGGAGGAGAGAAGGAGAGATGGTGACTAAAGGAAAGGCAGTGCCAAGTAGTGTGACAGTAAATGTTTAACAAGTGGCTCTCCGGAGAAAAAAATAACCATATGTGCAAGGAACTTTTAAATTTAATTTACATTATTTACATTTTCTCTATCACTTTCTTAAATCTAGACAATCAACAAAACAATAAATCAAGCCCTGATTTGTAGTGTTTGCCAATTTCTGGGATATAAATGTTCATACACTGAAAATTTAACAATCAGCTTTCAGGAACCAGTCCAGTTGGTTCCAGTCACACCTCTGGTAATGCCCCTAAGTCAGTCTAGTGGAAGGAATAAGCTCTGCCCCTTTCACTGAGTGGGGAGTAAAAGAAAAACCCCATCTTTGCCCCATAGGGACAGTAGTACTCCACACTGCCGCTGCTCCTAACAAGTGAGAAGCTGAGCCTGAGGTGTTTTTTTTTTTTTTCCATTTCAAGCTTCCTTCTTTATTTTTAAGACTAAATGCCATTTTTTTTCTCCTTGGTTTAAGCAGAATTTCCTGCATTATTGCAGCACACCTTAAATATAACTGCACTATAATAATTTTAATATTGTTACAGAATTTTTACTTTCATATTTTATGTTAATTGATTTTTGCTTTTATAGCTTGGGTTTAAAGTTGAATATTAGCCCAATGTTTAGTGTTTTTAAGGGTGATTACTGGATAGTAAATGTTCTTTTTAATTTTGTAGGACTTTTCTTCTTTCCTTCAATTTTGATAATGCAATTTCCCTTTACACTTCTAATTCTGGTTATGTTGATTTTATTTTCTCTCATGCTGAAGTTATCATCCAGATTTTTCTGTTTTGAATACTATTTTCATAGACTTTTTTATTTTTAGATTTATTTTATATTTTTTGAATTGCTTATGTTTTACTGTTCGTACCTTGGTATTAACTTCTACTACACAGATCCTATGTACTTCTTAGTATATTATATATGAATATAAATGTTTATTATTTAATGATGCCAAAGTGAACACCAAATGTTACATCCTGACTACTAAGATATAAGTAGAATGCCATTAGAGTTGTTTCTTTCCAAGTTTGCTTTGCTAATACTTGCCATATTGCTGTTATTGCTGCTAACTATGCTTGCTGGACTTTGGCTAAATTGTTTGCTTAGTTAGTGAATAGCTCTTTGGATACTGGTTAAATACTGGCATGAAAGATCAATGCTAAGAAAGCATGAGTGTGATACTAAGTCCTGAAATAATTGCCAGATGTGATTGCTGAGTCAGTCAATGCTAATTTAACTGCCAGGGAAAACCAGAGAGGCATCACGGAGTTGAAGGGTAAATGTTGTCCCAATTCCCAAAAAAGAAAAGAGCAGTCTGCAGACTATAGGCCAGTGACCTTGACTTCAATTCCTAAGAAAATTCTACTATGAGTCATTAAAAAGATGGTTGGCAAACAAGTACAAATGGAAGAGGTGATTAAAAATAGCAAGCATGCCTTCATCAAGGACAAGTCATGCCAGACTAACCTTATTTCCTTTTTTTTTGACAGGATAACTACACTAATAGATGAGGCAAATTATATGGATATAGTTTACTTAGATTCTAGTAAAGTTTTTCTCATACTTTGTCATCCTTTTCTCATACTTTTTCTCATCCTTTCTGTGGGAAAGATGGAGAGATGTGGATTAGACAATAATACAAGTATACAGATACAGAACTGGCCAGGTGGCAAGACTCGAAGAGTAATTGTTAATGGTTCAATGTCATTGTGTCAGAAGTACTCTCCACGGAGAGTCAGAACACAAAAGGAATTTGACAGGCTAAAGCATTGGGCTGAATCTAATAAAATAAAGTCCAGTATGGATAAATGTTAAGTCTTGAGCTTGAGCACAAAAAAAATCACCTTTGGAAATATAGGTCTCAGCCACTTCCCAGCAGTATGACTTAATCCTATTTGCCTCAGTTTCCTCATCTGTAAAATGAGCTGGAGAAGAAAATGGCAAACCACTCCAGTATCTCTGCCAAGAAAACCCCAAATGGGGTCACAAAGAGTCCGACAGGACTGAAAAATGACAGGATAAGAAGTTCAATAGAAGTCAGCACTGTGAATTCAATCTTTGGCATCATTAACAGGGCCATAGCTTCCAGAGGGAGGCAATAGTACCACTATCCTCTACTCATCAAATCTCATTTGCAATAGCATATCCAGTTCTGTAGTGTCACGGTTTAAGGACAATGATAAGCTGGAAAGTGTCCAAAGGGCAACCAGGATGGTCAAGGGCATGACATGTGAGAACTGGTTGAAGGAATTGGGAATGATTAACCTACAGAGAAGACTAGGTGGTGGGGAGGAAAAGAAGGGCCATGAAGGGAGTGGGACAAGGGTCTTTGAAAGACTTACATGAAGAATGGACTAAATTTGTTCTGTTTGGCCCCAGAGGTGAGAAAAGGGGCCGACTCAAACATGATGTCAAGAAAAACTTCCAAATAATCAAAAGATGCGCCCAGATAGAAAGCCCTGCTTAGAAAAGCCTCCTTCGAAGGACTTCAAGAAGTGGCTAGATGATGATTTATCAGGTATATTATGAGAATCCCTTTAATGTACGGGTTGGACTAGATGGTTGTTGGGGTCCTCTCCAATTTTCAAGTTCTATCTGTTCTCTAATGAATTATTTAACGAGTAGTATTTTCGCCTGCTTCTCCTATGTTACTCCATTGTGCTCGACTTCACAGGTGGGGCCACAGTTTGTGAACTCAGAAGCTCGTGAGGTCAGGTCCAGCTTCTTTGTTTATAAGATGAACATTAATACAGCTCTCTTTTCTTTGGAGTTGACCTTGTTCAGTGAGCAATTAAAGTGTGTAACATTAACATTGTTTTCTTTGTGGTTTCATTCTTGTTCTTTCTCTTTTGGCTTAAATAGATTTTGAATTGAAGAGACGTGCCCTTTAGCACAGTCGAAATCAGATAGAGCCTGACTAGCAGAAAATGATTTACCAGTTGGTACTTGGTACATATGGGTGAACAGTTGTTCTTCACTAAGGCAAGAAGTGATGTATTTAAACTCTAGTACAAGAAGTTTGGGCAAGACATAAGGAAAACCTTACTAATACAATAGTAAATAACTAAATATTCAAAAGGTTGCCAGGAAATATTGGTTGGTTCTTCTCTAGAGAACTCTACAGTTGGACTTAGACACCATCATCTATTTTATTTGGTTAGGTTCAATTTAATATTTATTTCCTCCTTAACTACCATGTGCAAGGTGAGTATATTAAGATGAATATAAGACCGTCTCTGTGGCCAAAGACCTTTCTATCTAGCAGAGAAGATAGATTTACAGATAATAATCATAATACTTCTTCAAAAGAGCCCCAATTTCACACATGTGGCCATTTCCAACCCCTTTATATATTAGTACATAGGACTTTAACTGCTGTGGTCAAAACAAATAATCACTTGGTGTACAATTTTTTGAAGAGGAACTTCTGAACTTAGCCATATTGGTCTTCACACAACAGACACACAGTTAAATGCTGGGACCGGATCCAAAACCGTTACAACTTAGTACATTTCATAGAATTTGGCCTTCACTGGTAGAGCCAGCGTCTCTTCCATGCTACAACAAGACATCAGAAAACAGACTAGAAGTGATGATTTGTGGTCCCAAGATACCAAGCTTAGGGTTCTATTTATTTATTAAAAAGGGGGAGGGGAAGCAGCTGGATAGAGGACTGGCCCTGGAGTCAGGAGGGCATGAGTTCAAATGCCACCTTAGAACACTTAATAGCTGTGTGACACTAGGCAAGTCACTTAACCTGAATTGCCTCAAAAAACAAAAACAAACACAAAAAGGAAGAAATATCGACACAAACTGAGATAGATATCCATATACACATACATATATTTTATATATGTATACATATGTACATACACACATATGTTATATATCTATACACCTAATGAAATGTGCTGTTTTTCCCTTCTCTCCTTACCATCCATCTCTTTTTAGACCTCATCTCCCAGCTCTGTCTGTGTAATTTGGGGCAAATCACTTTATCTCTCCAAGGCTCAATTTTCTCATCCGTCAAATGAGTGATTGGACTGAGGTCGAAGGTCCCTAAGAAAAAGATATAACTAAAAGAAAGTGACCTTTAGCTATATTTTTTTTCTTCTGAAAACCTGTGCGCATCCTGACTCATTTAATTATTGCGTTTCCTTGGATTTCATCTCGGACCCTTTCTTTTCCTCTGTAACACACACACCAATAGTAAGATAAATTTTGGTCGGTGACATTCTCTACTGACTCTGGGAGCCAGATTGCCCAGGGTTAGCAAAAAGACCAAACTGAAAATTCCTCAGCGTTTTTGGGATAGCCAAAACTCCCTGATGGTAGTCACAACCTGATATGGTTGACTGCTATTTAATACCAAGGTAGAGAGTAGGGCTGCAAGTTATGGCATGCAATGCTCCATTTTGAGCCAAACAGCCGGGGGAGTGGTTTAAGGAAGCTGCAGGCCCACGCATGCATGCATGCAGTGCTCTCAGAGAAGGGGAGCTATATGTAATAAAAACTTTTGAAAGATTTCTCTTGGGTATGTGGGGAACAGCAGAGGGCTTTAAAACACAGGGTGAATTCAGATTCTATAGTTTGAAATTCTGCCATAGGAGAAAAAGCACTTGCTTAAAGTTAGGGATCTTACTTGTTTCTGACTTGGCTTTTCATTAATCAATCAAGAAGAATGTATTAAGCACCTACTGTGTGCAAATCACTATGCAAGTAGCAAAACCAAATAAAGGAGCTAACAATACAGCCAAGAAACCACATGTGCACATCTGTGTGTGTGTGTGTGTGCACGCGTGTGCGTGTGTACAAAATAGATACAAGGAAAATTCGGCTAGGATTAGGAGAGGCTTCATGGAGAAGGTATAACTTGGGCTGATCCCTGAAGGAAACTAGGGATTCTAAAGGATAGAAGGCAGGATGGAGTACATTCCAAGCATAGGGGACAGTCAGTGAAAAGGATTGTAGATGGGAAATGGAGTACTATGTATGAGGAATGGCAAGGCCCAGAGTGAACACTAAAGGAAATATTACATAATAAGCCTGGAAAGGAAAGTGGGGGCCAAATTATGAAGGGCTTTAAAAACCAAACAGAGGCATTTATATTTGATTCTAGAGGTAATTGGGAGGCAATGGAGTGGCAAAGCTCTGAGGTGAGGTAATAAAATTTAAAGATTACCATGTAACTCCTCCTGCAGCAATAGCTCCCCAATCCTACTTGGATTGGCAGGCCCAGGTCCCCAAAGGGGATACCTACTCGGTTTCTAGTATGCTGCTCATGAGCCCCATTCAAAGCTCCCCACTGATTAGCCAGAATTAATTAACTTTTAGAAAGGATACTAAGTAGGTACAGCAGGAAAAATCACAGCAATACCTGCCCAAATCAGAGGTGTGCTCTCCCCTTGCACACACAAGGTACCTGGGGAAACTGACTCTATTTCTTCCAAATTTATATAGTCTTGATCATAACTAGTTTACATTTTTGATTAACTGTAATTACAAATGTTAAACAACTGTCCAAACCCCAAACCCCACATTACCCAACTACTGTGGGAATAAATGAGATGTTTTCAAGATGTGCTTTGAGCTGCTTGGAAGAAAACCATCCACAACGTACGCAGCATCATAAGCTGAACTTTAACTTGGTGTTCTGAGACCTCAGAGTCACGATACATTACACAAGGGCTGTTTTAGATGGATTATTCTGGTTATCTTTAAGACAATAAAGGCTGTGAATGAGCTGAGGTCTCTGCTGCTGTACAGTAAGTAGTTCATGGGCCTTTTTCTAAAGCAGAAATAAAAGCAACCAATAATTAAAATCATGTTTTCCACTGGTTAAAATCAATCCCTTGTGACTCTGCCTAGATTCTTAATGAAATCTTTAGTACAAACAGCTTATTCCAGACATGACACCATCAGGATTCATTATAATAACATTACTGTACTCCAATCCACACTGCCAACCTGACTTTGGTATTAAAAGAGCACTAAAAAGAGAGTGGGTTTCAAAACCAGCACCACTAGTACCCGTGAGACCTTGGGCAAGTATGTCACTTAACCACTCCAGGTATGAGTTTTATCATCTGTGAAATGGGAAGGTTGGGTATGACCTCTAAAGTTGCTTCTAGCTCCAGTCTAATTAGCTCAAGTTGTAGTATAGATACCTTAATACAAACTAATTTGTGGTGGAAAGAACATTGGATTGCCCAACCAGAGCCTGGATTAAAATCCTGACCTTGTTACTTATTACTTTTGTCGTAAGTAGCGAGCTACATGACATGGGGTGCATGAGAGGGCTGGACTTGGAAGATGGGAAGACATGAATTCCAGTCCTGCCTCAGACAGTAACTAGCTCTGTGACCCTGGGCAAGTCACTTAATATCTCTTGACCTCCTTATCTGTAAAATGAGGATAATTAAAGCACGTTCTTCACAGGGTTGTTGCGAGAGTCAAACGCATAGCCTATGTAAAATGATCTGCAAACCTTAACGTGCCATATAATGCTATTATTATTACTATGTGACTTCATTTAACTCTGAGGGCCTCACTTTTCTGATCTGTAAAATAGGGATAATAACAGTACCTACCTCACAGGGTTGTTGTGAAAGTCAAATAACATAACACATAAAGTGCTTACCTTAGAGTGCTATATAAATATTATCACTATTATGTAATTTAATTCTAAAGGCCTCAATTTTCTCATCCGTAAAATGAGGGAGGTGGTCTTGATCTTTAAGTTCCCTCCCAGTTTGAAATCCTATCATCCCAGGAGACGATGACTAGACTGGTGGAAGGGCAGCTAGGTGGTAATGGGGATAGTGCACCAGGCCTGGAGTTAGGAAGACCTCAGTTCAAAGCCAGCCTCAGATTAACTCACTAGCTCTGTGACCTGGGCAAGTCATTTAACCCTGTTTGCCTCAGTTTCCTCATCTATAAAACAAGGTAGAGAAGGAAATGACAAACTACTTCAGTATCCTCGCCAAGAAAACCCCAAAAGGGGTCAAGAAGAGTCAGACATGATGGAAATATCTGAAACAACAAGACCAGAGGAATACTGCAAGTATTAAAGAAAAATAACTCATCACAGTTAAGATCCAAAGGACTGGCTACCTTACCACAGCCATCCCCAATGGATGGAGTTTTAGATATTTTTTGATTGAATCGCCTATGGGACATTCAATTCAAAATGTCCAACAGGCAGCTAGTGATAGGAGACTGAAGCTCAGGTAAGGCTAGAACAGGATATATACAGATCTAGGAATCATGTGCCTGAAGATGATAATTAAAGTCCTACTTCACACACAAATAATAACACTACCTGACATGTGATAGGGGAAAAATGCTCGTTGATTGATATGTGTATCAGACTACAGTTTACAAAGTATTTTTACACACATGATCTCATACTCACAACTGTCACATGGCTCTCTGTGCCATCTATTGAGGAATAAAGTTAGCTACTGGCCCCTAAGCTTCAGCTCTGGGAACTTGGGTATTAGGCATTTCACATGGGAAGACTCTAGAATTTCCTTATTTGCCCATTAGCTCTAGCTATCAAAAACATCAATGTTTGTTTCCAAGCCTATCACTTCATGCTAACCAAGGCATGCAAGGGCAATTTCTATGGATTGTCCAGCCAATTATACATCTTCAGTCACTGGTTTTTGGGGTGGCTGGGAGGGGTGGTGTTGTTGTTATTTTAATGTGGAGCGTTAGGTCAAATTCTTTTAAGCAATATTGGCTCCATTTAGTTCAACCCTTCCCACTCGTATCACTAGCTCCACTCCTCATTTTCAGGTGTCTTTCTCAAGACTAGAGGCAGCCAGATAGAGAAGTGGATGGAGCACAGGGCTTGGAGCCAAGAAGACCTAAATTCCAATCTGGCCTTAGACACTGAACCGGCTGTGTGATCCTGGGACAAGTGACTAAATATCTCCCAGCCTTGGTTTCCTAAACATGGCAGTTTATTATGAGGATCAAATGAGACAATATTTGTAAAGTGCTTAGCACAGTGCCCGGCACATAGTAAGTCTATAAAAATGCTTATTCCCTTCCCCTTCTCCTCTTCAAGATCACAAAAACAGTGGCAGCATCAGGGCTCAAGTCATTATAGGTCGCATCATGTATATACCTTGCAAAGGTAGGATATGACAGACTATATTATAATGAATTTTGAGATTTTAGGAAGGAAAGGGCATTGTTGTGGGTTACATCTATCCTAAACAAATTACACAAAGAATTCATTAATCATATCAGTTATCTTATCATATACTATACATGTTGATATCTCATTTATCTGTGTTTATTAGCTACTAAAGAATACAGATATGTTAATTAATAACCAAACCTAGGTGACCCTAGGTAATATCTAACTCCAACTGGTTAACGTGCTGTCAGGAAGAGATAATCCAGTCCTATAATAAAGCTATTTGCCATGCAGAATGAAGCAGAAAGACTGCCATACCAAGGCCACTGTGGCCCATTTACCAGAGTACACTTGGTTTTACTCCAAACCAGTTGCTAACTTATTATAAAGAAAACAGTAGAAATAAGTAAAAAGTAGCATGCATAATACAATCTCTGTCTCTTTACTCCATCATTCTCTGCTGCCTACAAATATGCCCAGGTCTCTCCCATCCTTAAAAAACCCTTACTTAATCCTACCATAGGTCAAGCAGATATATAGCTCTCTTTCCTTTAGTAGCCCAAATTCCTTGAAAAAAGCAGTCTACATTTCTTACCTCCATTTCCTCTCTTCTTAATCTTCTATCAGTCCCTTGGAATATGTCTTCCATCTTCATCATGCAACTGAAACCGCTCTCTCTGAGGTTACCAGGGATATCTTAGTTGTCAAATGGTATGGCCTTTTCTCAATTCTCATCCTTCATGGCCTCTTATTAGCATTAGAAATTTTTGATCTCCCTCTCCTCCTGGATATTCTCTTCTCTTTGGAGTTTTGTAACAATGCTCTTAGTTCTCTCCCTATCTGACTATTCAGTCTCCTTTGTTAGACCATCACACTGTAGGTACTTAAATGTAAAATACTAATGCTTTTATTTTTACCTCTTTGCCAAGTGTTGTACTGCTTCACTCTTATTCCCAGTTTAAAGGATGTTTTTCAAGGACTTGACGTAGACAACAATTGGGAATAGTCATACAGTTGGCAGCCCGGTTCTAGATTTTGGCTCCAAAGTTTTGCCTTCCAGAAATAATCATCAGGGTTGTCAAACTGATTCAGAGGGAAGGTTAGGCAGAGGACTTCGAACACCTTCCTCTGACACTTGGCTTGTAACAACATGAACTGGTTCAGCAGGTACTCCTACCTGTCCCCTAGCTACCCTTGATTCTTGAATGAACACTTGGATGGGGAGGGAAATGGGAAGAAGTGAACTCCCTGACTTACCATCTTTTCTCCTTCCTTTTTGCTGAAAGCAAATTTAGATTAGCATTTGTAGAATGGATTGGGTTCATTGGCTGTAATTACTTTCTCTTTTGACCGGTTCTACTCATTTCTACCTTTTATAATCCTTGTCTTCCTTCAAGGCTCAATTCAGGTGTTATCTCTCCTGTAAAGCCTGCCTTGATTCCCCCAGTGGTTCTGTTTACATCCCTTCTCGATTTTCCTTTTACTATTTGTATTTATATTGATGTTGTGTCATCTAGCTGAATATATATGTTCTTCATTTTTTCCTGGATGTTTAATAAATGTTTGCTGAATCCTCAAAAGGAATGAAGTGAATATCCCGATTCACAGTCTTGCATCTCTTAACTTCAAGGTTAGGACTAGAGTTCATCCAGCTCTGCAAATTTACTATCTATTTGTTCTGCTGGCTAATCTTGAATTTGGGGCTTTGAGGCAAAAGCTCTTTCCACAAACAACGTCTACAACACAGCACATTTTTATACGGAAGCATCTGAAAGTATCCTTTTCTTATACAAACGAATGAGAATTAGGTTGCCAGGCCAGAAGCAAAGCAGAAGTGAAAACGGTTTTTCCATTTACAGCTGAAAACGACAAATAAAAAAATGTTGCTTCCTTGGCACGACCCAAGCCTCGCTACTAACAGCTGTGATCTTCAAGTTTTCCAGAAGTACTTTCAGGTGTCCTGCCTGGACATTTTGGTTAGGAAAAAAAAGTCACTTGGCAGGTCACATCCTCTATAAGCTGGCAGGAAAACCAGCTTCTCCCTGCTTCCATCCTCAGCTTGTTTGCTTATCTGTTTCCTTGTAGGGAAGGGTCTGTATTATATAATGTCCGGTCTAGGGGAATTTTTACCATGACCTCACCTCTCCTATTGCTGCCACTCAGTAATTTTAGCATTATAGAGGCTTCTCTTCCTTGTAATCTTTGTGTACCGTATGTAAAACTTTCTTAGGGATGTGAAAGTGGATAGAGCACCAAGCGCTGGGGCAAGTCACTTATTAACCCTGTTTGCCTCAGTTTCCTCATCTGTAAAATGAGCTGGAAAAGGAAATGGCAAACCACTCCAGTATCTTTGCCTAGAAAACCCCAAATGGGGCCACGACTGAACTACTTTTCTCAAAGAAATTTGAGGAAACCCTACATTAGAGGCTCAAATCCCACTTTCAACGAGATCCCCCCCCATCCTCATTCCCTATGTGATGACTTCTCAGTTACATGGTCTATATCGCCTATGTAGCTTTGTATCTTGTCCTTCCGATTATAGTGCAGCTCCTTGAGGGCAGGGATTGCGATTTTTGTCTTTCTTTGTAACCCCCAGCTCTTAGTAGGGCCTGGCACGTAGTAGTTGCTTAATTAGTGCTTGGTCATTGTCTTTCCACACATCTAAGAATGCCACACACAGCTGCCAATATAATCCTAGGAAAATAATTCCGTGCTTTTTTGGGGGGAAGAAGGGACAGGCGGGGGCGGAGTTGGTAAATACTAAGATCATTCGCTCCACGTACTGCAAGGATATGCAGAATAAGGCAAACTGTTGAACCTGACAGCTTTTTTACACATTTCCCCTCTAAATCAATCTCTTCCCAATGCACCCACAAAAAAAAAAAAATCCTTCCCTCGCGGGTCTACACTTCTGAGGATCCACAGCCAATTTTCGTGGGAATCAGGTAAGAGAGGACGGTGACCCGTCACTTAACCCAATGCACAGGGAGTGGTCCAAGCAAACAGCTACCTAGAGCGCTGAGATACTCGCCAGGGCTGCAGAGCAAGCAAAAGCGCGCACCACGGCTTCGAACAACTTCCTCACTCTAGGGGAACTGGAGAGTAACTAAGCCCCGTGAAGGTCACGTGACAGGCTCCTCTCCTCCGGCCCCTCCCACTAGTTCAAGCGCGCTCGCGACCCGTAGTGGCAGGTGGGGAGGGGACGGGACCGGGGGAAACGAATGGGGAAGCTCTGCGCGTTCTATCGCTCGCAGAGGAGGCGGAACCCAGGCGCAAGGGTGCGCGCGCTCGCCGAAGAAGGAACTCATTACGCGCGCGCCGTCGCCCGCCCAGGAGGAAACGAGGCTCGAGAGTGGGAGTGCGCGCTCGCGTCCTTCTCTCCCCCCTTCCCTCTCCTCCCCTCCCCCCCTCCCCCCCTCGTCCCGCCCTGCCCTGCCCTGCCCGCCCAGCTCGATTCCTCCCGCCTTCGTTCCCTCCCTCCCCGGCGTTCGGGCCGCGCTCCTTGCTCTCGAGCTGCGGTGCCCGGCCGGCGGCCGCCGCCAGAGGAGGAGGTGGAGGGCGCCGGAGGTGCGGGCGGCGGCGGCGGCTGAGGAGGAGGCGCAGGAGGCCGCGGAGGCGGCGGCGGCGGTAAGATGGCGGACTTCCTGCCGTCCCGCTCCGTGCTGTCCGTGTGCTTCCCGGGCTGCCTGCTGACCAGCAGCGAGGCCGAGCAGCAGCGCAAGTCGAAGGAGATCGACAAATGCCTGTCGCGGGAGAAGACGTACGTGAAGCGGCTGGTGAAGATCCTGCTGCTGGGCGCAGGCGAAAGCGGCAAGTCCACCTTCCTCAAGCAGATGAGGATCATCCACGGGCAGGACTTCGACCAGCGGGCCCGGGAGGAGTTCCGCGCCACCATCTACAGCAACGTGATCAAAGGTGAGGGGCCCGGGATGGGGGGGACCTTGTCATCCCCAGGGGCCCAGGGACCCGGGGCGGGGCGGGGCCGGGGCCACGGGGGAAGGAGCCCGCCGCGGCTGGGCCCCGAAGGGGGGCGCCCCCCGTGGGTCCCGCGGCCGGAGACCTTGCCCCGAGCGCCCCCGAGGTGAAGGGGAAACTCCCTGGGCGCCGTCTCGCACCCCCCACCCCCATGTTCCCGAGTGGAGGCCGCCCGCCCCGGCCTAGTCTCCGAAGGGAAGTGTGGCGGGGTGGGGTGACTCGGCGGGGAGCCACCTTCGTTGTCAGTGGAAGGCACCGAGCGGGACGCTCCTCTCGGCCCCACGTTGGCCGCTGGACACTCCCCACCCGGTACCGTTCCCCCTCCAGCGCTGACCGCTGCCCTTGAAGTCCTCGTTTCCGACCTCCTCCTCCCTTCCCGAAGTCCGGGTGCTAGAGGTTTGGTGAAAAGCCCTGGCAAAAGAGAAACTTTGTTGTTTGTTTGCATTGGAGTCCCTTCCAGGGCCAAAAGTGCCTGCCTGCGGGGGCTTCTTGTGGGTTGTCTTGGGCTCTTTTTTCTGGTTGTCAGACTTCTGTAGGCAGAGGTGTTTCATCCCCTCCAAACGTCCTAATAGTGGTTGTTCCATTTCATCCCAGCTATGTGCCTTGGTGTGAACAGGCCACCCAACTGAGCCACAGTTTAATTATCACAGTAGTTGGCACACACACAGGAATCCTTAAGAAATGCTTTATCTAATCGAATTAGGGGGAAAAATGTTAGGGTCCGTTGCCCCTCTTTTATGTAGCTGCTTTTTCGGGTTGAATAAACGATTAGGCAAGGTTTCGTAGCAGAAGCACTAGGATCTAGAGCGAAGTGACCTTAGAAATCAGTCACCTCCTCCCTTACCAACCCCATTTGGCAGATAAGGCCCAGGGAGATTGAGTGACTGACCCAAGGTCTTACAGAGACAGTAAGGGGGAAAGATGGGATTCTCTAGTTTAAAATTCTGCTGTCTTTGAGCTGCACCATGCTGATTTATTTACTTAGGTTCAAAAATTTTTTTTTTTTAGTGTTTCTCGTAAATCCCCTCCCCGGAACAAACAACCTATATGATACTTTTTTTGACTGACTTTAACAAAAAATGGATGTTTTTAGTATAAAGGAAATGCGATGAAACCGAGATCAAGTGCATTTGTTGCTTACAGTCTACTGGTTTGGGTGTTTTGAGATTTCCTTTAATTTATGTAATTTCTGAGTAGCTACTTCAAGTAGTCTCAGATTTCAAGTCTGTGAAAGCAGTAATTTCTTAGTGGAGTTACTTAAGAAAGTAGTAAAACAGTTTGTTATTTTTTTTCTCCCAAAATTCTTCTCAGAAGAATAGGTTTAAGAAAGTTAAGTTAAGCCTTAGTATATACCTCAACCTTTAGCTTCATTGTATGTATATACTTTGCCTTGTTTGAATTAAAATAAAGATATTCATTTCCTCTCAGTCCCTCAGAATTCTTCTCCCCCCCTCCCCCTTTTTAATTAAAGTCTGCTTCTTTGAAGGAGAAAAGGGTTTAACATTCTTATCGGAAATTGAGTAAAACTCAAGTAGGTAAATATTGTTTAGAAGGTATATTAATAAATGGATGCTAATCCTTTTAACTAAGTCATCAAGAGCAATTGAAATGACTTTTTAAAAAAAATGCTCAGAAGGCTAGTAGTATCTTTGAACCGCTATTCTTCGGTCTCATCCATCTGAATGAGTCCATTTTCTGTGTTTTCTTCAGATAAGTGCCTGGAATCTGGGTTCATAGCTACTAAGATGGATCAAAGGTTTAGTGATTGAAATATTGGTTCTTATATACCTAAGCTTAGGATGTATGAATGGAAATCTCAGAAGGGTCTTAAGCAACACCCCCACACCCCCACACACGCACCCTGCTCGCTGCACCCCCCCCCCCATCTGTGTCTCACTCACTCTCCTTTTCAGGGAAAACTCTGCCATTATGTTAACTTGAATTGATTTGACACAAGCAGGAGGCCCTAAGATGACTTGGTATTCACCAATGTTCCAGAAGCATCAGATAGCTTAAGATCCTGATTCCAGTTGTTCTGTGAATAAGTATCTTTTAGGTTAGACTTAAAATTCCAAATAAAAACAAAAATGATTCTTGAATTGAACTTACTGCCTTGCTCGGCCAGTGTGATTAAAATGTACATTAGCAGAAAGAGTGCTTGATTAGAATATCTTTCTCAACAGTTTTTATCTGCTCTAGAGGTTATTTTATGAAGTGATTTGATTTTATTCAAAATTCTTTATAATAAAAAGTAAAGTTAATGATATTGTGAACACCCGTTTTTATCTATATGAGTCTGAGTAACTTACTACTCTGGGTATTTATAGAGGAGTTGGTAGAAGTGACCAGCTTAAAGCAGTGTTAAGTTTTGATAAGTAGCAGTTTTAAAGGAATAGACAAACATTTTTAAGTTTTAATAATTTCCTCCACCCTGTTTATTTTTTAAGGTGTGAGGGTCCTTGTAGATGCCCGAGAGAAGCTTCATATTCCTTGGGGAGATAATTCAAATCAAGTCAATGGAGACAAAATGATGGCTTTTGACACTCGATCAGCTATGGCAGCACAGGGAATGGTGGAAACACGGGTTTTTTTGCAATACCTTCCTGCAATAAGAGCATTATGGGCAGATAGTGGTATCCAGCATGCCTATGACCGACGTCGAGAATTTCAACTGGTAAGAAATACTCTTTTAAAATGTTTCTTGTAAAAAACATTTAAGTGAAATGTATTAGTGTCTACAATTAGCAGTACACTCCCCCCCTTTTTTTAACTGAAGTATAGCATAATGAGTCTATCTAAAATTCTGATCAATGAAATGATGACCACTGTTGATGTTTCTGTTGTTGTTTTACTAAGCACAGAAAATAAAGTAAACCACATAGGGCTAATGAAATTAGAATGTTTAAAAAAAATTTCTGTTTTTGCAAGGGAGGTCATAATGTCTCTTAAGGAAGAATTTCTTTAAAAATATTTTTCTAGCTTTTATTCTTGTAGTAGATAATAGTTAATGTAATTGCTTTGGTCTGAGTTTCACTATATATATTGTTTGTTGTTCAGTCTTTTTTCAGTTGTGTCTGACTGTTCGTGACCCCGTTTGGGGTTTTCTTGGCAAAGATATTAGAGGGGTTTGCCATTCTTTCTCCAGCTCATTTTACAGACGATGAAACTGAGGTAACAGGGTAAAGTGACTTGCCCATGGTCACACAGCTAGTAAGTGTCTGAGGCTAGATTTGAAGTCAGGAAGATGAGTTCAGGCCCAGCATTCTATCTACTGTGCCACATAGCTGCTCTGGCTCTCTGTCTAGTAGGTGCTGAAATATTGTTGAAACCCTATTTTAATGCTTCAGTTAGCCCTTTTGCTTCGTGTTACGGGTTTTGTTTTGTTTTTTTAATAGCCTCTTTTTATAGTTAAGGACCTTATTAGTTTTTAATCAATACTGATATGTACTTTTATTGATAAATTACATATACTATGGATAGTGATGACAAATTAGAATGTATGTGTGCCATGTATCACAGGTAAGAATCTGTGTAACATCTATGACTCTTCCTTTCTTGAGCTAAAATGAAATCCCTCTATGAAAGAGATTCTTAACTCATAGTCCATGAACTTATTTTTAAAATATTTTTACAACTGTTTCAATATAATTGAATTCAGTATAATAATTTTTTGCATTTAAAGACATTGTTCTGTTCTGTTAAGTTTCACCAGACTTGCAGAGGGGTCCATGAGACAAAAAAAGGTTAAGACTTGCTGTTCTGTGATTTCTAGACAGTTTTTTATGAGAGGCTGTGACCAAAAAATTCCATTATTCTGTGGTTAATTTGGTGATGATCCTTGATGAATTTAGCTACATTGGTCTTCAAAGTCAGAAATGTAGTCTGACATTGTACCTTTATTGGAAGCCCTTCTCAATTGGGAAAAAACCTGTAAGAGCTTGAATTGCATGGCATGGTTTTTGAGGACCCAAGGTCACCTTTGTATCACAATGAGACATTGTAGTACAACTTCAGTGGAGATTATTTATTCCCTTAAATATTGTTCCTAAGTTTTCAAAGGCAAAAGTTCCTCTGGTCAAGTCAACAAGCATTTATTAATTACCTAACGTGTCAGGCACTATGCTAAGCAGTGAGGATGCAAAGAATGGCCAAAAAAATCCAGCCCCCCTCAAGGAGCTCACAGTCTAATGCAAACAGTTATGGACAAACTGGAGACAATCTCAAGAAAGGCAGGACCAAGAAGAGGCTTCTTGGAAGAGGGTGAGAGAAATAAAATTCAAGAGAAACCAAGAAAGGTAGATGAGGAGGGAGAGAGTTCCAGGCATAGGGGATAGCCAGTGAAAATGCCAGGAGTGGAAAGATGGAGAAAGAAATCCTTTGTAATTTAGTTGTGACTGTTGTAATTGTATTTTCCAAAAACTGAAAAGATTTCAAGTGGTAACAGCCTAGACTCTCTTTTAATATAGAGGTGATTCCAGTCTGAGAAGTGTTACTCTGAAATAAACTTATTTGATAGCTGGAATATGTTTAATAATGCTATTGACTGTTATTGTCCGTGTATAGATAGTCCCAAACGTCTCAGTGCAGAGCTGAAAACTGCACTCAGACTTTTGGGACATCCTGTATATGTGTGTGACTGCAAAATAATGTTCAAACCACAGTCACTTCTAAGCAGTCTTGACTATTAAAAGTTCTTTCAGAGTATTGATGACAGAGGAAGGGTAGGAGGTAGTCAGAAAATATTTTTTTTCTGCAGTCTGTAATATTTACTTCATCCATACAATCTAGTTCTTGGTTCTATAGCCTTGTGTCATTTTCTTTTTATTATTTTGGTTATTGAAGGTGTTTTCTCTTCAACTACATTAATAAGTTCTCAATAGAGACCAGGAGTAAAAAATTTTATATCCCTTCCCAGTCTCGTCTAATTTGTTTATAGGATGACCTTATATGAGAATCATTATGGTGTAATGAATAGAAGGCTGGCCTTGAAGGCCAAAAGACTTAGGTACAGGTCTTGCCTCTTGACACATACTGTCATTGTGACCCTGGGCAAATCACTTCATCTCTCACTGCTCTAGGCAACTCACTAAGTTGCACAGTGCCATACAGCATTGGTAGCTGGAGTATCTTTCTCTAAAAGTTTTTTATGCCAGTGGAAATCACAGATCCAGTCCCTGTCTCTGTACTTTAATAACTTGGGTTATAGGTATGATAATCTGTAAGCAATATTTTTGAAATTTGTTGAGGCATTAGACAAGGACATTATGCAGGATATTTTTTCAATTCAACAAAAGTTTTAAGCACCTGCTTTGCGTGAGGCACATAGAAAGGCAGATCTTGTGAGAGAAAATTGCCACTGTTAACAAAGGGATAAATGTTCTGTAACTAACCAAAGTCTATGTCAGCTATATAAGGGGAAAGGATCATTTTTTCCATTTGTCTTTAAATGATTTTTAGAAATTAGTTTCTTAATAAATTTTAATAATTTCTTTCTTAATAAAGTTGGAAAACAGCACAAGAATTACAATCTTTCATTTTTTAAATTGATATCCCTTTATTTTTTATATCACATTTATGTCATTATATCCCCATATCTGGGGAGCCTTTAACAAAATTTTAAAAAGAAAAAAAAATGCACTGTAGTCAACCAGCATATTGACTAGAGGAGAACTTAAGCTGTTAGACTGAGAGATAAAAGCTAAGTTAGAATGTTTCATAGGAAAGATAGTAAGGGTTTTGGGTTGTTAGAGGCTTTCAGTTTTAAAAATTGTGCTACAGAAAGCGTGCTCCTGCACGCCGGCTAAGGAGGCGGGCGGGAGAGCGCGGCGTTTGGGGCTCCTCTCAGACCGGGCTTGGCTGAGACCAAGCGCGTAATGCGGGCGGCCTGACTGACTGACCGAGGAGGCCGCACAGTCCGTGGCCCCTTCCTCTGTGAGAGACTTGTGTCGGCCTCCGCGTGCCCCGGCGGGCCGTGCGCCCATCCCCGCCCACCTCCCGCGCCACCCCGGCCCCGGCCCGCGTGCAACCATGTTTAAGAAGTTCGATGAGAAAGAGAACGTGTCCAACTGCATCCAGCTGAAGACGTCCGTCATCAAGGGCATCAAGAACCAGCTGCTGGAGCAGTTCCCGGGCATCGAGCCGTGGCTCAAGCAGATCATGCCCAAGAAGGACCCGGTGAAGATCCTGCGCTGCCACGAGCACATCGAGATCCTGACGGTGAACGGCTAGCTGCTCTTCTTCCGGCAGCGCGAGGGCCCCTTCTACCCCACGCTGCGGCTGCTGCACAAGTACCCCTTCATCCTGCCGCACCAGCGCGTGGACAAGGGCGCCATCAAGTTCGTGCTGAGCGGCGCCAACATCATGTGCCCCGGGCTGACCTCGCCGGGCGCCCAGCTCTACCCGGCCGCCGCCGACACCGTGGTGGCCATAATGGGCGAGGGCAAGCAGCACGCGCTGTGCGTGGGCGTCATGAAGCTGGCGGCCGAGGATATCGAGAGGGTCAACAAGGGCATCGGCATCGAGAACATCCACTACCTCAACGACGGTCTGTGGCACATGAAGACCTACAAGTGAGGACAGGGCCGAGGAGAGGCGGGGTAGAACGAGGAATGGTGGTGATGATGATGATAATAAAGGAGATCTGGCCGAAAAAAAAAATTGTGCTACAGTTTAGGAAGAAAATTGTTAGCTTGAAAGAACATGATTTTTTGAAAAACCATAATGATGATTATAAGGAATAGCAGCTGGACTGTGATTTATTGGTATAGGAAACTGACTTGGGGGGGGGGGGGTTGTACAATTGTCTCATATGATGAGGTGGCCCTTCTCCTTACCAAGGTACTCTCCTGCCATTCTACATACACAGGTGAACATATTCCATCCCATCTTCTCCAGCAGATTTCCCCTCTATTATCCCTACTCATTTTTTTAAATCTCTCCCTGTCTACTGACTGCTTCCCTACTGCCAGTTCCTTGCCTCATTTCATCTATCCATCCTTCCCTATCTTCCCGTCCTTGTCTTCCTTTTTATGACTAAACTTCTTGAGAAAGCCATCTGCATTAGGGAATTCTACTTCGTTTACTCTCACTATCTTAACTTTCTATGGCGTGATTTCGGGTATCATCATTCAGCTGAAACTATCCTCTCCAGGTGCATTTTGCCACCTATGGAAGAGGGATTGGAGAGGAGAAAGATTAGAGACAAGCAGATGCATTGGTACAATAGTACAGATGAGGACCTGAACTAGGGGAGAGGCCATCTGAGTGTAGAGAAAAGAGGATTGATGTCAGATGTGAAAGTAGAATTGAGGAGACATGGCAACTGATGGGATATGGGAGTTAAAGGGAAGAGCAAGATGTGGAAGATTCGTAGGGTTGCAAAGCTGTATGGTGGTAGTGCCATAAATAGAAATAAGGAAGTCTATACATAGGAAGGGTGAGCTTGGGGAGAAACATCATGAGCTCAGTTTTGGATGTGTTAAGTTTAAGGTTATTGACGTGAGTCACAATTTTTAAATAAGAATTTAATAATAATAATAGTTTAACAAGGTATTTAATAGTGCCTACCATGTAAAAGGAGACAAATAAAAATCTGTACCCTCGAGAAGGTTACATGTCACCTTATAATATTGTTATACAGAGCAAATTAAAAATTGTTGTACATCTGGCTAACCCATTTTCTAGATATATGTACAGATTCCTCCTGTGCTTTAATTCAGTGTGCACATTTGTGCACACATATATGCATGAATATAACACACCCACACATATATATGTACACATCTATACATATACCTACTTGGAAATAATAAACATCATTATTGAATTGGAAAGAAATAATTAACCTAATAATTACATTGTCAGGAAAACAAAAAGAACTATTTCTTAAAAGATTTTCTTCACAGCATTATAAGCAAAAAGCTGGGGGGAAATCTAAATATCTTAACAGTGGGAACTGGGTAAAATCTGAATTTTGCGCTACATTAATGGAATGGACTAATACTACAATACAATTAAAGACTGGTATGAGAACTACGAAGAAATCTGGAAGGGCCTTTTTGTTTTTGTTTTGTTTTTTGGAGGAGGGAAGGCAGGGCAATTGGGGTTAAGTGACTTGCTCAAAGTCACAGAGCTAGTAAGCACGTCAAGTGTCTGAAACTGAACTTGAACTCAAGTCCTCCTGACTCCAGGGTGGGTTCTGTACTCACTGCGCCACCTAGTTGTCCCTGGAAGGGCCTTTTAAAAATAATGCAAAGAAAAAAAAAGCTGAATCAGAATAATAGAGTACACACTTAAAATTACTACCATTTAAGGAGAAAATTAAAGAGAAGGGATTTTAGAAGAGGAGTGACTAAGAAAACATAAATTTGTATTTAAAATTAATTTAAATGCAAATAAGAGCACTTAATTTGACAAGAAAGGATATCTTTGTAATTCAGTATTGCCCTTTGACTTAGAGACTATGATTTTCTCTGATAGTTTTTAATGATGACAACTTAAAGCACAAGACCTAAATAAATGGATTTCTGGTTTTATTCTTTTGTGGTTAATGGAACTAGCAAAGTAATTATGTCTTTGACATGCCAACCTTTAATGCAAGAACACTGAATGTTGCATAGGATAATTTTGACATTAGTTTCAGTTGATGATATGTAATTTTTCTCAAGTTCCTTCATTTTTCTAAACTAACACAAAACAAAAAGTACTATAACATTCCATGCTTTTCTCTGTTACTCAAATAATCCTCCTAATATAATGCTATAAGGTTTTCAAAGAGCTCTCCACATATTATCTCATTTGATCCTCACAACAAATCCTATGAGGTAGCTATTACAGGTGTCATTGTGTTAATACTTTTAAAATTAACAATAACCAATAATAATTTAGGCTTATAATAGATAAGTGACTAGCTCATGGCCACATAGCTGTCCTCAGAGCTGAAATTCAAACCTAGGTCCTCCTTACTCTTGAGTCCAGCTGTAATTAATGTTCTCATATCCTGGTTACATTTGGGAATATGCAATCTCTGGAATTATAACTGAAAAGCAGAATAGCAAAGGGAAATGTATAACTTAGAAAGAATATTGTAAAAATGTTTGATCATTTTTCTAATATATATGTTTGAAATACATAAAAACCTGTTTTTGTGAAATACAAATCATTTATCACCTTTTTATGTCCAAAGAGATGGGAATTTCCTTTATATTTCTCTGCTCTTTCCTATCCATGCTAATGGGATTTTTTTACATGAAGGGTTTGTGTGACACTTAAATCTCTTTCAGTGTACTTTTCCCTCTCCAAAGTTGGGATAAGAATTGCACTGCTTCCCTCACAAGACTATTATGAGCTAAGTGTTTTGCAAACATAAAGCACTGTATAAATGTAAGTTATTGAAGAAGACCTGATATAATCTGATATAGTCATAGGTTACTACAGCTAGAATATAATTCTGTAAATTCAGTTAAAGAAAAAAAAATATTTTTTAAAGAAAGACAATTTAATTCTCACTTGCCATTTTCATTCTAAACTTCGATTTATCAATATCCCAGTGCAGATACCATTGTGAAGTGTAGTCCAAGGGAATTACCCAGGCCATTGAGAGCTTAAGTGACTCACCCAAAGTCACGTAGCCAGTATGTGTGAGTGTCTCAAGTAGGACTTGAACCTAGATCTTCCTGACTTCAAGGCCAACTCTCCATTTCCTGCCACCTCTTAAAAATCCCTTCATTTAACTCAAAATACTACAAGTATTTCAAGTAATCCAAGAAAATACCTTTAATTCTGGCAAGAGGAACATGAATCTTGGGGTTTTTTTTTTTCCTAGTAATACAGCCCACTAGATCACAAATTTATTTACCCTAAGCATTATCTAAAACACTAAATCTTACTAATAGCTGAGAAAAACTGACTAGAAAACTTTAAAAAGGGGGTGGGAATAAATTTGTTTTGATAACAAATGGGTAAAAAATAGAAAAAAAGAAAAGCACAGGAAGTCAGTTCTGATAACTGAACAGACAACTAAAAAATAACCTGTTAAAGGATCTCTTCTCATGGTCGAAAGTATGGGGGAGTTGACAAAAAAAAAAACCCCGTCAAAACAAAATGGAAATTACCGATTATTATATTTAAAAAAGATTAATTTTAATCATTCCATCTGCTGACCCTTCCCCAAGTTTCCCCCATGTTGTCTGTCTTTCAACACAGTGTTATCACTATCAAGTAAAGGTAGAGCATAAACAGAATTTATCTAAAATGATTGAAATAATGGGGAATTACTTTCTTAGTTGAATTTGTTAAACTTTAGAACTTCACAAGATTTATACAAGAATGAGATTTTATTTGGGTTATATATTTGTCACTGAAGGTTAAAAATGTTGTAGCTCTATGAGAATGTTTGTAGCATGAAATAGCAAAGATTTATAGGAAACCTATCTTTGCTAAGCCTCTGGCGTAGCAGAAGGAATACAGTATTTTTAGTGAGAAGACCTGGGTTTCAGTTTTGGCGTCATGACTTAATAGGTATAGATGTTGGGGGAATCAATACACTTGCATTAACCTCTTTTTCCTCATCTGTAAGATGGGAATTATAACACTGCCAAATTCACAGGGTAATTATGAGAAGTCATTAATATGTAAATCATTTTATAAACTTTTTTTAAAAATTTAGTTTTTAGTTTTCAACATTAAATTCCATAAGAATTTGAGTTCTAAATTTTCTCCTCCCCAAAAACAGCATGCAGTCTGATACAGATATATAGATAATGTATGTCTAGAATACATTCATAGTAAACATTTTCACGTTAGTCATGTTGTAAAGAAAGATTAGAACCAATGGGAGGAACCATGAGAAAGAAAGAAAAAAGAGAGCAAATAGTATATTTCCATCTGCATTGAGACTCCATAGCTCTTTTCTTTGGATGTGGGTAGCATTTTCCATCATGAGTCTTTTGGAGTTGCCTTAGATCCTTGGCGTTGCTGAGAAGAGCTAAGTCTGTCAAAGTTGGTCATCCCACAGTGTGGCTGTTACTGTGTACAATGTTTTGGTTCTGCTTACTTCACTCAGTGTCAGATCATGTAAGTCTTTCCAGGTTTTTATGAAGTCTGCCTGCTCATCATTTCTCATTCATTGCATTCACATAACTATAACTTGTTCAGCCATTCCCCAATTGGTGGGCATCCCCCCAATTTCTAATTCTTGGCCACCAAAAAAGAGCTGCTATAAATATTTTTGTATATGTGGGTACTTTTCCTATTTTTATGCTCTCTTTGGGATACAGCCCTACAAGTAGTATTGCTGGGTCAAAGGGTATGCACAGTTTTATAGCCCTTTTGGCATAGTCCCAAATTGTTCTCCAGAATGGTTGGATGAGTTCACAACTCCACCAACAATGCATTAGTGCTCCAATTTTCTCACATCTTCTCCAACATTTATCATTTTCCTGCTTTGTCATGTTAGCCAGTCTGATAGGTATGACTTTATAAACTTGAAAGCTCGATGTAAGTTTGAATTATTATTGTTTATCAAAATATGACCAACTAAAAAATGCATTCCATTATGTTATCAGAGTGAGATCTAATTACAGGATATATAAAAAGATGTTCCTTTCAGAATTCTATTTTTCTACTAAAACATTGTCCAACAATAACTGAGAACTGAGGAATTCTGTCATACTAGAAAATAGCAGTGTTTTTTGCTACATTGAGTGTATTTTTTTGTATATTGGTGTATTTTAATCCACAAGTGTACTTAACGTCTTTTGTCCATATAGATATAAGAAATGAACTAAAAAGGGAGTGGGAGAAATGTGTCTATCTGCTTGAGCCATAAAGAGGAGTCAGTAGTGAAACTCACAGTATCAAATGTCCAAAGTTTGAGCAGCAATCAAGAGGAACTAAAGGTTCTAATATAAGGAAGCAAATTTTATCTCATAGGTTCCTTATTTAAAAGAAAAAGGAGAGATTGGGGGTGGAGGTTGGGGTTGGGGTAACTCACATTCTCTATTAAGGCATGCTCATGTGAGGAAATCTAGGTAACAAGGGTGGGGGGGAAGGTCAATTGAGGGAAAAACAGAAGGAATTTTTGCCATTAGAATATACTACAGGGTTGATTGTCCTTTGAACTGAATAGAAAGGAAATAGATTGAAGAGTTTGGGAAATAAGATCACAAGCCTGGTAAAGAGGCATAATGAGGAATTTGAATTACCCAGACATCTGCTGGAGTTCTCTTTGCCAAAAACAAACCATTTGATAAGTTCTAATAAATTTCTGACTTGCTTTAATGATTTCATCCTTCAAGAGGTAAAGGAACCAATAGGGAAATTCTGGATCTGATTCTCACTAACAGGGATGAACTGGTTGATGGGGTGGAAAATGATGGGAATCTTAAGGGAAACTGAACCTTCCTTCTTAGAGTTTGTCATAGCAGAGAGGAAAGCTTGTCATAACATGACATGCAAAATAAATTTTGAGAAAGCAGATTTCAAAGGATCAGAGAAAGGATAGACAGAATCCTATGGACTAGGAGCAAATGTACATAATTCTGATGAGGAAGAAAAATAGGGGTGTTGATAGACAAGGAACAGATTCAGATTCTTAAAATATACATACATACACACACACACACACACACATACGTTTAGAGAGAGAGAGAGATGATAGAAGCAAGGGTAGGGTAAGTGAGGATGAGCACAATAGCCTGTTGTGTTCTGTAAAAAGGATCACATATATCTTCAGATATGGTCACTGTGTTGATGTGTTTTGCTTCACTATTCTTTTTGTTACAAGAGAGGCTTTTCTATGGGTTAAGGAGGAATTAGTGGTGAATAATAAATACAAAAAAAGAGCATCAGTAAAACGAAAATACAGAGAAGAACAAAAAGAATTTTAAGTGACCAACAGGATAGTTTTGTCACCTTATTAAATATACACTTTCAAAAGAACGAATTCATTTGTGTGTCCTCTGTTCTTTGCATGTCTAAATGTTTGTGTTGATAGTTAAGTTCATATTAAAGGAAAGATTTTAAAAATAGGGTCAGGAATGCTAAATCTCAGAATAAGCTGAGGCCTTTAAGGGAAACTAAGAATATCTGTTTTGGTTTTAGATATGCTTAGTAAAAAGAGGATCAAAGCAGAACTAAAACCAACACTTGGAGCGGATAGGAGAAAGATAACGAAGGACAGAAAAAGAAGTACTATCCAGCTTTCATTATCATTTTTCTTTTTCTCTGCCAAGGAGAATGACTTTTGCATTGGAAGTAATAGAACAAAAAATGACTAATAAGGACTTGATACTGAAGATAAATAATAAGTTAGTACCAAGTATCCTTGATGAATTTATGTAACCAGCCTAGATAACTGCATGGGAGATGTTGATTGCTAAGGCAATATCAATAATAAGGGAAAGAGCATGGAAAATTGAAGAGGTCCCTCAGGATGGGAAATGTCCTGACTTTCAAAAAAGGGAAATGAACAATCTATAAACTGCAGACCAGTGAACTCTAGAATGGATTGTAAAAAAGATGATAAGGGAACATCTTCATAAGATGGTATTGCTCATTGTCCATCATCTGTAAAATTTTAAAAGTTAGTTTATATTTTAAACTACTGTATCGTTCTTAAGCATAGAGAAAGCAGAGAGCAAAACCAGTTTAAAGAAAACCTGGCAAAAAAAGGTCCTGTAGTAGTTGTGTAACCCTGGGCATAACATCTCTGGGCCATTGATCTTTGAAAAAGAGGATTAGATTTAGAACTCCCTCTAAACCACCTTCTACCTCTAAATCTATGCTGCTTTTAGGGAACAAATGGCTTTCTCAAACTATATTTTTAAAATGTACCACAGCTTTACCAGTTTGAAATTGATTGGAATATGTAATAAATAAAAGATTTCATTCTCTTTATTGCTTGTTGGTTATTGAAAAACAGTTGATTTGGTAAAGCAAAATGCTGCCTTAAAGATTCTTTTTCAAAATGGTATTTCCCATCCTTATATTAACGTTATTCAAGGTTCCTTGAAAGATAAAACAATAGAAATGGTTCTTACCAATATCTTTGGTAAATGTTAGGCAAAGCATAGAACAGAGTGATAGATGCTTATCAAAGGTGTTTATCACTGTATTAGAGGAAATCTAGGGTTCAAGATGGATTCTCTGTGGAAGATACTCCTTTTTGCAGATGAGATTGTGCAGGGAATATCAAATCTTAGAACATCGCCAAACCGCCTGGTAGAGATCTATAACCACTAAAGAATTTGGTCTGACCATCCCAGATTTGACATGTATTTGAACAAACAGTGAGGATGTTAGGGCAGGTGGAAGAGATGAAGATCACAGAAAGGGAATTCCTTGACTCCTTACTATATCTCACTTTTCTCTCCACATATCTAAGCTGTTACCAAGGCCTGTTCATTTCACCGCTGTGACATCTCTCAGATAAGCTCATTTCTCTCTTCTGACACAGTCACCAAAGACCATGTTACACCTGGACAATAGGCTGCTTGATGGGTCTGCCTGCCTCACCTCCCCATTCCAATCCATCCTCCAGTCAGCCATCAAAAGTTATTTTTCTAAAGCTTAGGTCTGACCATGTCAGACCCCCTACTTAAACTCCAGGGCTCCCTTTCTCCTCTGGGATCAGATAGAAAATCCTTTGTTTGACATTGAAATCCCTTCATAACCTAGACCTCTCTTATACTTCGTCTTCTTACACCTCCCTCCCAGTCCTATACTCTTCAGTCCTGTGACACTGACTTCCTGGCTGTTCCACGAAAAGACACTCTATCCGTTGCCTCTCGGCATTTTCTCTAGCTGTCCCTCATGCCTGAAATGCTCTCCGCCTACTGATTTCCTTGGCTCTCCTTAAGACCCAAGTAAAATCACATCTTTTACAGGAAGCCTTTTCCAAGTCCCTCTTCATTCTAGTGCCTTCCTCTGTTAATTATTTACTGTTTATCTTGTATATAGCTTATTTGTCTATGTTTGTTTGCATGTTTGTTTTTCTCATTAGATTGTGAGCTCCTTGAGGTCAGCGATTCTCTTTTGCCTCTTTTTATATCTCCAGCACTTAGCACAGTACTAGTCACGTAATAGGCATTTAATGTTTATTGATTAATTAAATGAAGAGACATAGGGTAGATATGTGCAGGCTGCAACATATGACCAATGAGGAAAAACAGGAATGAAGGATAGGCATCAAAGAAATTTATGAAGAAAAAACAAGCCGGTTACACATCAAGGGCAAGTGATGGCAGATAGCCTACTCCACTGATCCCCCTACAATGTTAGGAATGACCAAGGAAGACCTCTTGGGTGGACTCTGTATGATGAACTTAGGAAAGGATAAGAATAACACAAAATGAGTAAACATGGGTACAGTCAGAGATTCATTTGTATATGAGTGGTAAACATCTCCCTGACTTTCTCTAAAGAATTTTTACATTAATTGAATTTATCATAGTAGTGATTATCAGAAATATTTTAAATCTAGTCTTTAAGTAAGATTCTTTTTTTAATGTTCATTAGGATTCCTTTAATAATTAAAAAAATTATTTTTAAATATAAGCGAAGTATATATTTTCAACCATAAAACACTGAATTTTTTTGCCCTTTTTTGGGGGGGAGGCATTTGGGGTTAAGTGACTCGCCCAAGGTCACAAAACTAGTAAGTGTCTTCAGGACAGATTTGTACACAGGTCCTCATTTCAGGGATGCTGCTCTATCCATTGTGCCATCTAGCTGCCCCACTATTTTTATATTTATATATACATACATATGTATACATACACGTACATACATAGATACACACATACATACATTCATTGACTTGTGCATTTCTAAACATTTGCTTAATGTGAGGAAGATATTGGCAAGGAACTTAAAAAATCTAGATGAGATGGGAAAGATACTCAGATAAGTACAATACAAAATAGAAACATGGTCAGGTTTGTAAGAAAGATGTGTTCAGTTTCTAAAGAGATCAAAGAAGCCTAAAGCAATAGGTTGCATTTTCTTTAAGGACAGGTAAAATTTTGATAGGTAGAAATAAGAGGGAAGGCTATTGCAGGCACACAGGAAATAGAGTGGAGGTAGGAAAGAACTGGGCACATTCTTTGACTGATGAGTAGTTCAATTTTATTGAAATATAAAATCCATGAAGAGAAATAGTATGTGTTAAGATTGGAGCCAGATTATAGTAAGCCCATGAATGCCAGGCTTAGGAGTTTGGCCTTTATTCAGTAGGCAAATTCATTTAAGATTTTTGAACAATAAAAGGGAATTGTATCTCTTCATTAAGAAAATTAACCTGTCAGTGATGTGCCAGAGTTTTGGAGATGGGGAGATTGGTTAGTAGACCAGCCAAGGTTAGCAAATGTTGTAGCAAGAGGTAAGAAAAAGTGGCAAGTGGTAGGAGGGAGTGGATGGAGCAAGGTATTGCAAAAGGGTACAATCAACAGAATTCAGAAACTGATTGGTTATGAGTAATGAGGCAAAGAAAGGTGGAAATGATAACCTTCAATTTTCAAGTCAGGTTATTTGGGAAATGATTTTGTCATTCATAGGAAACACTTTACAAAAAAAGTTTTTAAATATTCTTCTATGTGTTCATCTGTGATATATTAGGCACTGAAGAAAGCAACAGGCAAACTGTTCTCTAAGATAAGTATTACAAAGAATTACAACACCTTTTAAAACAATGTAAAAAAACAAACTTCTTTCCAAGATCAATTTCCACTTAAGCTTTTACGATGAAAAGCAAAGAAGAATGCCATTCAACACAACCAAACAAGCCTTAGTACCCTGTGTTGTGCTCAAGTGCACAACTTTGTGACCCTTTTTGAGATTTTCTTGGCAAAGGTACTGGAGTGATTTGCCATTTCCTTATGCAATTACTACCTATGCATACACACACAAAAATCAGTCTACTATTGAAGTATTGTTATGTGCTATGTGAAACGAACGGTTAAACAAAAGGCCATAAGGGAAGGGGGGAGGGTAACAAAATTAATATTGTCAATATATTTTTTAAAATTCAGAATCAAAAAGGAAAAAGTACCTCAGTTTGTGCATGGCAGTAGAGGTATATCTTAGACACCTTAATGGAAATTATCCAGTTCCTTCATTGTACAAATAAGGAAATTGAGTTCCAAATGTTTAGCAACTTGTGCAGGGTCACATAAGTAGTAAGTAGCAGAACCAGGATTCAAACTAAATCCCCTTACTCCAAATTTAGTGCTCATTCCAGTACCTCATAATACTGCATCAAGAGAAAATCATTCTAATTACAGATACAATGTAACTGTAACAAAACTGTTATGTCTAATTTGATATAATAGAGCTGTTTCTGCAACCTACTGAAGTCAAATCACCAATGGTTTACTGATGAGTATATTGAGTTTAATTGAGCAAAACATCCTATGCATCTTATGTTCATAACATTGACAGAGAAAAACCCTATGTTATGGTTAACAGCTGAAGTCCATATTCCATACATGTTGCCCCTCCTTATTAGAATTTGAGTTCCTCAAATGTTGGAATTGTCTGGGCTTTTTGTATCTCCAGTGCTTTGCAGATAGTGCTTTCTATGTACTTTTTCTTTCATTTGTCCGTCTCCTCTATTCTACTTTCATTATCCTGGTTTTTAGGGTCTTATTGGTGCTTTAGTGATCTTGCCCAGTTGATCAGCAGTAGCTTTTGAGAGTAAATTTGAGACTGGTCCCTTACATGTGAGAAAAAAACACGTACGTTTAACTCAGCAAGTTTTAATTTTGTTTTATTTTTGAGGCAGGCTGTCATCCCATGTCCTGTCTGAAGCAGCTCTCTCAAAGGTACTGTAGTCCCTTTCAAGGACAATTCCCTGTGGACAAGCATTTATGCTACACACTATGCTAGGCACTTGGGATATAAAGCCAAACATACTGAAACAGTTCCTGTTCTCAAGGAATTTACACTCCATTGGGAGGAGACAACACATACATAAAAGTACACGTAGAGTAAATACTAGGTATTTGCGGGGAGAGAGCCCTAATGATGTTGAGTGGGATTAGGAAAGGTTCCATGATGGTGGATGACTTAGTACTTAAGCTGCATCTTGAATCAGTGTGGCAAAGTAGTAGAGATCGCCTTTCCAGCATAGAGAAGATGAAAGGCATAGAACTATGGAGTTCAGGAAGGGTAGTAATGTATAATGAAGCCCAAAAAGATAAACAGGGGCCAAGTTCTGAAGGACTTTAAAAGCCGAACAAAGAAGTTGAAATTTAATCCTAAAGGGAGCCACTAGAGTTGATTAAAAGAGTGACATCGATCTTTAAGAAGATCACTTAGGGAACCTTGTCAAAACAAGAATAAATAAAATGATTCCCCCAAAGTCATCTTCTGTATATCTACAAGAACTTACACATTAAAGATTTTAATATTTTTTCCTTAGTCTAGAATTAAGGCTCAAGCCAACAAGAAGTGAACCCAGCTAAGCACTTAGCAATACCAAAAAGGGCAAAAAACAGTTGTGTTCTCAAGGAGCTACAAATCTAATTCAAGCGACAACAAGCAAACTATGTATGAACAAGATACAAACAAATCAGAGATAATCTTATAGAGAAGGCACTAGGGAGTTCTTATCCTTCCTCAGAATGTTTTTAAATGTATTAAACAAAATAGGGTTAGAAAGAAAACTAATTATATTGATAATACAGTTTAAAAAACATTTTTGAAAACGATTTTGTAGACCTCCAAGTTAAGAACCCCTGGTCTAGATTAATTGCTGTGGAGTAGAACAGAGATCCCACCATAAAAAAAGTGATTTATTTATTTGGTCATTCAGCAGCCAGCAAAAAACAATCAAGTTTAGTCAGTACTTAAGCATAAATGTATTGTTGGCTTCCTTGAGTCAGAGCAACCACAGCACATTTAATGAGATGATAGAAAGTAGACTATTGGCATGAAGGAAAGAGAATTTTTCTTATTCCTTTGATACTTATTCCTTTGCTTGTCACTTTTCCCCTTCTCTAACACAGATTCTTAACTTTTTTTGTGTCTATTTGTACTTTTGGAAATCTGGTGAAGCCTACAGACCCCTTCTTAGAATAGCGTATTTTTAAATGTTTAAAATAAAACATAGGATTATAAAGGAAAAACCAATTATATTGAAATACAGTTAATAAATTTTTTAAAAAGTTCACAGACTCCTAGGTGAAGAACTCCTATATTAGTTGATTAAAACTTCTGTTTACTGACTAAATATGCTATTGGAAATGGACATTATGTTATAGAAGCTATTAAACTCTATAGTAGATTTGACTTCCAGTCTTCCCGTTTTAAAAAATGACAGTCTTTACTTCTTTTAAAATCCATTCTGTAATTGCAAAAGATATATCCAGTGGGTACTACAGGTAATGAAGAACTGTACCAGACTCCTTGAGTTGCTGTTAGATGATTACTTCTGTGCTTTATGGGACTATCTAATGTACACAAAATATTTTGGAAAGCATAGTTTGTGGAAGAAAATTTCAATACTCTCACTTTTGCCACAAATCTGTCATAAAAGTTCTATTTTAAGTAGCTTTATTTAGTGTATGAGAAATCTAAAAGCACATAGATCCATTTTGCTTTTGAAAAATTTTCTGACCCAAACCATTTTCTATTTCCAATTTATAGTGTTCAAATACGAAGGCAAAATTCCCATAGTCAGGATGAAATATAGGTACAAAGTTTTGGCAACAGTTTTTGATTAATCACACAGAAAAATAGATCTTAACTTTGCCAAACCCATTCAGTTTAGTCAAGGGTGGACAGAAAAGAGGACTGCCCATAATTTGGGTTAATCAAAGGGTCTTCTTAGACCAGGCGTAGGGGACCTGTGGCCTCAATGCTATGTGTGTCCCTCTAGGTTCTCAAGTGTGACCCTTTGACTGAATCCACACTTCACAGAACAAATACCCTTAATAGGATATTTTCTGTAAAACTTGAGCTCAGTCAAAGGGCTGCACCCAAGGACCTAGAAGGCCACATGTGGCCTCAAGGCCTCAGGTTCCCCACCCCTGCCTTAGACTGATCATTACCTTAATTTCCAGGAAGATTACTTCCTGTAGCAATCAAGTCTCTTCATTTAGAAACTACTCAAGCCTTCATAAGAATGAATCAGAAAGATCAACTCCAGACGTTGTTTCCCCAAAATTGATGGCTAAAGAAAGATATGGTTCCTTGTTCAGATTAGTCGGAAGATTTCACACTAATGTACTCTCTTAATGTTATTCTTAATATATTCAATGTTATTTTGGACATATTACTAAAGAGGGCTCAGGAAAGCCAAATTATGCTTCCATAAGTGCTATACAGATATAAGGTGCTTTTGTTATGTGACTTGATAATTACTAGACAATTGCTGAGACTTAGATTATTTGTCCCATCTGAAATCCTAAGAAAAATTTAAATATAACTAGTTAATTGTATGGTTTGGGTGGGGGGTGGGTATTGTGCAGATTTTTGTCATTTTTAGCTCTGTAGCTATAACATTTACTATAGTGTTTAGTTCTCCTGTAAAGCTATCTTTACTAATTTAAAAGTCAGAAATAGAGTTTATTAACTTAAAAATAAATTGTGCCTTTCAAAAGCCAGATTATTTAGGGCAAGAATCTATAGTGATTCCCCTGTTACTTTCAGGATCAAGTAGAAAGCTCTCTGTTTGGCTTTTAAAGCCCTTCATAACCTGGCCCCTTCTTTCCTGTCCCTCCCTTCCCTCCATATGCTATACAATCTAGGGACCTTGGCCTTCTTGCTCTCCCTTGAACACAACACTTCTGTCTCCAGACAGAATTTTTACCATCTGTCCTCCATGTCTGCCATGCTCTCCCTCCTCATCTCCATCCCATGGCTTCCCTGAGTTCTTTCAGTTTCCAGCTAAAATGTCATCTTTTGTAAGAAGCCTTTCACAAAGATCCCTTGCAATGCTAGTGCTTGCCCTCTAAGATTAACTCCAGTTTATCTTGTGTATATATATATATATATTTCCCCCAGTTATTTGCATGTTGTCTCTCCTGTTAAACTGAGATCTTTGAGATCAAGGACCTTTTTTTTTTTTTTTTTTTTTTTTGCCTTCCTTTGTATCTGGTGCTTAGCGCAGTTCCTGGCACACATAGGCACTTAATAAATGCTTCTTGACTTAACTAATATGAATTTTTTCAGTCAGTAGGTCACCTGTACGGTGCCACATGACCATGTTATAATTTGCTAAAAGACCCAGTGATCTAAGTAGACTGTGCCTGTAATCCCTGCTGCTGGAGAGGCTTAAGCAGGTGGATCACTTGAGCTCAGTGAAACTATCTCAGAATACAAACAGAAAAGAACCAAGGATCTAAAATTCTAATTTCATGTTTCTTTTTGAAGAGAAGTTTTCATTTTATTACAGTGAATAAATCTGCAAAAATATCCATTTTGGGACTGTGACAACACATTTATATAGCACTTAAAGTACAGGTGCTTTCTTGAAAGTATTGTCCCCATTTTACAGAAGAGGAAATTGAGATTCAGATTTGCCTGAGGTCTCATAGCTAGTTATCGCTGGTGTCAAAACTAAATCTTCACTCCAATTCTAGTGATATTTCCACTACCTTATGCTGCCTCTAATTCTGAATGTAGTTATTTGGGGGGTAAAAAATAGTAATAGGCCTATGATACCTCTTTGACCCTCAGTTTTCCCTTCTGTAAGATGAGGGAATTGGACTAGGTGGTCTTTAAGGTATGTGATACCAGAGAGAATGTCATATCACTTGTAAACTTTAGCCTAGGAGTCAGAATACTTGAATTTAAAGTTCCACCTGAGCCCTTAACTAGCTATATGACCGGGGACCACTGTACTACATCTACTCCTGTATATATTAATATTAGTACTTCCTTTTCTCTGTCCTGGTTAACATGCCCAGCAGAAGCAGCCCTTGGGGAACCTCTCTGCTTTGTTTGAAACTGTTGACCTCTCCTGCAGTCTCTCCTGCATACTCTTCTCTCTGGGTTTTAACAGTGTTCTCTCCTAGTTTGCCAACTTGTACTTAAAATATGACTATTGCAAGACCCTGCCCTGGTCCTTTCTCTTTTCTGCCATACTCTCGCTTGATGATGACTTCATCCGCTCTCATGATTTCACCTATCATCTCTATGCAGATGACTCATGTCTTTATATTAAGGCCTCTTCTCTTTCTTGGACTCTTGTCCTACACCGGCTACCTTAACTGAACTCATCTCCTCTCCCACCCCTCACCCCCAACAAACAAAACCAAAAACCTCACCCGTCTTCCAAACCTCTCTCCTGCTGTCCTTCCAGTCCCCAGATTTAAAACCTCTGCCATCTTCTACTTCTCCCTGTCAGTCATCCCACAAATCCAGATCACTTTTGCCAGATCTTGTCTCTTCTATCCCTACAGTGTCTTCCATCTCCTCATCTTGACCTATGCCTTGCCACTGGACTCTGATGACTTTGAAGGAAAGAGTGAGACTGATGACTTTGCACAACTCTGCTTCACTTATCCAATTCACTTGCAAGTCAAGACATCACCCTCCTTATGTCATTGGTCCTCTTAGAGATCAAAGGATGAACAACAATGTCTCTTCCTCCACACTCATATAGTCACTACTCTAGTTCAGATTCTCCTCACTGAGTGCAATAACCTCTTGTTTGGTTATCCTGCCTCAAGTTTCTCTTCATCCAATCTGTCTCCAGCAGAGCCACCTCAACGATTTTCTTAAAAGTGAAGGCCTGGTCACATTCCTTCCACCCCGACATTTACTAAGCAAAAGCCTTCAACTACCTATTGCTTTGAGGATCAAATAGAAACTCTTCTGTTAAGTGTTTAAAGCACCTCAGAAACTCATCCCTTTCTGCCTTTACAGTTTTCTTACATTTCATTCCCCCTTCCTTGCATTATGCGATAATCTAATCACAATGGACTACTTGCTGTTCTTCACACAGGTTCCTCCATCTTCTGTCTCCCTGATTGTCTTTCATGACTTCCTGGAATATGCTTTTCTCGCTACTGACCCCTTTTATAATTCTGGATTTTCTTCAAGACTTAACTCAAGTGGTGCTTTCTTTATAAATCCTTTCATGGTCCCCTCAGATACTAGTGTACCATTTCTAAAACTACTTTATGTATGTTTTTAATATATTTATGCAAACATTTTTTGTCCTTTCAGTTGTAAATTCTTTGAGGACTGAGAGTGTTTTACTTTTTCTCTTTGCATCCTCAGTGCTTAGCTCAGTGCCTGTTCACACACACACACACACACACACACACACACACACACCCTCTACTACTCAACTCCCCCTCTTCTTCCCTCTTTCCTTCCCGTCCCTGTCATGGACAGAAATCAGAGTCAGTGGCCATATGTATACTTGAATAGTAGTATCAAATAGCATACATTGAACAATGAATACCAACTTAGTTCCAATTGGAAGGGTGGGTGAGTTGAACTGATAGAAAGATACTGTAGGCCCCTCTCATCAACCACAGCTGCTGACTCCCTGACAGTTCCCTTTACTACTTTTCATTATTTGTACTCTTCTTTTGATTCAGTGGAGTCTCAGTTCTGGCCCCTCAGTCTCCTCTAGTCACTTTCCTTTTTATCATAGGGGGCCTTGCCTTAGCCCACAAGCATATATTTTGTAATGCCTTCATGATATCTGAACACATACTAACTTTTGAGTCATACAATAATTTTCAGAAGAAAAGATATAATGTGCATATATACACACACACATAAACATGTTGTTGCTTGCTTTATTGATGCTGCCATGTGCTCAGACTTCTAATATTTCTCGAATTGTCACTTTTAATAAAATTAATGCCCTGTTGGTAGGTAAGGTCTTCAGGAATACATAGGTTAACTCAAACTCTTGAAAATGAATGCCTGACAATTTTTAATCAACTTTTTAAATAATGAAGTTCCTGTAATTTGTACAGCTACTGAATGGTAACTTGTAGCTGGGCTCTGGAAACTTAGCAAATGGTATTTTTCAAGTACTTAAATGTTTAGTGTTACAGCATGTAGTGTAGTTATCTCTTGTTTTATACCATTTCAAGTTTATAAAATTTGGGTATATGTAACTTTTAAAATAGAGCAGGTAGGTAGTGCATCGGATAAAGTGCTATGCCAGAAGTGGAAAACTCATCTTCCTGAGTTCAAATATGCCCTCAGACATTTACTGGCATTGTGACCCTGGGCAAGTCACTTAACCTTGTTTGCCTCAGTTCCTCATCTATAAAGTGAGCTGGCGAAGGAAATGGCAAACCACTCCAGTATCTTTACCGAGAAAACCCCAAAGTGGGGTCATAAAGAATCAGACATGACTGAAATAACAGAACAGCAACTTTAAAAATGGGGAATTAATGTAATTGTTATTTGATGTACATCTTAATATCATATATATGCGTTGCTGAAATTTTGTTTGGAGTATACTGGATCATCTGAGTATTATTTTTTTTGCGCCAGAGAAACTTAATTCCATTAGTATTTGTAAATTATCATTTTCTAGTCACTTACCTCAGAATGAGTGGAAGGTGGGGAAGTACAGAACGGGTAGAAGTTAGTACAGAGCATTACTTGTCTTTTGGGGATCTTCTTACCAACTCCCATGAATTTCATTACCATTTCTGTCATGGAGACTAGGTTATTGAAGGGCTTTGAGTGCTAAAGGGAGGATTTTATATTTGATCCTGAAGATGATAAGAAGCCACTGAAGTTTATTGAGGGAGAAGGTGAAATTGATGGGCTGGATATGGAGAATGAGAGATAGTAAGGAGTCCTGGGTGACTCCTGGGTTGGGAGCCTGAAGGACTGTGAGGGTAGTGTTGCCCCCTACAGTAATAGGAATGGTAGGAAGGGAAAAGGTTTAGGGAAAAAGATAATGAGTTCAGCTTTGGGCATGTTGAATTTAAAGATGTGTACTGGACATCCAGTTTGATATTTCTGAAAGGCAGTTGGAGATGCAATATTGGAGGTCAGCAAAATTTAGGGCAGCATAGGTAGATTTAAGAATTATCATGATAGAAATGGTAATTAAATCCGTGAGAGTTGGTAAGATCACCAAGTAAAGTGTAGTATAGAGGGAGAAGAGAAGAGAGTCCAGACTGAACCCTTAGGGGCACCTGTGATTAGAGGACATGATCTGAAGGAGGATCCTGCAAAGGAGATAGAGAAGGAGCAGTCAGGTAAGAAGAGAGTGTTGTCTAAGAGAGGATAGTATCAAGGAAGAGAGAGTGATCAACAGTGTCAAAGGCTGCAGAGAAAGGTCAAGGAGAATGAGTATTGTGAAAAGGCCATTGGATTTGGCACCTAAGAGATCCCTAGGAACTTTGGAGAGAGCAGTTTTGGTGGATTGATAAGGTTGGAAGCCAGATTGTGTGGGGTTAAAAAGAGAGAAGAGAAAGTGGAAGCCCCTATTATAGATGACTTTTTTTGAGGAATTTAGCTACAAAGACCGGAAGAGATTTAAGAATGGAATGATCAGTTGAGAATTTATTCAGGCCAGGGGAGCCATGGGCACATTTGTAGGGAGTAGGGCATAGGCCAGTAGACAGACAGGAAAAGATTGAAAATAAGTGAAAGAATGGGGATGACAAAGGGTACAGTCTGTTGGAAGAGATAGGATAAAATTGCTTCAACAAATAGAACTCTGGTAAACTCTGTGTGACACAGGTTTGAAGGAAGAGATGGTGGCAGAAGGCCAATAGCTGTAGCAGCACTTTTTGTGGTCAGAAAAAACTGGAAATAAAATAGATAGCTGTCAATTAGGCAGGCAATGACCAAATTGTGGTATACAAATGGAATATTGTATGTAAGAAATTATAAATATGGAAAATTCAGACAAGCATGAGAGGACTTATATGATGGGTTGCAAAATCAAATAAGCAGCACCAAGAAAACAATATGTACAGTGACTAAAAATGTAAGTGGAAAGAACAGCAACCCCCAAAAAAGCAAATGAATCCATGGAAGAGCCGAATTAAAAGCAGAGGCGAGAGACTGAGAATGTGGAGTATTATATATACTATCAATCTTGGTTGATCTGTAGGTTTTGCCAAACTGCTTTTCCCCTAAGGGGAAAAGCCCTTCCCTTTTAAAAAAAAATCTTTCTGGTAAGGAATGATTTGCTGGAGGTGGAGGGGAGGGCAGAAGGGATATATTTAGAAGAAATGTGGCTATCAGTAAAAATAAAATTGAAACAAAATGGCTTTGAAAATTATAGAATTAAAAAAAACTTTATTCAAAATTCTCTTTTTGAACTTATTATGCCAGTTCTGTTTCTGTCCTTTGATACTAAGAGAGTGATTTGAGCCATCAAGTTGACATTTCTCCAATAACCTGTGTAAATTGTATTTGATATTACCCACCTAGGCCTATTGAAAATAAATTATTCTCTTCTTTTGGTTTAAAAGTCTTGAGGCTTGGGTGAAAGTAGCCAGGTGTAAAAAAAAAAAGTTATCATATTAGTGTTTAAATTGCAGTCAAAAGAATGGGTCATCTTAACTTTTAATTCAGTATTTGGCCTTGATGCATTTATAGAAAACACATAAAAAGGCTTGTAAGTCTTGACCTTGTGAGCCTCAGCCTTGGATTACTACCACCATCCTCTGCCTATTACCTCTGTTCACACACTGCTGAACAAAGCTGGAGAAAGTCTGAAACTGTGCTGACTGGGTCCATTACAAATTTATGATACATGATCTCAACCATGTCCTCACTACAGCAAGGCAAATCCTTTTATACTTCCCTTATATATTCAATATTTTACTTACCAGTGACTTTTCCAAAGCTTTTCTTCCCTTCTTAGCCCTCCCCCCATGGCTCCCTTTCCTCATTCTCTCAGCAGAGAACTTTGCCTCATAATTCACTGAAAAAAATGAGGCCATTCACCTAAAGCTCCCTCTTCTTTCCTTCTCATTATTACTCAGATACCTTCCCCACCCCTATCTCCCATGAAGAAATGGCCCTTCTTGCTGAGACAAACTCTTCTACCTGCACACATGAACCCCTTCCATTCCATTTTCTCCCTCAGATTGGTCCGTAACTTACCTTTAATCTCTCCCTGTCTATTAATTGCTTCAAACATGCCCGTGACTCCTATCTATCCTTAGAAAAAAAAAAAATTCTCATTTGCTCTATCTATCTCCACTAGCTATCATCTTAATATGTCTCCTCCTTTGCTTGGTTAAATTTTTTGAGAAAGCCGTTTATAGTTGGTGCATCTACTTTGTTTCCTCTCACTCTCTTGTAATTTAATCTGGCTTCTGACCCAATCATTCAACTGAAACTACTGTATCCAAAGATACCAGTGATCTATATCTTCCTTCTCTCTTCCCTCCCTCCCTCTCTTCCTCCCTCCCTTTCTTCCTTCTTCAGTTCCAGATTCTTTCTGGAGAATTCATGGCATTAGCCATATTTTGGAAAAGGAAAAAAAAAGAAAAAGAAAAAAATACTTTAGTCTGTTCTCTGAGCCCATAAGTTCTCTATCAGGCTATTAGCATGAGTCCTTTAGAACTGTGAAGGGTCATTGTTTTGACCAGAGTTACCAGGTCTTTCACAGTTGATTATCTTTACAGTATTGCTGTTGTGTAAATTGTTATTCTGGTTCTGCCCACTTCACTTTGCATCAGTTCATGTAAGTCTAACCTGTTTTTTTTTCTGAAACCATCCTCTTCTTTGTTTCTTACAGCCCAATAATATTCTACTACATTCATCTACCATAATTTGTTCACCCATTCCCCAATTGATGAATACTTCCTCAATTTCCTATTCTTTCCCACGCCCCAAAAAAAGTTAGAATATTTTTGTATGTGTAAGTCTTTTTACTTCTCTTTGATCTCTTAGGGGTATAGACCTGGTAGTGGTATTGCTAGATCAAAGGGTATGCACAGTTTTATATCCCTTTGGGCATAGTTCCAAATTCCTTTACAGAATGGTTTATACCTCTACAAACTGTGCATTAGTGTTCCAGTTTTCCCACATCCCCTCAAGTATTTTGTCATTTTTCTGTTCTGTCATTTTAGCCAGTCTGATGGATGTGAGATTGTAACACCTAAAATGAAGTACTCTTGGGGCATCCATTGCCACCTTTGTAATTTACCAAAAAATAATATTTCATCTACAAAATGGGAGATGTTGAAATTCTAAAATATAGTTAAGTGCTGTGATAAGGAATATATAGTTCTGGCACAAGAGAATATGCATAGATCAGTAAGAGATGCTAACCCCTTCACTGGACGTCTTAAACTTAGATGATTGCTTGTCAGGTATGTTGGATCTGAAATTATGCCTTTATCCAAGTCACTTTCATTGATGAGATCTTCACATGAGAAGTCATTCTCTTGTTCTTGTACTTATGTGTAATTTTGAAATATAGCTGTCTGTATGTCATGTGCACTTAGCTCTGTTCTAAGTTCCATGAAAACAATTGACTACTGTATTTCTCATAGAATCAAACACAGTACTTGGCATGTGCTGGATCCTCATTAAATTTGGATAATATGTGTATTTTTGAAATTATTCAAACCATGGCATATAAACCTTACTGTTTAGTTACTGTATCACTCCTAATTATTAAAAGGTGATAGAATGAGCCTCCCAGCACTTAAAGCAATGTCAAGCACAGGGTAGGTGCTTAATAAATGCTGGTTGACTAACTTACCTACTTAAAATGTATATGTGTATAGTTTTTTGAAGGCTTGTGGACTTCAGCCTTTTAGAAATAATTTCTGTTCTAGTAGTGAAGACACAGAGGCAGCATGGCATAGCGGATTGAAAGCCAGCTGACCTGGATTCATGTCCTGCCTCTGACACTCTTATTTCTCTGTGAGCAAGTCACTTGACTTCTCAGTGCCCCCACAGCACTTGAACTCTGTAAAGATGCAGAGGATTTGCTGACTCGTATTGATGGAAAGTATTTTGTCAGCAAGAGTTCCTCTGGATTTTACATAGTTTTTACTAGCTTTAGAAGCAAAAATGGCTTCTTTTCTTTTAGAAAAGGAGGTGACTGTTAACTACAATTTGTTAAGCTGTATAAACAGGAAAAGCAGCCAGAACAGCCTGGAACATCTGTTAGAACCTTTAAGGAGTATTTCAAAAAAGTGTGGTTTTAAAAAAATTAATAAATTATCTTAAATATTACCATAGTTACTGAATTAACTGTTCTCTGTGGTCAGTAAAAGTGGAATAGTTGAGCTCCTCTGCACCTTTCACAAACCCATCTTGCACAGAAGCCCAAGTCAACATGGGACCGAAAATGCCATTTTTATTTTAGACACCACTGGTTTACACTACATAGTCATTGTGTACATTTATGGTTCCCATATTTAAGCTACTTTCAATGGCAGCAATTCTTAAACTTTTTGATCTTTTTTTTTTTTTTTGCATGCAAAAAAAAAAACAACTTTAAAAAAAATTTTTAAGCATGTGCTTTTAAAACTTTAAGTTCCAAGTTCTTTCCCCTCCTCCCCTCCCACCTACCCCCCCTAGGAAGGCAAGCAATTCAACATAGATCACACATGTATCATTATATAAAACACTTCCACAATGCTCATGTTGTAAAAGGCTAACTCTATTTCCTTCCATCCTGTCCTGTCCCCCTTTATACAATTTTCTCCTTTGACCCTGCCCCTTTTCAAAGGTGTTTGCTTTAGCTTAACTTCTCCCCCTATCTGCCCTCCCTTCTATCATCCCCCCCTTTTTTTTATCCCCTGCCCCTTACTTTCCTGTGAAGTAAGATACCCAATTGAGTCTGTGTGTTATTCCCTCCTCTAGTTGTATCTGATGAGAGTAAGATTCACTCATTCCCCCTCACCTGCCCCCTCTGCCCTTCCAACAGAACTGCTTTTTCTTGCCACTTTTATGTGATATAATTTACCCCATTCTATCTCTCCCTTTCTCCCTCTCTCAATATATTCCTCTCTCACCCCTTAAATTTATTTCATTTTTTTAGATATCATTGCTTCATATTCAACTCATCCTGTGCCCTCTGTCTATATTCCCTTCAGCTCCCCTAATACTGAGAAAGGTCTCATGAATTATACACCATGTAGGAATGTAAACATAACAGTTCAACTTTAGTAAGTCCCTTATGAATTCTCTTTCTTGTTTACCTTTTCATGCTTCTCTTGATTCTTGTATTTGAAAGTCAGATTTTCTATTCAGCTCTGGTCTTTTCACTGAGAAAGCTTGAAAGTCCTCTATTTTATTGAAAGTCCATTATTGAGGGCCACAAAGAGAGTTTGTTCATGTAGGTTACATCTTTCAATACATACTGTATTGGAAATTAAAACTAGGTTTTTATGAAGTCAGCCTACTCATCATTTCTTATAGCACAGTAGTATTCCATTACATTCATATACCACAACTTGTTCACCCACTGGACTGATGGGCATCTCCTCAGTTTCCAGTTCTTGGAGCTGCTATAAATATTTTTGTACATGTGTATCCATTCCCCATTTGTATGATGTCCTTGGGATACAGCCTTAGAAGTGTCATTGCTGGGTCAAAGGGTATGCATATTTTTATAGCCCTTTGGGCATAGTTCCAAATTACTCTCCAGAATGGTTGGTCATCAGTTCACAACTCCACCAGCAATGCATTAGTGTTCCAGTTTTCCCACATCTTCTCCAACATTGATCATTTTCCTGTTTTGTCATGTTAACCAATCTGATAGGTGTGGTGTGGTACTTCAGAGTTGTTTTGATCTGAATCAGTAGTGCCTTTGAGCATTTTTTTCATATGACTATAGGTAGCTTTAACTTCTTCATCTAAAAACTACTTGTTCATATCCTTTGACCATTTATCAATTGGGAAATAACTTTTGTATTCTTATAAATTTGACTCAGTTCTCTACATATTTTAGAAATGAGGCCTCTATTAAAAATAATTTTTAAAAACCCATTATATAAATAACACTTTAATGAAATAGCTCTATTTTATAAAACAAAAAATATTTAATGAGAACATTGTTTTACATATTTTTGCAAAACTTTTTAGTGTCTGTCTTAAGAGAAACCGCTACATTCTTCTATCTGCTTCTACATTCAGTGTGTTGCAATATGTTGCTTTGGTTGAAGTATATGAAGAAAATTTGATTTCATGCACATTTGTATTTGGAAAAGAGTATTTTAATAAGTAAATAATTTCTTAGCACTATTATGAAAGTAGTTTTCACCTCATTGACTCCCTGAAAGGGCCTTTAGGAGCCCACAGGAGTCTTTGCACCACCCTTTGGGAACTGCTTCTCTGGTCTTTTTAGATCGGGATCTTTATTCTGCATAAGTTGGCACAAGTTTTTCAGTGTTACTCTGAATTCTTCTTGTCATTTCTTGATGAACAATAATAATCTGTTGTGTTCACATACTACAAGTTTTGTTCATCCATTCTCTGAATGATCTATACCTATTTCATTTCTATTCTTTTACTAACATAAAAAGTGCTGCCTTGACTATTTTGGGAACTTTCCATCTTTAACCTCCTTAGGTCATAAGGGAACCCCATAGAAGGGGTCACTGGGTCAAAGAGTATGAATAATTGAATGACTTTTCACACATAATTACAAATTGTTTTCCAGAGCAGTGGGACCAGTTAACAGCTCAAACTGCTGTAAATTAGTCTTTCCACCATCTTTTCAACATTAATGTTTATTTGTCGAATGATCTTTTAATCAAAGACTTTATCATCTTGGAGCCTGTCATTCCTGTATTTTGAATTATGGTCCTGAATTAAAACTGTTCTCAGTATCTTCTCAACCAGATGTTCACTTCCCAAATCTGCCTTTTTCTTTTGCATTCCTTAATTTGGACTGGCAGCAGCGTTGAAAGATATGTCCATAAAGCAACCAGTACATCCCTAAGATCTCATTTCTTAATCAAGAATTCATAATCTTTAACAATTCTGAGCTCTTTTGTTCCCCTAGCCATTTCATTTATTTCTACGTGGATTAATAAAAGTAAATAAATGCCATCTAGTTTGACAGATCTTGGGAGATTGTCTTTCATATCTTAAGTGCTTTAGGTACACTGTAGATCTTTGATGTCAGTTTGACAAATAATGTTTCAGTTCCCCTTAGCTGGGAGTCACCAACTAACATTACTTTTCTCACTCTATTATTCAGTGAGCTTTCTACAGCATCATTCTATGGGGGTCAGAGTTGCTTCCTCTTCAGAATAGTCAATTTAGGAAGATATAACTGTTTGAAATAAGTTCTAAAAAAAAAAAAAGCTTTTATTTTTAATTTTAGACTTTTATTGTATTGCACTAAAGAATAGCAAGGTAGTTCCACAATGTCCTCTCTCATTTTCTTCTGAACATCTAAAGTATAACTTGCAAGTCCTTAAGAATATCTTTTATCATTAGATCGTAACAATAATTAGAATTTCTTACCAAGTGACTACTACAAATGAAAACATTTAAAATAACTATAAATGCATTCCAAGACAATTTAGTACATATTCTCGATAGATTCACTTATGCTTAAGAATTAAATTATGTGAATTTATGGAACGATTATGGGAAATTCCTAGGTCATGCAATATATAGGGCTAATATTCAAATGTTAAAGAAAAGAAATCCTGTCATCCTTGTGTCTGCAAATATATCCATGTATATCCATATAATCTTCTACATAATATATGAAGAAACATGAAGCTTCCCACAAGGTCACATATACAGTTTTCTGTCCTTCAAAAGCACTCGATCTCTACAGCTAGTTTATAATCAGTCAGTATTGCAAATAAAACCAAAATAAGCTTCTACAAGCTCCTGTAAACAGAAACTTTGAACAGACTAAGGACAGTCAGTAATTAATACAATTATTCAGACAATTATAGCTGTTCCTAGGGAATAATTAGGCAAATGCAAATTAAAGCAAATCTGCAGTTCCTTTTCATATCTATCAGATTGGCAAAATTGCTTTAAAAAAAAGGAAAATGACATTGGTGGAGGGTCTGGGAAGACAGGTACGTTGATGCACTGTTGGAATTGTGAATTGGTCCTGTCATTTTGGAAAGCGATTTGGAGCTATGCCCCATAAGTTACTTAATTACGCATACTTTTGACCTAGCAATACCTACAACTAGGTCTTTTATACCAGGAGTCCAAAGAAAGGAAAAGGCCTTATATATGCAGAAATATTTATAGCAGCTCCTTTCCTGGCGAGGAACTGGGAAAAGTGGGTGCCCATCAGTTGAGGAACAACTAAACAAATTATGGTATATGCTGGGTGATGGAATACTGTTGTCTAGTTGGAAATGGAAGGTATAGTTTCAGAGAAACTTCAGAAAAATTATGGACTGATGTAGAGTGAAATGAACAGAACCAGGAAGACAGTTTATATTATTACATCAGCATTGTAAAATCAAGCAGCTTTAGAAGAACTCTGATCAGCTCAGAAGAATGCTACCCATCTCCTGACAGATAATAAAATGTGTCGAACATGTCCAACATGGGAATTTGTTTTGCTTGACTATACTTGTTGTAAGGGTTTGTTTTCTTTGAGGTTAGGGAGAGTGGGAGAGGGGAAAATTCTTGATAATTGGAAAAAACTAAAATTTGAATTAAAAAAATTAACAAGATCATCCCCCCTATGCCCCCCCCCCAAAATCTGTATAGGCAAAGAAGAGGATCAAAGAAGTCTTAGGACTACATATTTGGGTAGATAGGATGCTGTTAACTGACAACAGAGAGCTTCTTAGTTTGTTTTTGCTTGTAGGTTTTTTTTTTTCCTGCCGAGGAGAATGACCTGTGCACTGAAAATAACAGCAAGGATTTCTATATTGTTGATACCCAAAAGATAAGGATATAGAGATCATCTGGTCATCCTTGATAAGTCAGATCCCTTGGCTCAAATGAGCTACATCCTTGGGTAATGAAGGAATTAACAAATATGAAGACTAAGCTTCTATCTGTGATACTTGAAAGATCACTAAAATTAAGAGAGGTATTGTGGACTAGCAAAGAGCAATGTCCCAGTTTCCAAAATGGGAAGAAAACAGTCTGCAAGCTATTGACCAGTGAGCTTGATTGCATTTCCTGGGAAAATTATAAAACATATCATTAGAAATGGTTAATGAACACCAGGAAAAGGAGGTGATGGTTGCAAAGATCCAGCATGTTCTTTCATAAATAGGCCATGTCAGATTTAACTTTATTCCTTTTTTTTTTCATTCATGGAACAGAAGAATGCTGTAGAAATAGTTTATCTAGATTCAAGCAAAGGATTTGGTAGAGTATATCTTGCTATTCTTGTGGAGACAAAATGAAGGGACGTGAACTATTGAAATAGACTTCTAATTGTTCTCCTTCAACTCTCTTCACTCTCCAATACTTTTACTATAATAGGTACCAAAGTCATTTTCCTAAAGATCAGGTCTGACAATGTCTCCAGTGGTTGGTTCTCTATTAATTCCCAGCACCAAATACATAAAGTTCCTTGTCATTTAAAAGTCTTCACAACTTCGCCCCTTCCATCTGTTCCATACTTCTTACACTTTATTCCGTCTTCGCATACTGTCATCCAGCTATACTGGCCTACTTTGATATTTGTTACAGTCAACTCTCCTCCTGTACTCCAGATCTGTGCCTTCATAGTCATGGTCCCTCATGCCTGAATTCATTTTCCTCTTCACCTCTGCTTCTTAGGATCTTTGACTTCCTTTATGACTCAGCCCAGAGGCTACTTCCTGCAGGAAGCCTTTCCGAGTCTGTTCAGCTACTACTGCCTTTTCTCTGAGTTGACCTTCTGTTTGTTCTGTTTCGTTCTTTTTATGTCCTGTTTACATGTCTCTTGGTAGAGTATAAGCTTCTTGAGAACAGGGGTTGTTTTGTCTTTCTTTGTATCTCCAGGGCTGGCACATAGGTACTTCATAAATACTGATTTGACTAACTTCATGCTTAATTGATGCTAGGTGGCTCAGTGGATAGAGCTCAGGGCCTGGAGTCAGGAAGACCTGAGTTCACATCTGACCTCACACTTACTAGCTGTATGACCCTGAACAAGTCACTAACCTCTGTTTTGCCTTAATTCACTGGATAAGGAAATGACAAACCACTACAATATCTTTGTCAAGATAACCGCATATGGGGTCATGAAGAGTGGGACACAATTAAACAATAACAACAAACACAATGATCTCCAAAGTAAGGACTTTGTACTTCTAATGGGACATGCCATAACTGAAAGGTATGTGATCAACTAATCAGAGGATGAGAAGAGTCCCATCCCACATTTTCCTGTAATAGTTAAATATGGAGTTGTCTCCAACACAACTGTACCATCCCCTTAACCAACATTCCCTCATTTCTCACTACTGGCTTTTCCCGGCTGTTCTGGGAATTGACTCCTCAGGCTCTCAGCCTTGGTACCCAAACACCTTGCTTCCCAGATAATCTCTGGCTGGAATAGGTACCCCTGTGCAGCCTGGCTCTTGTACTCTAGGGTAGTGGCTGGTGACTGAGAACCCTGTGTTCTCCTCAGCTACCCCCCTTTATTTTTGGTGGGACAGAATAAGTTTCATGGTATGAACAGGCATGAATGTGTTGTGATATCACAAATCTCATCACATTTTCTTTTCCCTCACATTCATACTTTTTTAGAACTTCCTGTTTCTGCAGAGGGTACTGCCAATCCTTTCAGTCTTCTAGATTCTCAGCCTTGTTCAACTTCACAACAAGGTCATTCTTGACACCTCATTTTCTTCCTCAACACATTTATTAGTTGACAGACAGTGTTGTTTCTGCATCCACATCTCTCACATCCATCTTTTTGTCTCCACTCAAACAGCCACCACTATAGTTAAGTCCTTTATTGCCTCTTTACCTGGACTCTTTTTAGCCTCCTAATTGGTCTTCTTGACTTAAAATCTCTCCTCACTCTAGTTCGTCTTCTCCATAGCCACCAAAGTAATACTCCTAAAGCACAGGTTTAAGTCATTCCTCTACTCAATAAACTAGTTTTTCCCTGTTGTGATCTGGATAACATTTCATCTTTATCTCATCCTATAAAAATGTATTTTTATGTAAATTTTATAACAATTATCAGTATGGTATTATGTAAATTTATAAATAAATATACATATATGAGGACACATGCTTAAATTTTTTTTCACTGGACTAGATAGTAACAGTTGGATGGATTCATAACTGGTTAAATGGTCACACTCAGAGTAGTTATTAATGGTTCCATGTCAGGTTGACATGTTTCCAGCGGAGTGTCCTAGGCTTGACCTTGTGCTGTTTAACAAAAGTATTAAAGGCATAGATGGTGTGCTCATCAAACTTGGAGATGATAACAAAACTAGAATCCATGCAAACATACTTGAATAACAGAATTCCAAAAGATCTTAACCAGTTAGACTAGTTAAGACAGAATCTAATAAGAATAAATGTAAAGTCTTACACATGAGTTCAGAAACTCAATTTCATAGATGCAGGGTGAGGGAAGCATAGCTGGACAATTGATTCATAAAAGATGTGAGGACTTTTTCCAGTTGCATCTGCTTCTTTCTGACCCCATTTGGGGTTTTGTTAGTAAACATACTAGAGTGGTTTGCCTTTTCTTCTCTAGCTCATTTTACAGAAGAGGATAACAGAGGCAAATGGGGTTAAGTGACTTGCCCAGGGTCACAGAGCTGTTAAATGTCTGAGGCTAGAATTGAACTCAAGATGATGACTTCCTGACTCCAGGCCTTGCACTCTATCCATTTAACCACTGTGAAGGCTTTAGAGGGTTACGAACTCAATTATAGTTAGCATGTGATGTGTAGACAAAAACACTAGTGTGGTCTTGAACTGCATTAAGAGAAAAAGTAATTTCCAAGAATAAGACGAGGATGGTTCCACTGTATTATGACTTTGTCATACCATATCAGGAGTATTGTATTCAGTTCTGGGCACTGAGGATTAGGAATGTCATTAATAAAGTAGAGAATTTCCTGAGGAAGGGAAACAAGATAGTGAGGGGCCCGGAGACTTTGTCATGTGAGGATAGATTGAAGGAACTAGTCATGTTTAGCCTGGAGAAGAAGAAACTCAGTAGAGGGCTTGAAAGCTAATTTTTTAGTCATCATTGAGAGCAGTTAGACTTTCTCTGCATGGCTCCCAAAGGGCAGAACTAGTTAGTAACTAGTGTGAATGTTACTGATGGATGGATCTAGGCTTTTGGTGTAAAGAAAACTTCCTACTAGTTAAAGCTATCCAAAAGTGTAATGGACTGCTTTGAGAGGTAGACATAATTGTCTCACATTCATATAGTACTTTAAGGTTTGCAATATGCTTTATGTATATTGTCTCACTTAAGCTTTCCATCAATCCCTGAGGTAGGTTCTACAGTTGTCTGTCTGTTTCTCACTCTCCCTCCACTGTTTAAGAGATAGTTGAGTTCTCCTGCATTTAGAACTCTTTCCAGCAAAGGTTGTTTGACCACTTGTGAAGGTTGTGGCAAAAAGGATTCTTGTTTGGGCACAGATTTATATAATTCTGTATTATGTGGGGTCCAAATGGGGAAAGGCCTTTATATCAATATATTTTTGTTTTAGAGAGGTTATTCTGTTAAGTGTTCTTAAAAAGGCTCCCTGGGTATTTGAGAACATGATAGCTGATGATGTTTGATCTTCAAAAGATATCATGTCCAAGTCATATAGAAAATTATATAGTGATTCTAGGTCACCCTTACAGGAAAAGAGACATTCTTCACAACTACTTTATACTAAATAACACAAGTATCCTTGTTTTACTTAGGAAACAGGCCCAATAGTGAGGGACTCTTAATGTAACATTCTTTGCCACCCCCATAACAATTTAGATTTGAAGATCTTTTCCCCCCATTGATAGGCCATGTGACCTGCTTACGTCACAGGAAACCTAAATCACATGTGGTGCGAGGAGCTTGCTGAAAGAAAAGGAAAATGTGTCACGGGAAATGAGAGAGAGCAGTTAGAACTGAGGGAGAGAACAGAAGTGCTGTCTGTGCTGTGAGTGTGTTTGTTGGTGGGAAGGCCCCCACCAGGGGAGGCAGAAGGCTAATGGGATGGCAAGGCTCCATGCTGTGATATTGTGTTTCCTTGCTGTTATGATAAAGTGAGCTTATTGGTTTGGGGAGTTGCTTGCTGCTTGGATGGGCTGTACTTATTGGTTATGGGATCTGATCCTCTGGTATCTGAATAAATGGTTTACTTCTTTTATTTTCTATATGGAGAGTTTCTTATATTTTATGATACAGAACTACATAGGCATATTGACAATTATCGCCTATATTGTGATTATTACCTTGCTAATACACGCGCCCCCGCCCCCCCCCCCCCCCCCCCGACTTAGAAAAATCCAAACAAGAGATAAGCAAGAAAGAAGTTAAGGACCTAAATAGAAATCAATAAAAAGTATGGCCAATAGATGTCTGCAGAATAGAAAGGAATTTACATCATTTTAACTGTATATTGGACCCTTGAAAAGACGAATCATTTATCAAGGCATAAGGACTCTCCAAAAAAATGTAGAAAAATAAATACTAAGTATGTCATTTACTGCTCATAATGCAACAAAAGCTGTGTTCATTATATAACACCTTTAAAGAAAGGATTGTAAAGTAAAGTAACAGTAAAGTAGCATGATTCTAATGAACTGGTAGGTCAGTTTCATCAAAGAAAATTAAAATAATGAGATAACTTACCAGAGACTTATGGGGTGCAACTAAAGCACTTTTAAAAGGGGGAAAATTTTATTTCCAAATATTTTCATCAGTGAAAGAGAAAGAAATCAATGAATTGAATGTGCAATTAAAAAACTTGAATAAAAGCAAAAGAGTAGAAATTCTGAAAAATGGTGGTTGTCCTTCGTTCTCAAAGAGGACCAAAATGACATCACTATGCTAGAGTCAAGTTTCAATGTGTCCAGCTGTGGCGTATCAGACCAATACAAGTGCAGAATGCTCTACCACAGGCTGGGCACAAATAGTCTGTGTGAACATTTGGGGTGGATACTCTAAATTTGCGCATCTTGCTTTTCCTTTGAGCTGTTTCAATTCTGCTTTGTTCGTAGAGCACAGCACTTTGTCTGATGCGGGCACATCATGCTGAGTGGTCCTGTGCCAGTGTCACCCATGCCACACAATCAGTTCCAAAGTTCTTAAGAGAGGTCTTGAGAGTATCCTTGTATTGCTTCTTCTAACCGCCATGTGAACGCTTACCCTGTGTGAGTTCTCCATAAAACAGCCTTTTTGGCAAGTGTACATTTTGTATTCAAACAACGTCACTAGCCCATTGGAGTTGGGCTTTCTGAAGCAGAGTTTAAATGCTCAGCAGTTTAGTTTGAATAAGGACCTCAGTGTCTTGTACCTTATCCTGCCAGGTGATCTTCAGAATCTTCCTAAGACAATTCAAATGGAAGTGATTCAGTTTCCTGGCATGAGCTGGTATCCAGGTTTCACAGGCATAGAACAATGAGGTCAGCACCACAGCTCTGTAGACCTTCAGTTTGGAAGTCAGTCTAATACCTCTTGTCTTGCATACTTTCCTTTGGAGCCTCCCAAACACTGAGCTACCTCTGTCAATGCTTTGCATCAACCATGTTGTGATTGTGTACATCCCTGAAAATTAAAGATTAATAAAATTGAAACCAAAAAGTCCATTGAATTGATAAATAAAACTAGGTTCTGATTTTTAAAAGGAGAGGGAAACTAAATTGTTCACATAAAAATGAAAAAGGATTTAAAGTGAAGAGGAAATATAGGAAATTTTTAGGAACTATTTTGTCCAGTTATATGTAACAAAATTGAAGAAGTGAATGAATACTTGCAAAAATAAAAATACCAAATTAATAAAAGAAGAAAGACTATTTAAATAATCCAGTATCAGAAAAAGAAATTGACCAAGCAATAAGTGAGCTTCCAAAGGAAAAAAAATCTAGGACCAAATGGATTTGAGAATAAATTCTATCAGACATAAAGAACAATTAATCCCTAAACTCTGGTAGCTGTTTGCAGTATTAGGGAAAGAAGAGTCTGTTTCAATCTCAGAAATGCCTGTAATACAAATAGTCTTGATAGCTGAGCTAGAGGGAGATAAGTATAAACAAATATACATATAATGAACGTTTACACAAACATTTTAAATAAAATATTAGCAAGTAGGCTATAGCAAAATATTAGAAAGATCATACATGATTGTCACCCATTTGGGTTTATACTACAAATGCAGGGTTGGTTCAACATAAGGAACACTATAAATACAGTAATACAAGTCTTTAGTTTGAGCAATAGTATATAGAGGTTATTTAAAATTATACTCTTGATATTTTTTATTTGAAATTTTACAATAGGAACAAATAATTTTTTTTGGCAAATGTTTCAAAATGCTTTTTATTTCAGTGGAATAAAAAATGTGAATTATTAAGCAAGGGAAGGATAAGAGACTAATAAATTAGACCGTCACGTCATGTTGACATTATGCTCTTCAGCTCAGACAAGTCACTTCTCCATTTGAATAAACTTGAAGAAACATCAAAGTTGCTATGTTATATCCAACTTTCATAAAACCAAACACTTTAAAGATTACATAAATAAATGTTTGAACTCTATAAGAACAGTAAAGATTCCTTCAAAAGGCATGGAAAGGAAGATTTGGTAGTTCCAAAACAGTGATGCCTAAGTTGGTAAATACTGCTATATGTATATTTATCCCTTTTACTGTAATTCTAAAAATAAAATACTATGTTTATTAAGCTTGATGTCTCATAGCTAATGATTGTTTTTAATTAGGAGTGCAGCAAATTATAGAATGGAAAAATCATTTAACTTTCCAGTTAATTTAAAAAAAATTAAGGCAGTCCCCATTCTCAAGTTGTTAATATTCTAATTAGGATAGACAGTACATCAAGGAATATTCAATTTCATGGTAGGTAGAAAGGACAAGTGGTACTTAGAGTCTTGCCTCAGAGCAGCTGGCATTTGACACCTGTGCCCAAATCAGAATTGGTCGTTACATTGATCTAAGTTCTGGTACCTTTTTGGGTTGTTTTGCTTTACATTCTTGTCATCATACTACACCCTTGTTTCTGGGCCAATACTTGAAGCCTTTCAAGCTTGGTGTAAGCCTAGTTAAAGCTAAAAAGGAAAGAGGAAAGAGAAAGAGAGGGAGAAGAAGAGAGAAAAAGAGAGAGAGATTCATTTGGTGTAATGCAGGTTCCAATACTACCACACTTTAATAAACAGTATTAGGAGTTGTTATGGCTAATAATAATAGTGATAGCTAGCTTAAAGTTTGCAAAAGCTTAAACTTTACAAATATTAATCTCATTTTATCCTCACAGCAACCCTGAGTATTATTGTCCGTATTTTATAGATGTGGAGACTGAGCCAGACAGAAGTTAATGACTTACCTAGGATCACACAACTAGTATGTGCTGAATTTGAATTCAGGTCCCACACTCTATACATTGCACCACATTGCTGCCTCATTATCTGATGTCCCACATTCTGGGGATGATCCTCCTAGTCCATTTTCAGGTTTACACATAAGGCCATTTTTGGTTAGTTTGGGACCCATTAGAGCTTGTACTCCACAAACATTGCTCTTGAGAATCCTGGTGCTGCGACCATGACTTGATGAAACATCAGAGTAGAATTCTGATGTTAGGTATCATAGTATAGTGGGGAAAAAACGCTAGATCTGGTATTAGAGAAACTCGATTCAGGCCCCACCTCTAGCACTACCTACTACCTATGTGAGCTTGAACAATTTACTTAGCATCTCTGAGTCTTGATTTCCTCATTTGTAAAATGAGAATGTTAGACTACATGGCCTCTTAATCTTTGCTTCTATAATCCTCTGAGTACCCCCACAGCTCTTTAATACCCTGTAGGTATTCAGATATAGATACTGAGCACATAAAGACATTACTAAAAGCTTAACAACTTATATAAAGCGTTTGCTATGTGAACTGTGGTTTATGAATACATCTATTACACAGGATTTCTCCAAGAAAATCTGTTGCTTGCACTTCAGAAAACAATATTCCTGATTATAATAGTAATAATGTCTTTCATTTTATAGTGCTGGCTCTCCCCTTCTCCCCCCCCCCCCCCGTCTGTTTTGATCTTGAGAGCAACCTTTTGAGGGAGGTAGGATAGTTGGAAACATTACCAGAAAGGTTAATATAGGAATATCTATATTTGTTTAGGTCCGTTTTCAAGAATTAAACTATGTGATTGTGCCTTGATCCTTGTGGCAAATTGTATAGTTTTAAAAATTGAATAGTGTCTCCAGTGAAGTAGACATTTCAGTATCTATTACATTCTCTTCATTCACTGACACCACAACCACTCTAGTTAAGGCCCTGAATCATTTCCCACTTGAATTACCACAATAGCCTCTTTATTGATTTCCCTTCCTCAAGTCTCTCTTTTGTCCAATACATCTTTCATACAACTGTCAAATTGATAATAAAGCATAAATTTGACTCTGTCACTCCCCTGCTCAGAAAGCTCCAGAATAAAATATAAACTCTTTTTAAAACTCTTTGAAATGTTTCTCAATCTGGCTTCAGTCCCATCTTTCCAGTTTGTTGTATATTATTACTTCTCTTCACACTCATCTATCCATCCAAACCGGTCTACTTAATGGTCCCTGTACCTAATATTCGTCTTGTGTTTCTCTTCCCACTCTACCCTTTCCTCATCTCTGCCTCTTAAAATTCCAAGCTTTCTTCAAGGTTCAGTTCAGGTGCCATTCCAGAAGTATTTATTAAGCACTTACTGTATTCCAGGCACTGTGTTAGAAGCATGAGGTAACAGACAGAAACAAAACAGCCCTTGCTTTATAAGGAGCTTGAAGGGAAACAACAATAAATAAATATTAAATAAGAAATATGTATACAATAAATGAAGGGGAATTTGTTGGAGGGGAATATTAATAGCTGGGGCATAAGGACAGGATTCATGTGGAAGGTGGCACTTGAGAAGAACTTTGAAGGGAGCTAGAGATTCTAAGAGCATAGGTAAGAAGGGAGTGCATTCCAAGGAACAGACAGACACACTGCAAAGGCAAAGAAGTTGGAGATGGAACACAAAACACTAAATGTGAGTGATGAATTTTACTGAAATGTAGGGTGGCGTAAAAAGGAATGCGATGTAATAAGCCAGGAGAAGTCTTTTTTATTTTTTGTTTTATTTTTGAAGTCAATATTGGAGGAGTTGTGGACAAAAAGACACATTGTGGCACTGTTGATGGAGCTGTGAATCAGTAAAACATTTTAGAAAGCAGTTTGGAATTAAGCAAATAAAATGAACATACCATTTGACCTATAGTAAATTAGGCTTATTCCCCAAAGATGCCATTGATGATATATACACAAAAATATTTTTAGTAGTACTTTTTGTGGTAGAAAGTAATTGGAAGTGAAGTAAATTGCCTGTTAATTGAAGAATTGCCAAACAAATTATGGTACATCAATGTAATGCAATATGAACTGTGCTGTAAGAATCAATAATTATGATGAATACAGAGAAACATGGAAATGTTTGCACAATCTAATACAGAGCGAAGTAAACAGAGCCAAGAAAACAGTATATAGATTGACTACAAAAATGTAAATGGAAAGAACGACCAAAAGTAAATGCTGCAAAATTACACAGTACAAGCATAACTCCTAAGAGACATGACAGCTCCTTACTTAGCTGTTTGTAATAGTAGGAAAAGGAGTCTCTTCCAGTCTCAGAAATTTCTATAATACAAATAGTCTTGATAGCTGAACTAAAGGGAGATAACCACAAACCAGTATCCATATAATGAAGGTTGACAGAAACATTTAAAATCCCCATCTTATTCCTTTGCAAAGGTGTGGAATGTATATATTTTTTAAGACTTTTTCAGTGTATTGATTTGGTAAGTTGGGAGGCAGAAAGTCTGTTCCTGTTTTTTTCTTTTATATATGAAATTGCATTCTTGGAGGGGACAGTTGGAATTGGGAAGGATTGAAAAAAATTAACATGGGGACACTTTTTGCATAATTTCCAAAAGTTATCCTTCTGATACAATGAAACAGCAATCATGTTGGTAATGTATGTATACAGACTGTCTCTCCATCTATCTATATCTTTGTGTGTGGCACTGTGAATCTATTACTTAGAGCTTATTTAGAATATCATTGTTTTATTAAAGTATGTTCAGGTGAGGTATTCTAGGAACCAGAGGAAGGAAGCATGACAGAGTATTTGGTTGAATCAGTGGAGATAGCATTAAGAAAAGAATAGGACTTGAGGAAATAGCTCACTAGCTTGTCACAGAGGCATGATACAGTAGTGATGGGGGCCTTCAGTTATCCAGACATCTCCTGAAGACTGTGTTGTACTTGCTTGCTCTACTTCTCAATTTACTTTAGTGATAATTTCATCCTCTAAAAGGTGGAGGAGAAGAAAATTTGAAACTCAAAATCTTATGGAGGTGAATGTTGAAAACTAAAAATTAAATCAATTAAAAAAAATAAAAGGTGGAGGAATCAATAGTGGGAAATTCAATTGTTCTCTGTATCTGATTCTAATAGGGACAAGCTAATTGTTGGGATGGAAACCTAGGGAGGAAAAAAAAGAGAACTAACTCTTAGACTTTGTGATAGAGAAGGAAAGAAAATCCCAGAACAGTCTGATGTACCCTAGATTTGGAAGGAGCAGATTGTAAAGGGCTCAGGGGAAAGATAGGGGATCCCACAGACTAAAATGCTACAGAAGTTAGCCCAGGAGAGATTGGGAGATTAACAAGAATGAAATTCTGAGGACACAAAGGGAAGCATGTCTGTTGAGGAGGAAAAATGGAATTTGTTTGAAGAGGCCATTGTAGCTCCCTAGGAAATTTATCCATCAACAAAGATTTTTAAAGAAGGGATGGAAGGAAGCTAATTAACATTGTTGAACAGAAGAACATGGCACTCACATGGCACTGTAAAAATAATCTCAGGAATGCCAAAGCTCAGAAGGAGCTGAGCCTGGCCAGGGAAACTAATGACAACCAAAAGGGTTACTTTATTTTTGTACAGAGAGAAAGAGAGCAAGAGTGCTATATTGTGAATAAAAAAGCTGGTTAATGAAGGACTCTTGTTTGGGGGTGGATGGGACAATAACTGACAATGGGAAAGCAGAACTTCTCAATTCTAGCCTTGCCTCTGTTTTCTTTACCAAGGAAAATTCCTTTTGCATTAGAAATGACAGAGAAAAAATTAACAGTTTCATATCCAAGACAAATAAAAGATAGTAAGAAAGCACCTAGAGAATCCGTCTTCAGTTAAGTTAGTGACCTGATAGGTTGTAGATAGAAGCTGATTTACACCTCTCCCACATAAAATCCAACAAATTTCTGAAAAGGACCCCCAAGGTCAATATTAAAGAAAAAGAGGAGGCAGTTGAGGAGGGAGGGACAAGTAAGCTCCATCCAGTCCAGAACTGCACAAATAGGCAGTAGTTAGTGGAAGGGCTGCACCAAGGAAGGCTGTAAGAGCTCAGCTAAATATAGAAACTTTGAAATGCAAACAAAGTAGTCAAGACAAACCCAGGAAGGTAAATAAATGTATTTGAACTGGAAAGATTTAAACAATGATGAAGAATTTAGATTCTGATAGGAGAGAATAGACAAGTGTCTCTTCAGAATTCCTACTGTTTTGAAGAGTCACAGGAGTTACATAAGACAAATTGAAAGCTTAGGTGAGAGTTTGTTGTGTTTTGTTAGGTTTTTTGAGAGAAAAGAAGAGGGAGAAAAAAAGGAAGGTACTATGGAAGAAATAAGAAGAGGGAGGAACTTACTTTGCATAAATGGGGTTGTGCTAGAAAAAGAGTATACAAACGGGAGAAAAAGGATTGGGGAGAGCAGGCATCTGCTGAATCACATAAAGGAAAATTTGCAGATACACACAGATACACACATTAAATTCAACAAGGAAATACTCAGGGATAAGTGAAGAGAGGGTAGTGTTCAAGAGGGAACAGTTACAAGAAAAGTAAGCATCACCTTTGATCAGAAAGGGAGGATTTTTTAAAACATAAGAAAATGGGAGTTTTGGCTTATTAAAGAGAAGTGGGGCAGAAGAGGAGGAACATACCATTTCAATTATAAAGTAATGTTGATTAGATTCCTTCTCACCCTCCACACCATTCTTTTTAAAGGGGGGAATATGAAGAAAAGAGGACAATTTATAAGATATCGATGGAGAAAAAATTAACAATCATGACAGTGAATGAAAACATGGAGCTGTGCAAAATCACACAATAAAAACAGCACACGAAGAAAATGGGGTTAGGGCACAATTCAAAAATTTGTCAGTGAGACATTAAAAAAAAAGGAACCTGTTAAAAAATGTAGCATAGTTTTATACATGTTAAATGACTAAGAAATACATGAATATTATAATAAATAGTGGCCGAATCTAGGCCTGGCGCTGCTGTCAGCCTGCATCCTGTCAGCCTCCAAAACTCTGGGCCCTGCAGAAAAGGTGGGGGAGGGGAAGCAGGGAAGATTCATACCATCTTTTCCCCAATATAACTTCTGCTGTGTACCAAAAGATATACAATAAATATATAGCTTTGAAAGAAACCTGAAGTTTGTTTGTGGAAGTGGATATCCAATGGAAAGGTGGTGAATTACTGTGAAATAGTGCAGTTTCTTCTTGATGTTTTGAAAGAATTGCATGGAAACGAATCCAAATTTGAGTTATGCTTAGAATGTTTCCTAATATATCAGTCATGTTGGAACAGATTTGAACAAATTCTCATTTTTGAAACACATCATAGTAGAACTACTTGTATCTTTTGTTGAATTGAGAAAAACAAGGGTGGCATTGATGATTTCAAAGTAAGGGTAAAAATAGGCATGGTTTTTCAAATATAGGCAGAGAAACTACATTGTGTTTTAATTAAAAAATAATAATAATGGCTAACATTTATGTAGCACTCCAGGTATTGTGCAGTTTTACAACAATGTGAATATTTATAATTCTAAATAATTATATTATTTACAATAATGTGTTAATGTAATAATAAATAATGTAGTAATTTCAAGTTATAGTATTTAAATGATAAAATTATATCAATATTCATAGTCATTGCATCTTAAGTATTTTAAGGAAAAGTTAATTGAATTATAGAAATAGATATTAAAATTCAAATAGTTGGGAACCTTAAAGTGCCTCTTTCAGACCTAGGTAAGTCTAACTGAAGCACAAATAAGGAAGAATTTAAGGACCTGAGTATAATTTTAGAAAAATTAGATTTGGTAAAGCTCTAGTGATTCCTGAAAATGGAAGAGAGAGAGAGAGTATGTGTGTGTATCTTAGATGTTTATAGCACCTTTGCAAAAATCGACCATATACTAGGACATAAAAAAAACTTCATAAATCAGAAAACCAAAATTTTTTTTTAAGAAACATTCTTTACGTAAAGGCACTTTAATCCTCTATAATACATGGATCACAGAACAAAAATAAACGATAGGTAATATTATTTTAAAATGACAAAAATAAGACAGCATACCATAGCTTTTAGGATGTAACCTTCTTGGGGGAAAATTTATATCTCTAAAATCTTTTGACACAAGACAGAACAAACAAGTCAATGAATTTGACTAAATTCAATAATACAAATAAAATTTTAGAAAGTTACCCTATCAAGACCAAAAACAAATTTTTTAAGTGAACAGAACCATTAAAATGATAAATAGGCTGCTGGGTTTTGTTTTTAATAAGAAATGAACTAATAGCTACTCTGATTCAAAATCAGTTAGCTGTGGAAGTATCTAGGTGGAAAAAGCAACAGTGGATACAGCATCAGTCCAAGTTCAAATCCTGTCTCAAAACAATAGCAATGTGACTTTGAGCAAGTCACTTTAAATCTCTGTCTGCCTTATTTTCTTCCTTTGTAAAATGGGGATGATAATAGCACTTAACTCTGAGGTTTGTTGTGAAGATGAAGTGAGATATTTGTAAAGCACTTTGAAAACCTTAAAAACACTGTGCAAATGTTAGCAGTTATTCAAAAAGAGAGCAAAAACCAAATTGCCATTATCAAAAATCAGAAATGAGGGGTCTCAAGAAACGGAGAGGAAATGAAAGAAATTATATTTTAAAGGTTTTCCCCAGTCATATGCCAATAACATTAATAAATTGAATAGATTAATATATACAAAAATATAGGATACACAGATTATCAGACCAAGAAATAGAAAACTTAAATATGATAAAATCTTGGGCAAAGAAATTGAATATGCCTTAAAGGACAAAACCATAGGACCCAAATAGATTTATAAGAATTATAGTAAATGTTGAAAGAACAGTTAATTTTAGAATATATAAGTTGTTTGCAAAAAAAAAAAAGCAGAGAAATGGGATCCTTCCAAACTCCTTCTTTGAAACAATTGAAGCTGAGAAAGAAAACTATAGGCCAGATGTTCTTAACTATTTTTTTAATGTGTCAAGAACTCACAGTCTGGAAGAGCCTATGGACCTTTTTTCAGAAGAATGTTCTAGGTGCCTAAAATGAAACACATAGTATTACAGTTGCTCTGGTAGCTGGCTGATTTTGAATCAGATTAGCAATGGTTCATTTATTATTAAAAGCAAAACCCCACTCCTGATTTATCTTCTTAATGGCTTTGTTGTTTTCAGTTTTATCTCTAACTTTAAAGTTTTGTTTTTCTGTTTAGTTGGGGGTTTGATGGGGTTACTTTCTAAATTTTTAGTTGTATTATTGTATTTAGTCATATTCATTGACTTTGTTCTGCCTTTTGTTTTTAGAAAAATAGTAAAATTGAAATAAAGATTTTTTCCCCCTCTGTCCAAATTCATGGACCTCACAGGTACATCTTTAGATCCTTGGCTAAGAACTCCTATAGATCAGCATTTCTAATGAATGTTGACACAAAATATTGAATAAAATGTTATGAAAGAGGCTACAACAGAATATTTAAAAGCTCATACGCTGTGGTTGGAATTATTCCAGAAATTCAAAGTTGATTATTAAGGAAAATTTTGAATGTAATGTACTTTATTAATAACAAAAAAACAAAAATCATCAGTAGATGCAGAAAAAGCTTTTGACAAGATACAGTAATACTCCTTTAAAAATATAAGAATAAAGGAACCATTCCTTAAGATATTTATCTAAAACCAAGAACTAGCATTATTTGCAATGGGAAAATATTAGAGGTCATTCTAGCAAGATCTAGATGTGAAATATTCATGATGTTACCACTATTATTTGATGTAATTCTAGAAATGCTAACTACAGCTATAAGACATGAACAAAAAAGTTGATGGAATTGAGGAATTCCTTCTTGTGTAGGCAAGGAGGAAGCAAAACATTATCTTTTACAGATATATTAGTTTTCTAAGAGAACTAGAGTCAGCTAAAATTATTTTCTGTCTTCCATGCCTTTCCTTCCTCATCTCTACCTCTTGGCTTCTTTGAAGTCCCTGCCTTCTACAGGAAATCTTTTCCCCCCTGTTAATTATTTTCTATTTATCCTGTGTATAACTCATCTGTGCATTTATGTTTATTGTCTCCTCCATTAGATTGTGAGCTCCTTAAGGGCAAGCAAGAACTGTCTTTTGCATTTCTTTGGATCCCCAGTGCTTTACCTGATATACAGTAGCCATTTAATAAACACTTAGTGAGTGACTAGGCTCCAGATAGAGATAATATTTTTAAAAACGAGAACAGGAAAGGAGATACCTTTGACCAAACCAGAAATAAAGTTGATAATTTTACTTACATTGAAAAGTATTGTTACGAACAAAAACAATAGAACAGGAAGTGAAACAGCTCAGAAAAGCATCTTTGCAATAAATTTCTCTGATAAAGGTCTGAAAGGTCTGAACATGTGTGTGTGTGTTTTTAGAAAAATAAGCAATGAGCAACCATATTTAGAAGTGTTCTAAACAATATCAATGCTCATTAAAAAGTTGAGCTTTTTAAAATTCATTTTTATTTTCAATTCTTAATTATCCTCACTTCCACCACCCATTGAGAAGGCAAGAAAAATAACCCATTACAAAAGTTTAGTTGTGTAAAATAAATTCATTAATGATGTCCAAAAAAGAAGAAAATATGTTTCATTCTGCAATCTGAACCTATTAACTCTATCTGGAAGTAGATAGCATGTTTCACCATGAATCCTTTGGAACTGTGATTAGTCATCATGTTCGTCTTTCAGCACTGATTACCTTTACGATCTTGCTGTTCTATAAATTGTTCTCCCGGTTCTACTTATTTCACTTTGCATCAGTTCATACAAGCTCAGGTTTTTTTGAAACCCTCCTCTTCCATCATTTCTTGCAGTATAATAGTGTTCCATTACATTCATACACTATAACTTGTTCAGCCATTCCCCAAGCAATGAGTGCCCCCTAAATTTCCAATTCTTTGCCTCTACAAAAAGAGCTGCTATAAATATTTTTGTACATATGGATCCTTTCCCTCTTTCTTTGATCTCTTTGGGGGTATAAATCTAGTAGTAGAATTGCTGGGTTAAAAAGGGCATACACAGTTTAATAGCTTTTGGACAAGTTGTACCCCAGTTGTCAGATAAGAGAATAGACACATTTGTCTGTGAAGTTGTCTAATCATTTTTTTTCCCTAATTTGAGAACATTTTGTTCGTTTTTTAAATATTTTCCCCAGTTACATATAAAAAGCAATTTTTAACATTCGTTGTATTTTGTTGGGGTGGGGGGCGGATTTAAGTTTTGAGTTCCAAATTCTATCCCTCTCTTCCTTCCCTCCCCCCTCCCAGAGACAATAAGCAATCTGATATAGGTTATACACATGCAGTCATGTATAACATTTCCATATCAGTCATTTTGTACAAGAAGACTTGAAGAAAGAAAGAAAAATCATATGTTTCAGTCTTTATTCAGACATCAGTCAATCCTTTCTCTGGAGGCTGATAACATTTTTCATCATGAGTCCTTTGGGATTATCCTGGATCATTGTGTTGGTAAGAATAGCCAAGTCATTCACAGTTCTTCATCATAAAGTATTGCTGTTACTGTGTACAATGTTCTCCTGGTTTTGCTCACTTCATTTTGTATCAGTTCATGTAAATCTTTCCAGTTTTTTCTGAAATTATCCTGCTTGTCATTTCTTATGGTGCAATAATATTTCATTACAGTCATATACCACAACTTGTTCAATCATTTTCTAATTGATGGTTGATGAACCAGCAAAGCAGAAGTACAGGTCAGCAAACCGCATCTCCTCAATTTCCAATTCTTAGTTACCCCAAAAGGAGCTGCTATAAATAATTTTGTACAAATAGATCCTTTTCCCTTTTTTAAAAAATCTTTTTGGCATACAGATCTAGCCATTGTCCAATCATTCTTGAAGCAAGTTGAAACTATGCTTATAAAAGTCACTAAACTGTGAGCTTTTTGACTTTTGAAACCACTGCTAGCTTTATACCCTCAAAAGATCAAGAAGCAAAGGACTACAAAAATATTGGTAGTCACACTTTATATTTTAGCAGAGAACTAGAAACAAAGGGCATTGGCTGAGCTAATTATAGTTATTAATGTAATGGAATATTATTTCTCCTTACAAAATAGCAGAATGAATGTATACAAAGACTTCTGAACTAATGTGTGACCTAATAAGGAGTGAATTGATCAGCAGTGACTCCAGTATTGTAAGGAAAAACAACTTTGAAAGACTTAAAAAACAGTGATCAGTGATATGAGCAATCCAGGACTCCAGAAGACTGAGGATGAATGCTCTTTCCCACTTTTTGACAGAAAAGTAATAGACTAGGAGTGAAACATGAGATTGACATTTTTAGAAATGGCCAAGGATGGCTTTTGTTTTTCCTAACTATACTAATTTGTTATAAGATAAGGTTTTGGATGGGAGGAAAGGGAGTGATAGTGAGGCTAAATAAAAAGTGGGGGTAATCATGTGACTCTTTAAAGAACAGAAAAGCAGTGAATCATAAAGAAAAGAAACAACAGAGTAGACAATACTTACAAATGGACATTGATTAAAGCTCAGGGTGAGAATGCAATGAGATGTGTACAGACCATAAGATGTAATAAAGTGTCTCAGATCTTGTGAGGTCTTAGTTCTTAGAGGCTTTATCCATAAAGGACCAAGCTAAGTGGAAAATTTGGCAGGCACCAAGGAGTTACCAGAATAAATCGTCATTCTGGAACTAGAAGTTGTCATTCCCCAAAGTAGTAACTTGTTAGACTACTTTTGGAAAGCAGTTGTTTTCCTGTTACTTACTAGGCCCTAATTTCTATTGAATGGATAATACAGGATCATACCATTACCCTTTATCTCAATTTGTCCGTTATGAGTTGGGTGACATAAGATGGTCCTAATATAATAGGGTAGAACACAGAAAAGCTTCCATTGTTAAGTAGATGTGGTATATTCAAGATCATAGTTACCCAGGTTTCTCAAGTGTTAGTGCCGTTCAGGAACTAGTTGTGACTCTGCAGAGGCTTAGAACTTCAGTCCCAGCACCAATGCCTTGCCTCCTCCACCAGTGGGCCCATTTAGAGATACTTGGTGTTTAAAGAATGCCATTTTGCCTGGTTCCTTAATGACTGAGATAGAGCTGTGCAATTGGAATTCAGTGATCATTAATCAAGTGACAGGGTATCTTGAGGGACAGGATCTTGCTAAGTCCTCCAAGTGGAGTCACCTATAAGTTGTATAACAGGCTTGAGGAACGTAGCAGACAAGGTTTTTATTTATACTGCTTCCTATTTAGGGGCCGTGGGTCTGACTGAGTGGCTTGGGGCCTCGACAGAACAGTGCTGGAAACTAGAAGCTATTCCCTTTGGAGTCAGGACCAATAAAGGAAAATTGCTGATTTATCTCAGTGAATACAGTTGTTTGTAGAGTTTGTTAGTATCCCCTGGAGACATCACATTTCTTTTGTTGAACTTAAATATCAGGTTGATGCCCTTAATGGCAGAAATTATGAGGTCAAAAAAAAGGCTTTTTGTGGTGAGAGTTACCCTAGAAAATTTTGGGGACCTTGCCACCAGGACAGAGTATGGTACTGGTTTTATGAGAGAACGGGGAGAGTGTTTTGCTTCCTTGTTGCTGGGTCATCATAAAAAGACAGTTTTTGGATACTGATGTTGGAGGTTTTGATGGCATTCCTACTTCTTTTAGGTATGTATTTCTGACCTAGGAGAGCCAGAGGGTAGAGTAATAGCCATTTTATCTGGATTAATGTTTTTTTACCTTCTTTTCTTTTTATCCTTTGTCCAATAAACTTGTTTTATTGCATTTTATGTGCCTCATTGGATTTTAGCCCTTAGCCTGAATAGTGCGCTGGATTAGCATGAGACAGACTTGGCCCAAAATTGTCAGAGAAAATATTTGTACCTAGGACTTAATGACTTAGATCCAGAACTTTATATAGTAGACCACCTTTATTCCACTCATTTTAGAAAATCAATTCAGAAAGAGTAACAGGATGGCCTCGTGGCTGTGGTATGACTTCTGCCATCACCATGGGACCAGAGGAGGAAGAGTGATTGGCAAGGCTTGATCAGCAAAAAGTGGGGGAGGGGGTTGGCGCAGTCGTGATTTGATAGTAGTAAATAGTATAAAGTTGAACTGGTTAATTATCCATCAAGATTGTAAATGGAGAAAAAGTGAAAGGCAGTTGAAGTGAAAATAAAGAATAGGTTTGGGAGGGAAAGAGGAAATAAGTTAAGATTTGGTAGAGAAATTTCAGAGTTCTTTTTCATGAACCTTGGAACACTTGACCAATCAAGAATGGGACTATTCTGGTGTGTAGCATAGGTGGTGTGACAGTAGTCGTCATGTAAGTTGAAGAAGTTGACTTGTTGGTTGGTAAGGTTTATATATGTTTTTAAAAAAAAAACCCTTAGTAAAACGACAGGGATCGGAGCAGAGAGTTATGAGCCAAGAAGTCAACTCTTTTAGAAAGACCTGGGGGCCTGCAGATAACTTACCAGGAATTGAATAGGGTGATACCTTGTTTTTTTGTAAAGTCATTTTCAGTCCTGTCTGACTGTGACCTCAAGTAAGGTTTTCTTGGCAAAGATACTGGAGTGGTTTGCCATTTCCTTTTCTGGCTCTTTTTACAGTTGAAGAAACTGAGGCAAACAGGGTTTAAGTGACTTGCCCAGGGTCACACAGCTAGTAAGTGTCTGAGGCCAAATTTGAATGCAGGGAGATAAGTCTTCCTGACTCCAGGCCAGGCATTCTATCTATTGTGCCATCCAGCTGCTATAGGGTGATATAGCAGTATAGAAAGAAGTTCAAAGATAATTGCCACCTCCTTCAGGAACCTTATTTTCCATATCTGTAAAATGAGGATTAATACCTTTCGTAACTCACAGAATTATTGGAAGGATCACATAAGATATATGTATATAGCTTTTGAAACCTTTAACACTATAAAAATCAGTTTATTATTTTGAAAGCAGATAATATAATACTTCAAAACATTTTTCTATTAATATCATCTTTAGGATCTGTGAACTAAGAAGGAAATAGTTCATCCATTAAATGTTATTTTCTTCTTTCTCACCTTCCAAAATCACCTTAGTCATATTTTCTAGAAACATTACCAAGTTTTCCAGGTCCTAGGGAGATGTTCTCACCTTTTCTTCAGTTAGGAAAGGATAAGGGACTGGGCCTGTGACTTCGTTGTTATAGGGAACTTGGTGAAGAAACTCCTACCACTGCAGTCCGGTTCTGTCTTTTTTTCCTTTTTTTTTTTTTTTTTTTTTCTGAGGCAACTGGGGTTAAGTGACTTGCCCTGGGTGGCACAGCTAGTAAGTGTTGAGTGTCTGAGGTTGGATTTGAACTCAGGTCTTCCTGACTCCAGGGCTGGTGTTCTATTCACTGTGCCACCTAGCTGCCCCCTGTCTTTTATTTGCCTTAGAGAGTTTGCCTAGAGCACTGAGAGGTTAAGTGACTTGCCTCAGGGTCAGACAACCAGTATGAATCAACCAAGATACTTTAACCCAGTTCTTCCTGGTTCAAAGGAAGGTACTCTTTCTATCCATTACGTCATACCCCTTCTAGTTTAGCAATGGTTAGTGGCATATAAAAATAGTAAAAATACCTGTACTTCAGAAAGGATGGTCACTTTTACAAAAATAGAGAAATGGACCCTGCAGCATTATTAATAACTTAACAAAACAAGATATGCTTTTTATCACAAGTTTATTTTAAAATGTTTCATCCTTTTTTATATGTGGATCCATCCTCTTTCTAAAGGTAATTTTTATTTTCTCTACTCAAGAGGTATTAAAATTCAGGTAGAAAAGAGATAAGCTTAAATTTTAGTAATAAGCTTATCTCAAAAGTTATTTTTCCCTTTAAACTCATAAATAGACCTATGAAAAAAGCTATATGCATAATAATAAGAGGCTATATATGCTATATGCATAATAATGGGATGAATTAAAAAGTCAAGTAGATAAATTTTTAAAGACAAATTGACTTGGGTATTTTTAAAGTGAAATACTTAGAATCTTCATCTAGGGCTTCAGCATTTTATGGAGGGTGAGATTTTAATGTTTTTGGAAGGATTAACTGTTCATTTCAATGTTAGTGATTAAACAGATAGATTTGGATTGTATGCAGTAAGACTAATACAAATTGTTACAACCAAGTTTTCCTTCTCTAAAGAGGTATCAATATTTATTTACATGTGTATTTATGTATAAATTTATTTTGTTCTTGTTTTTTAGGGTGAATCTGTAAAGTATTTCCTGGACAACTTGGATAAACTTGGAGAACCTGTAAGTCTTAACACTGTATATTTCTGGGTTTTTACCACTTAAAAGTAGCAGTCAGAGAGATTTTTGCTTATTAGTCAACAAGTATTAATAACTTACTTTGCAGGCGTGTGTGTGTGTGTGTGATATTCAAAATAAAGGATAGCGATTTTGGGAGATGGGGCACAAGTAGACAGGGGAATCAGGAAAGGCTTCAGGAAGTAAATAGTGCTTAAGCAGAAGACCAAAGATTCCAAGAGAAAGGAGGGTATGCATTCTAGGCATGAGTGACAGTTAGTGCAAAGGTGCAGAATCAGGAGTTAGTCTTGTGGTGGTGTGTTCAAGGGTGAGGGAGAATGAGGGGTTAAGGATAACAACAGGGTTACAAACCTGGATGGTGGTACCTTAAGTTTTTAAAGGATGTGGGATGGGGGAGAAAATTAATGAATTCTGTTTTGGACATTTTGAGTTTGAGATAATCTCTGGGACGTCAAGTTTGAATTGTCAAATGGGTAAGTTGGTGATGTTGGAGTAGTGCTCAGGAGAGAATAGGACTGCCCATATATATCTGGGAGACATCTACATAGAGATGATGATTGAATGCATAGAAACTGATGAGATCACCTAATGAAAGAGTATATAGAAAAAAAAAAGAAGAGTGCTCAAGACACTCACAGTTCAGGTGTGTTACACAAATATTGAATCATCTCAGGAAACTGAGAAGTGGTCAGATAGGTAGGAGAACCAGGACAGGACAATTTCCTGAAAACCCAGGGAAGAGAAGTTGTGCAGAAGGAGAGGAAAATGTGGTCAGTATTGTGAGAGGTTGTAGAAAGGCCAAGGAGGATAAGGAGAACAGATGCTATTGGGTTTGGCACGTTAAAAGATCGTTGATGACTTTGGAGAGAGCAGTTTTTTTGAGTGATACATTCAGAAGGAAATTAAGAAGAGATCACAAGCAGGGGAAGTCAAGGCACTGAATATAAACATCTCAAAGTCAGCTGAGAAAAGGAGGAGACATAATAGAATGGTAATAGGGATGATAGGACCTAGTGAGGAATTTTTATGGGTGGAAAGACTTGAACACATTTTTATAATACAAGGAAAAAACTAGTAGATTGGAGGTGGGGAGGAGGGGAGATATGGAAGGAGCAGGGTTTGACTTTGGTAAGTAGGTAGTTTCATATGTAGGTTAGGGATGAAGTCGAGGGACTCTGAGGAGGAATTGTCAGATGAAGAGGGGAGAAGAGGAAGTTCTCCACAAATAATTTCCCTAAAAAACCTTTTTTCCAGTAGTAAAGTTTTTATGGGGGGAAGAAAGGGGGAGAAAGATTTAGAATAGCCTCTATGAAGAGTGGGATAGAGGGAAGAATAGAAGGATTACCTTGCTGCAGTAAGGGCCCAGTTGAAATTGCATAGCAGACATTTGTAGTGTTACTAGTCAGCTAAGTTGTGTTTGAGATAAAGAGAGGGTAGGGGTGAAATACTTAAGAGTTAGAGGGTTATTCTAGGTCACAGTAAGGATGAAGAGCAGACTTGAGAGGAGTGAGAAGCACCAGGATAAAGAGAATGATAGGAAATAGTGACTAGATGAGGGAACTTATTATGGAAGTAGAACATTTGACGATGATAGCAAGATCAAGGGTGTGGCCATCCTTATGTGAAGCTGAGGTAGAATGTTTAGGAGTCTGAGGAACTGGAAAACTAGGGTATTTATTCAAGGGAACTTCTTGTACTTTGGAAGTCCCCTGGTAGGAGGGCAGTAGTTGGAATGAAGAGAAACACTGAGGCAGGCACTGAATTTCCCATGCATTCAAGAGAGTTTCACTTTTATTGAACACTATCAATCTGGTCCCATCACTTGGCTCGATGGTGGTTAAGCTGCAAGATAACACAATTTCAATTTTTATTGAATAAACAAACGAGAGTTTTTATTTTCTTTCCTGGTAATAATTGAAATTATTTTACAATAGTTATCCTAAAAATTTCTTTCTATAACAACAAAGTGATAGAAAAGAATGCTTAATAATTTTTTTTCCCAGGACCTAGGCAAGGGTAGCATAATTCCATCACCATAAATCTTTTATGGGAACCTATAATAGAGTAAGAAGATGCACCAGAGTTTCTGATTGGTTGACTACCCTTTACTTTTTGTATAAGATAAAGCAATGTGTTCATTGTTGTTTCTGGTGTACCTCCTCCTTTCTGCTCAGCACCATGTGGGGACCCAAAAGCTCAGGCTAAGATAAAGTTCTTGTTTTTAATGGGGAAAGCAAAACTAATATACATTAAGTGCTAAATTATAAAGTTGATATTAGTGCAATAATAGGAGTTCAGAGAAAGGATAGGTTAAGCTGAAATAGCCCATGTGTGAAATTGGATCTAGGCTGTGAAAGACATGTAAGATTTATGTAGGTGAAGGAAGGGAGAGGGGTAGAGGAGGATATGTGGAGAGGGAAACTTTCATGGTATCTGGAGCTGACCTGTCACAGTGTAGGCTGTGTTAAGGAGTACAGTAGTTCCTGTGTCTAGAAAAATATTAATTTCTAGTGTCTTACTGCAGGTAAAATCATAATTTACACATTTGCTATTGCCTATTTTTCTGAATATCAGTAGAAGTCAGCCTGAAGGTAGGAAAAAATAAAAGTGCTTTTATTTAAGGCAGCATGAATAAGTAGATAAAAAGTAGGCGCTATAATGAGAAATATAGTTGGAGGTAGATAGAATGCAAGCCAGATTATAAAGAGTAAAAGAATTAAGAAATTTAGTCTTCATTATTAATAGGAAATCATAGACTTTTGAGCAAGGAATAAGTAATAGAAAAATCAGCATTGGCTTCAAAATAAATGTGAATAGAGATAGTAGAGACAAAGACCAGTATTCATGTATGAAGAGATAAAGGCCTAGATTGGGGTTATTTCTAATAATCATTGGAAATAGATAAATGTAGAAGAATTTCAAAGGAATAAAAATATCAATTTAATGACATTAAATATGGGGGTCAAGTAGAAAGAGTAAAAAAAAAAATTCAATTATATGTCCTGGTGACTAAAAGATTTGTATGAGTGAAAGAATTGGTTTAAGCTCTTTATGTGTGGTTAGGAAAATAAAGATTTCTCTTTTTTTGGAATATTTAGTTGGAGTAATTGTACCCATTCAAACAAATGTTCAATAGTCGAACATAACAGAATTTTTCTTATAACTTTGTCTGAAGTAGTTTCTCTAGGCCCTTGTTTACTTGCTATTTCACAGAATTTTCCTAGTACTCTCTGTGTGTGTGTGTGTGTCTGTCTGTCTGTCTGTCTGTCTTTACCACATGATTTTCCACTCAGTAAAATAATTATCTTACATTGCCTCCCACTATTTCTGTACTAGTCTTATCTATCCAAATAGATTGTCAGCTCTGAGTTCAGGAATCATGTCTTACAGAGTTTCTTATCACCTTCACAATGCTATGTACATATTAGATGCTCAGTATGTAATTTATATTTGATCATAAATAATTAAGGTGTATCCTCAAGATTATTGGAATAGTGTGATATGAAAAAACAATGTGGGAACATTGTGTGCTTTATAATTAACATGTAATTTTTAAAATCAAATTAATTTTATATACTTTGTATTGTCCATGTCCCTGTCTCTTGCATAAGCACAAATAATTATAAGGTGACTATATTTGTACAATGGATAGTTTTCTTACAGCAACATTGTAAGTAATCATTGTGCTGTAATATTTGGAAAAGGATAATATAAGGTGGTGAGGAATAGGGATCATAAGCTCTGGTTCTGATTTTTTTTTTATTACCCTGATTAGCATCACTATTCAAAAGCACAGTATTAAGATGATGATGATAATGATGTGCTGTAGTTCTAGAAATACACTAATATTAAAGAATGAACCTGTTGATGTAAGTAAATGTAGTACTGAAGTGGTTTAGTTTGCTGCCTGCCCTTTGTTAGTATTTTAAGAGAATCTACTATGAAAGAAGTTGTTTAAAAAAAATAAGGAAGTACTTTAAAAAATGTTTAGCTAATTGTGTTACAGGAAGTTAGATCTCTACATAGGCAGACTACAGACTTCACTCCATTGAGCTTTCCTGCAAGCAGCTACTCAGTCTAATGTGATACGAGAGTACTAGAAGGTACTAGAAAAATTTTAATCCTGTGCTATCCCAACACGCAGTTAGAAAGTTGAGAGACATATAATGACGGCTCACATTTATTTAGAACTTTTAAGTTTAGAAAGCACCTACCTTATGAAAACCCCAAAGAAGGAGCATTTCTGCCACAGTGGCACTAAACTGAGGCTGGCACTCAGTAAGAATTAATTGAAGTCTGTTGTGTGCACCCACTTATACTAGACACTACAGAGAAGATAGAAAAGAAATTTAGAACAACAGAGGCAGGAAGGAAAAGGATGGATATGTTTCAAGTAGGGAAAGATTATTTGTTAGCTTGGTACACATGTAGAAGGCGAAATTGGATAGATAAGTGAAGAGAGCAGTTGATGAAGTACTTGGAAAGTTTGGGTAAGAGTTTGATTAGTAGAGATAAAACAAATGTAAATTATTGTACAGGGAGTGATATTATGAAAAATAGTAATGAAATAAGTAATACTACTTATTTATGGTGTTTCTTTTTGTCAGAATACCTACCTTGATCCTTTTGAATATTTTAAAGATATTAGAATTTAATTATAATAATATTGAAACTTTAGTGTTTAAATTTTTTTTGATAAATATTTTGTTTGGACATGTGTTCAGTAAACTACTTAATAAGCATGTCAGTAATCACAGTGGTTGGTACTGCATTTTAAAATGATAAATATAATTTTTCTCCTAGGATTACATTCCATCACAGCAAGATATTCTGCTTGCACGACGACCCACTAAAGGCATTCATGAGTACGACTTTGAAATTAAAAATGTTCCTTTCAAAATGGTTGATGTGGGTGGTCAGAGATCAGAAAGGAAACGTTGGTTTGAATGCTTCGACAGTGTAACATCAATACTTTTCCTTGTCTCTTCAAGTGAATTTGACCAGGTGCTTATGGAAGATCGACTGACAAATCGCCTTACGGAATCTCTGAACATTTTTGAAACAATAGTCAACAACCGAGTTTTCAGCAATGTCTCCATAATTCTTTTCTTAAATAAGACAGACTTGCTTGAGGAAAAAGTGCAAATTGTGAGCATCAAAGACTATTTCCTAGAATTTGAAGGGGATCCCCACTGCTTAACAGACGTCCAAACTTTCCTGGTGGAATGTTTCCGTAACAAACGCCGGGATCAGCAGCAGAAGCCTTTATATCACCATTTCACCACTGCTATTAACACAGAAAATATTCGACTTGTTTTTCGTGATGTGAAGGATACTATCCTTCATGACAACCTCAAACAGCTTATGCTACAGTGATGTGCAAAAGACTTTATTTTAATACCTTTTCGTGTTTGTTTGTTTGTTTTCTGGGATATTTTGTTGTTGTTGTCTGTTTTTATAAATAGCAGTTTACAACAGGACTACAAAACCTTAATCCTGTGTTAAATGAAAACCGTAGTCTGTCTTCTGTGGACTTTGGTTTGTGGCTGAAAGCTGCTGAATACCACATTATTGCCAACTTCTGCTCAGATTCAGGCTTTGAATCTTTTCCACTATAGCTTCAAGTTAAATCAAATTGTAATTCTGTAGCAGACCTCAGTTAAATTTACTTCAGGCTTCAGTCTCTTCCCACTTTCCCAGTCTGAGTTGTATTTCTGTAGCAGCTGTTAACTTGTAGGTATGTGGTTAAGATTATTCAGTTCTTAAAAACAAATGAGGTGTCTTTTGCCTTACACTCAGTAGTATCTTATCTAGCTTGCAGTGACTGCAAGGGCTGTTGGAAAAGATTTGATCCAAGGGATGGCATTCCATGGGCTTATCACAGATTTGGCCTTACTGTTTTTTTTTTTAATTGATATGCAACTATTGGTTGTACATTTTAAAAAATTTGTGCTTTTTGAAAGTAATGTTCTTAATATTTTAAAGTTTACATAAGCATTTCTGATTTGATGCTAATCAAAGAGTATTCACAGATGGTACAAGGAAAGTCAATAAGTAAACGGACCCCAAGTAGTATTTTGATGAAAAATAAATCATGAAATGTAACTTAACTCTTTTTTGTTCCTCTTTAATGATGATATATTAGTAATGTACCATGTGCTGAATATTCTGGCAATAGTAGTAAATCAAAGCTGCTTGCAACTTAAGTGATATGACTTAAAATAAAGCCTTTTCAGAATTCTTTTATTTGTTTAACTCTCAGACTTTTAAATCCTATCTCAGATGATTTTGGTGATTACTATTTAAAAAAGATACAATTGCAACATCACAGATACTGTTCTTTTGCTATTTTGATCATTTCAGTAACTTCGGTCTTTTGTGCATTTTTGTGTTTGAAACTTACCATGGACAGTCATTTCCCCTTCAAATTCAGCAAAACATTAGATGGGGTTATCATTATTAATTTTTGGTGTATCTGTCCCAAAAATACAACACATATTGGTTGTATAATTTCTGTTTTTGAAATACCATTATTTTTAGTACACTTTAAGTGTTAAACCATATGCTTTTAAGAAGTCATAATTTTTATAACTCAGACACCTATAGGTGATTAAATTAAATTTGACTCCCCACTGCTTCCTTTTAAAATCATTATTTTTGAAATGTACTCATACTAATAGCTTCATAATTACAAATGCACTCATTATTAAGATGATCAGAATGGTTGTGGTTGCAATAACAAATACTGTATTTTAGGTTACATGTAGTCTTAGAACTTGGATTTTAGAAAAACATGCACGATACTTTTTTTTTTAATCAAACCTTTTCTCCTTTTTTAAAATTGTGATTAAGACTGTGACATAGATCACTTGACTGTAGCTGACTCTTCTCAGGTATTTTATTGATTAGAAATTCCTTGAATGTGTGGTCAAAACTATGTATCATCAAGTCTTTCAGGGGCTGAGTTCACTAAACTGTCTGGCTTAAGTTTAAAACTTCACAGTGAGCTATCTAAACAGGGATTTTTCTTGACATTCTTGTTAAAGTAGATTTCCTTTGACTTCATGTCCCATTCCCATCATTCTAGAATTATTACCTTTCAGTATTTCAGTATGGTAATGCATGAGCATTCAAACATGTACTCATAGATACCTCTGAGGTCCCTTCTAGCTCTAGATCTATGCTCTTACGTAATAATGCAACTGTATAGCAGAATTCCATGCATGTCTAAAGTTTTTCCACATCTAGTGATTCTTGCCAAAATGAACTTTGAAAACTGTTTTAAAATCCGCAGGGTTAGAATTATTTCACTAGTGAATATCAGTAAATATGTTCACATTAGGCTTTTCAACAAAAAATTGCTATATCTAACTTTTATCAAATGGTCAATTAACTTTAGTGAAGACTAACATGTTTTTATATGTAAAGAAAAATGGTTAGTCTTTCTAAATCATATTTAAAATGTGTTATTGGAGCCATAAATATTCACCAAAAAGATGAGATTACTAAAATTTACCTATTTAAATAGCAATCTGCATTTTTTCGGACTGCCATCAAAAGCTGTTAGTAATACCTACCGTAGAATAATCTTGGTATTGAAGTGTTTATTTCTGCAAATTAAAACGTGTGATTTATTTTTTTTAGTGACAACATTATTTTAACATTTGGTAATAGTTTAAATGGACCTATAAGTTCAACCTTTAGATTACATTTTATAAATCTTTTAAAACTAAAAGAAGTAGTGTTAATATTTGGAGCACTGAACTTACCTTCGAAATACCACTATATAGGGAAGACAATGGTAAAACGTAGGGGACAGGATAAATGGGGTTGCTTGTAGGTTTATTTTTTTTAAATATGCCAAAATAAATGTTTTTGGCCCAGTCATTTTAAAAAATAAATTTAAATGTATTGTGCCTTAGAACATTTGGTTTTGAAAGCCTTTCTCATTGTGTTCTTTGTAAACAAATGCCTAGTTACATTATATAATGTTTACTGACTCAGTGGTTGGAAACCTGAATGCTTTTTGATTTAAGTCTCAAGAAATGTCACTAAAGTGTTTTAATGGCTTGGGAGAAATACATTCCACACAATGTTGCTATTTAAGTCTAATAATATAAAAAAATTGGGCCTCAGTTTTACTATGTATTTTTTTCTTTAAGTTTTCTGAAGACATAAATCCAAGGTGTTTTGCTTGTGCCAATCAAAGTACTGTTACAATTTTATGATGCCATTTGATTTATCATGTTCAGAATTAAGCCAGACCTTTACGTTTTTTATGCGTTTGATTCTTTTGTGGAAATGACACCTGTTTTGCTCCCTGGAAAATACTTTGAACCAAAGAATGAAAAAAGAGGAAAGGAAATTTAGGGGGAATGGAAGGTTTTGTTTATTTTTTTTTTAAAGTTTAATTGATTTAACTTTATATAACAGTTTTCTATTGTTTGATCTCTACAGTGGATTTTTTAAACAAACTTTTTCAGTTAGATTGGGCAAGCATTTTGAAATAGACATTTAAAGTTATAGTCTTAAAAATCAGTATTGGGAGTGATTGGGCATTATACCAGTTTAGATTCATATAATTTTTATAGGATGAGTTGGGCAAACCAAAATTTATAATGTATGCTCAAATTTTTTTTTGAAAAAATATTTTAGTATTAACATATGTACCCAGTTTTTTTCTCAGTATTTTTGTGGAATAAACTTATCAAATTATGTTCTTCAAATATGTTGAAATTTAAGTCACCATTTGGTAGAGTCCTCAAATTGCCATTTTATAAATAAGGTAATACATTTGGATAGAGCTAGAAATAAAGAAACTTAAAATTTAAGCCAAGTTCCTTCCATTGCAGATTTTATAGCATGTGTTCTTTGAGTATACAAGTGTAAGAAGATTGAATATCAGTGTTAACTCTGAATTTCTTGAGTCCATGAAATCATACTTGTTTAGCCTATACAAAAAGTGGTAATAAACAGCCCCCCTGAAATTTTTTTAAAGCCACATTTGTTTTAATTTTTTTTTATAATCTAAAAAAGAAACAGCATCCAATATCTGTCTTGTTGAAAATTATTTTGTTGTTTTGCTTTAAAAAAAATACTGGGTCAGCCTTGTTTTCTTTTCCCATTATTTCAATATATGCAATGTACCCTTGAAGTAGATGTTTTATGCTGCTTGATTTTTTTATATTCCTAAAAAAGAAATTTATTACCCTGTAGCTGGATATACAATTGGTTACATGGTATATAGTAACCGTTAAGGGAGTATATTATTATTAATGGTTTACATCAAGGAACAGATAAGTCCATGGACTTAAACAGAAGTAAATATTTAATAACAAGATTTGTAGTAAAGATCCATTATGTTATGGTACGATGTCAGGACTTAATAAACTTATAAAAGAGGTGGAAATATAGAAAAAAAGCTGAGGGCTTTGCTTAACAATTTCAACTTTAACTAAATGTATTTTCCAAGTACCATCAAGTAAATATTAATCTTAGTGTTGTAAGTAATAACATCATTTGAGGTACATGTCGCAGACCACTATCTTGCAGTCTCTTCACCTGTACTTGAATGTAACATTATCATTTTCAAGAGAGATTTCACTTTTGTGATGTTCAAGTTTAATCATTTGGTTCCAAATGCCACTACTGTTCATATACCAAAATTTATTTCTTATAAGCCTTACAGATTCAAGCAGTGCTTTTTGAGGTTATAAAAAATTCTCGTAATTTAACCTATTCTGCCACTGATTCTGTTGATGAAAATTTTCAGTCACTAAGTATTAAGCGCCTACTATGTGCCAAGCACTGTATACTGATAAGTCAAAGGATGAGACCCATGGTGAGAATTTAATCCAGTGAGGACATGATAATGAAATAGTTACACCTTGTATGTGAGTTTTGTATTTTACATTGCAAGATTGTTGCCTAGATACTGCTTTAAATCTGTGAAAAAAAAATTTTGTCCTTAAAGCAATGTTGTAATGGGCGTGCACCACTCAGTAACTATCCCTTTTTAATGGTACCAGAAAAAAATTTGGTTTAGTTCTTGGAAGAGTATGCAACATTGCTGCAAATTGCTATTTACCGTATCTCTGCCTTTTACTTGAAAACAGGTAACTAAATTGCAAAATATTTTAAATGGCTTTTCTGTACTATACAGTGGCGAGAGCTTAGTTACCATAAGAAGCCTTATCTAAAAATATATTTTGTAACAACCATAATAGATACTGTATCAAATAAAACATGATTTGTATTAGCTCTGTATAAAAGTATTTGTGGCTTGGGACTTTTTATACATATAACTTTTTTAACTTTCCAGGGACTACGTATCATCTGATATCATTGTAAATTTTGCCATCTGTACTTTAGTTTGATTGGCAATAAATTATTTCTAGAAGAGGTCTAAAAGAGGGAAACATAATTTGATTTTATAAGGTGATTGAATTGCTAGTATAGTAAAGCTTTTTACTTTTGTACATACTTTGCAGACATTTTGCTTTTTGCTATTAATATTTGCATTGTAAAAATTACTGACATTTAATAAATACATTTACAAACCATTCAGTACTATTAAGTTATTTAAAGCTATAGCTTGGGCATTAAAAAGTGAAAAAGACTTAGTTTAATGGCTAGAAAGCCTAAGTGCTATTAAATGACTTAAGCCTCAACTATGTCAACATTTTTAATTTTGCCTTAGCCTATTATAAATTTTAAGATAGACATTAGAATCAGAGTCTTACTACACTTCCAAAATCTTCCTTAAAGTTGGCCATAGAGCCACAGTAGGAAAAGAAGGCACTTTCATTGAGGAACAAAGAAACATTTAAATTTTAAACAGGAAAGATAGAGGATAAGCTACTCCAAGAATTGGTGTAGTGGAATGAATGTATGGACGTTGACAAAGACAAGTTCGGTTTTGACTCGGACGCTAGCTGTGTAACCCTGGATAAATCGCTTCAATTTAGGACTAAATTTCGTTCTGTAGAATAGGGGTGATAATCTCATCTACCTCACAGAGTTGTTAAGATCAAATAAGATAATATGTGTAAAGCATTTACATCCTAGCTACTGTTAATTATTTCATCAATATGGGAAGCTGTATAGCTGTGCAGATTAGCAGCTCCTCCATACCTTAAAAGTTTTAGAGAGTTTCATGGGACATTGCAAGTTGAGTGATTTGTCTGTGGTGCACTGATAATGTAGATCAAGAGTCGGGACTTAAACCCAGGTCTTCCTGGTTCATCTAGCCCTCTACTACATTGGGATGTCATTCACCATTCTTACACTATTAAGAATGTATTAAAGGTTAATTTTTCCCTTTTTTTTGGACTACATTTTTTTTAACAGATTGGCTCATCATTGTAACAAGTCATCATGAATACACTTTTATGTTCTTTTTGCGAATCTATAGCTTGACAGGTTTTTAAAAAACCTTCTTTACTTAATATTCCACCATTGCAACTTCAGCCATGTTTAAAGTAAACTACTTTTACTGTTTGTGTGTTGTAAGAGATTTTTTTCTAGGTGTGGTTGAACTGTGTTCTTTGAGGTCCCTTCATACTTTTCTTTCTGTTGAATGCCCTCTACCATTTCTTCCCCAAAACAGAATTAAGCAATTGGTATCCATTGCTTTTAGAACTTAAAAAAAAACCAAAAACTTTTTCCTATTTTTTGAATCTACATGTTTGAGCTGGCAAGCTCAGTTAGAATAATGTGCAAATCAGCCCAAAGTTTCAGGCTTTATGCAAAAAGGATCATTTTTCGTGACCACCATCTGTATGTAACCCCTCACTATAGCCAACTGTTTCAGATTCTTATCACTGGTAACAAGAATAATGGGAAAGAATAGACAGCTTAACACAGCCAGTCATCTTCATTTACCATGTAAAACATGGATTTACTGAGGTTAGTTCAGCAGCATTCTTTGTTTTTCTGGAGGTGATCTGTGGATTCTCTAGATTGGTACTATATTGGCTATATTAAAAAATTGTAGCTTGTTTTCATATATTTCCTCGTTTAAAGTATTCAGGGTTTTTCACTTACGTTTTTCAGGTAGACCCATGATCATTCAGTGGAATTCTGTCTTCAAGGTCAATTATGTTGACTTAAATATAAGTTGAGGTTTTTTTTAACATTTCCTTTTTGTTTCACCAGATTTTGCTCTACTAAGGTATTTTTGTGTTCCATATATGTTAATTACGTGCACTTCTTTAAAGAGATTCTCCATTGTGGATTCACTTTTTTTCTTTTGAACCATTCTGGAGTTTGTTGTTTTTGTGTTTTCTTGAAAGTTATTTGGGTAGTTTATTTGTTAAGATAACTATTCTACTCTTTTTGAGGATATAATCATCCTTTTGATTTTAGAATCCTCCCTTTCTTGACTTATCTGCTTGTCCTTTAGACCTAAATTGAGATTTTTTTCCTTGAAATTTTGGTGTTTTAGCCATTTTTTTTTAAATTTCCCTATCACTTTCTAGCCTCTCCCAATTCTTCCCCTTTGCTGGTGGGCACACCTCCCAAGGATAGATTGACAGCCTGCACCCCTAACCGGAGTACCCTCTAGGGGGATATTACTGGCCTTACCCAGCTGTCACCACTGACCACACTGACCCCCATGTCCTGATCCTCCAAGATTTTCCTTTCTTTCTTGGCTTTGTTGAACCAGAATTGACTGCTTTTTTGCAGTATGGATGGGTTGCTATAGGCAGAGTGTCTACAGTCTTAGTGGTTCCTAACTTTGGGCTGGGGCCTAGTCAAAAGGCGACACTGTTTTAGCTACCCACATCTCTCTACTTCTCCTCCTTTTAGCCTCATCTGGCTGGGCAAAGTCACAGCCTATTGTTCTGTGAGGATGGGATGGCCTAAGATGGGCCCTAGGCATAAGCTACCTAAAAAGGTTGTTAATTTCTACGTTAATTATGTTAATTATGTTACCTTGTCAGATTTTTTTTCTCTTTGGATTTAGCCATGATTAGTTGTCCAGAACTGAATAGGAAGTGTCTGAGACCAGATTTGAACTCAGGTTTCTCAGGTTTTCCTGACTCTAAGCCCGCTATTCTATACCCTGTGCCACCTAAGTTGGTGATAACTTCCTACTAGCTATCATATTTCTCCTCTCCTTTGTAGTAACGAAACCCAAGAAAGCCACGCGCAATCAAGGCCACCACTTGCCCACCTCTTTTAAACCCTCTGCAATCTGTGTGCCCAAACTCATCGCTTAGCTGAAATGGCTTTCTCTAAATTTACCAATTATCTCATTGCCAGGTCTGATATCCTTAACTGAATCCTAATCCTTAAAGGCAGCATTTGACACTGAACCCTCCTGGATACTCTCCCCTCTAGGTTTTTGTGACTTGTTCTCTCCTGTTTTTCCTTCTATCTGTGCAACCATGCTTTCTCACTTTCCTTTGCTGGCTCTTCATCCATGTCAGATGAATGTCCCCCAGAGCTTTGACCTAAGTTCCCTTCTCTTTTCCACTTATGTTTTCTCACTTGGTGATCTTATTAGCTCCTCTAGGTTTAATTATCTCTATGTAGATGATTTCCAGATCTACTCTTCCAGGCCTCTTCTATTTCCTGAGAGCCATGCTACTACATTTCTTCTTAGACTTTTAGGGATGTCTTGGGGTGTCTTTTGAAATGCAGTAACTCATGAACCCCAACAGTGTGCTTCCTCCTCCCCATGATTATCTATTGATAAGGCTTATATGCTCAACCAAACTTATTTAGCTTTGAGAAATGGTTACTTTGTAGTATAGTAATCCCACCCCCCAAACTCTGACATACTCTCCACACATACATAGAAGTCTTGGGAAAGTGGATTTAAGTTTAGAACACAAGTGACTCCTGTGAGGTCTTTTTCTGGAGTCCTCATGATTACCCTTTATGCATAGGGTGGGTTTTTTTTTTCAGAGGGGGGAAGGCAGGGCAGTTTGGGTTAAAAAGTCACACATCCAGTAAGTGTGTCAAGTGTTTGAGATCGAAATTGAAGTCAGGTCCTACTGACTCCGGGGCCAGTGTTCTACTCACTGCATCACCTAGCTGCCCCATGGGGTAGTTTTTCTGCTGGGCTTCTTGTATAGCTTGAAGCTGCCTTCCTTCATAATGACTAGCTTATCCTTACTTCTTTACTGCAGACCCTGCCGTCAACCATTATGGGGATGATGCTGGGACCATGATAGGAAGGCCCAAATCTTCATGACCCTCAAAGCTTAAAAGGTTGGGGCAGGGCAGAGGAAACTGACTATAGCTATAGTCAGGGCTCTTCTGCCTTCCAAACAATCCCTCAGAGTTGACTAGAAGATTTCCACTCTAAGTCGTCTGACAATTCAATCAGCAGTTGTGTTGTAGTAAGAGGTGTCATGGTCAGAAGTCCCTGGTCTCACTTGAATCAAAGGCCTTAATTAGTCTTCCATCTACATAAGACCTAATTAGTTTTAGGTCAGAATCTTGATCCTTTGCAACTCAGAGACTTAGACTTACTTATGATTATGAGAGGTAGTTCTTTGTTAGGGTCTGCTAGGTATCACAGCGGATAGAGCTTTGGACCTAAGAGTCAGGAAGATGACGAGTTCAAATGCTGCCTCAGCCCGTAGGCGTGTGACTGATGGAAGGCAAAGTATTTAACCTTTCTTAGCCTCAGTTTTCTCATCTGTAAAATGGAGCAATAATAGCACCTACCTCACAGAGTTGTGAGGGTCAAATGAGATAACACAGTAAAGCACTTTAAAAATCTCGATATGCTATATTAATGCTAGCTATTACCATTGTTTACCTTTGAGGAGATAGTAAGGAGAATCTGAGGAAGCGGTTGGTTTCAGGAAGACTTTTTCTCCAAGCATACATTTTTTTTCTGTTTTAGTAAATCAAAAACCCTACTTTTAAACTATTATGTTTGGTTTATTTTACTGTGGAATCTTGCCTTTTGTTGCACAATTACTGTAGAATAGAAATGGAAATTGTTTGGGTGATGGAGAGTTTTATCATTAGCAGAGAGAAGTTTGAACCCTAAAAAGCCAAATGACCTTGTTGACAAAAACTCAACCTTGCGCAGTCCCCATTTCCTCATTTGTAAAATGAGCTCATTTTTCAATTGTTTATTGGGTGATTTTGTTATCAAGGAAGAAATCTCTTGATACCTACTTTGCCAGGATCTTAGAGAGAGGATTCTTTATAGTTCATCCAATCTGTAAAGCGAGGATATTTGCCTGTTATTTTAAAGTCTTGACTTATTTATATTCTGCATAGTGAATTCAATAATCAGTTTTTTGTAAGAATTTTTTTTTCTGGATGTAATGGATCCAATTCAGTACTTAAGACCAACACGCATTCCCAGACAGAGGGCTACTACTGGCTCTGAAGGTTTCTGACCCCTTTGGAACCTTCCTATCATAACTCCATGCTTCCTGCCTCCTGAAAATAGAATACTACCTGCTTCAGATGCTGCCCCTGGTACATCTCTAGTCAGAGTATTAGCAAGCTTCCAGGCTTATTAACCTAGCTTCCCTGCTGAGACCCCTTTTGCAGTATAGACTTCTGGCTGCCTTTTTATGTAGTCTTGGGTTGGATGAAGGACCTTACTGTTGTCTGGATTTCTGAACCATTATTCAATCTGATACTCTTTGTGATCTTTGCTGGAGTATATGTGGGAAAGCTGGGCCTTTCTATGACCATTCACATTACCATCTTAACTGGAAGCTCTGTTAAATATTTTAGAGAGAAAAATATTTCTAGTATCACAATTTTTCTCATAGGATCTCTATTTACATCAATAGGGTTTCAGGGGAAACTGTCTTAAAAACACTGTGCAAAAAGATTTTAAGCCATGATTTTAAAGTCTGATATTGCCACTGATGTTAATCTTGATACATAAAGTATAGGTTTTGACAGCACTCGATGTCTTACAGACATCATCATTATGGAAATTTTCAACGCTAGGTCAAATCCAGTGAGATAAAAATTTGGAGGCTAATATTGTAGGATCATAGTTCTTACAAGAAAAGGGGCCAAAGAAGCTGCTCCAGGCTGGATCTGACTCAGGTCACTCCCCTGGGTAGTTCGTTTTCAATATTGGAACAAAACAAGACACTCATAGGTCATTCAATGATTAACAAAAAGACTTACTTAGCCCTAACAGGAGAAGAATATTCGACAAGAATAGGCATTGAGAACACCTCAAATTGATTCAGCTAAAACCGAACTGTTTTGCTTGAGCTGCCCTTAGTGATCAACAAGCCAAGCATCTGAAAACTCCTGGGGCTCCCCATAGCTACCTTGTAATCAGGAGACCAGCAAGTATGTCAACAGCCTGAGCCAACTAAAACTAGAGGATATTCTCAATACCTTTTAAGGAAAAAAATCAATCTAACTTGTAAAGAAGTATGAGTTAGTATTTTTCTTCTATTACAGAGGAATCTAAGTCCAATCCTCATTTTAAGGATGAAGAAACTGGGGTCAAGAGAAGTTGAATGACTTAACCAAGGTGAAGAAGGTATTAAGTGACAAAACTAGCATTTGAACTCAGATGCTGTTTTCCAAATCCAGCATTTTTTCGACTGTACCCATACTTTCCAGGGAAGATTATATAAGTGCCCTTCAAACTATCCCACATAGCCAACTTTCTGCACTTATATATGGCCTGGCCCTCCTTACGCCAGGGTCCCTGATCTCGTGTCTTTCCCCGCTGAAAATCATCCTCCACCCCTAACCAAAGTGATTTTCCTAAAGTGCAGGTCTGATTATGATACACCTTCCCTTGCAATAAACTCCAGTACTTCCCCATTAACTCTAGGATCAAAGACAAACTCTTTGTCATATATAGCCTTTTATAATTTTGCCTCAACTTAGATTTCCAGCCTTATATATTACTCCCTTTCCTGCATTCTGTGGTACAACCAAACTGACCTTGGGTTTTTTTTTCCACACATAAAAACACAACTAAAAGTTCAAAAAGAATAGGAAATCAAGATATGATGCCATCCATTTAGCACAACTGTACAAAGAAAGAGAAATGGGTTTATACAGCAAACTTGCTCCTGAGTGAAAATTGGAGACAATTCATCTTTGCTTGTTTTTGCATTTTGTATCATAAATATACACAAAGTAACATGATTCCTACAGAAAAACTATTTGCTGAATATTTTGCTGAGTATTTATTGATTGTTATATTGTATATCTTTCAATAAGAAAAATCTAAAAAAGAATTTCACCCTCTTGGATAGTTACATTGTTTAAACTAACTGATTAACCCCTTACTAACAAGTGAATATTGTTTACAAATGTGGCCTATCCTCTAGGAAATGCACAGGCATTTTTTTTAATTATAAAAAATTCAATCACATTAATATTGAGAGCAAAAAAATTGTCATTAACAAAATTTGAAATCTTTAAAATACTGCCTACTTTATCTTTAGATTTTTATTTCTATTTTGTGTTATATAATATACATCTGGTATTAGTACAGAATTCTATGATCATAACAAATATACATATACTTAAGTTGCTTGCTCAGTGTTTTTTGTATTGATAAGGTACATGATAAAAAACAAACCTGGAAAGCTCTGTCCTAAGTAAAGGCTTTAGGATCGTAGGTTTATCAGAAACAGTTTATTCATTTATTTGCCATTATGCTGAATTGCTAAGATGCCAACAAATTCATCCTCAGTGAATTTTGGGAGATTTCTCTTTACCATCGCTTCACTTTGCTTCTTGCATGCTTCTGGCTCTATCCTTGATTTTCTAATTAACCCTCTTTAGTTTTTCATGGATTCTTCTTCCTCCCTCTACCCACCAAATGTAAAAATTCCTATTCTCAGCGCTTTTTCTCCATAACTCTCCCCAACATGCTCTGCCTTTCTATCTCTATGATTTTATTTACACTTTTCCTTCTGCTTAGAATACCTTTTCCTCTCTCCACTTTCTATACCCTATCTATCCTTTACCTCAAGTGTCACCATTATTCATAATCTTCCCTAATCAAGAATACTACATGTCCCAAATCACTTTCTGTGTATCTCTTCTGACATTTATCTATTTCTATATTGTATTATTTTTTACACAACTAATCTGCATATCTTTGGAGAAGTCCTTTTCTCCGAGCCTCAGCTGTAAAATGGACATGATCTTTGTATCTGACCTCGTAGGGCTTTAAATAGTATCAAACAAGATAATGTATATAAAACACTTTATAACCTACAAAGTACAATATGAATGACGCTACCATAAATTATTATCATTTTGCTATAGGAAGCTAGTGCAGTGGAAAGATTGCAGGATTTGGAGTCAGAGGCCGTCGATTTAAATCCTGGCTCTGCCTCTTACTTCCTGTTTGACCTTTAGTAAGTCACTTAATCTCTGATCCCTGTTTACTCATTTATAAAATGAGAGGATTGAATTAGATCACCTCTCAAGTCCCTGCCAGTTCTAAATTTATGATCCTGTGACCTCCAAGGGGAGATTTCTGTCTTCTATCCCTGATAACATTCCGCCTGGTGCTTCGCACGTAGTAGGTGTAGTAGTTCAGGATGTTTGCTTCATCAAATTGCTGAATGTCTAGTCTTTGTTAAATGTTAGGTTTGAAATAAATTTATTAGTTAGTAAATATCTAATTTAGAAATACTTCTTATGTAGACATATAGAGCATATACATATAAAATTTGTCACTGGCCATTGCACACACACATAGACAAACCTACATAATATACATACATATAAAAACATACACACATGTACACATGTATATGCACACAATACACACATGTACATGTACAACTGCATATGCACCTGCAACTACATATTACACATACATACACATACACAGGGATTTGACTGTGATTTCATTGATAAGAGAAACTCCTCAATTGGGAAACTCCCCCTACCCATGCAGGTTGCTACCTTCCATGCAATTTACCCTCAGAGGATGAGAGTCCTGAGATTAATTTACTTGTCCAGGGTCACAGAGCTAGTATTGTATCAGAAGTGGGATTTGAACCTGGGTCTTAAGCCACACTTGGTGCAGAGGAGAAGAGGAAGAGAACTGAGGGAAAGAGAAAGAAAAAAGCAGTTAAACTTTTCCCATTGCATGGATTCTCCTGTAGACTTTTGAAACCTTTCTGTAAAAGTGGTAGACGTTGGGGCCCTTTTTTAGAAATTGTCCAAAGCATCAAAAATAACTTGCTTGAGAAAACATCAAAGAATTGAAAAAGAAACCACAGCCTCAGTGCTTTAGTGACTAGTTAGCAATATGAAGCCTGATTCGTGATAAGAATCTACTTGTTCCAGTAAATCTAAAGTAAAACTGTGACATTTTGTTTGTTCCGAGAAGCAGTAACTGAAATCATAAATAATAAAAGATATAACAGCCACGTTTAACCTAATGGACTTCAAAGTTTTCTTGCCTTTTACTTTTGCTAATGCTGTCATTGGGCAATTACAAAGCTTCTTGCTTACGGGCAGCCAAGTTATTAAGAGGTTCTGGGCTCAAAAGTTTCCTGGTAAGTTGGTTATTTGGAACTAGAAATGTACTCCCCTATAAAAATTACATTACACATTCTAGTTAGGTTCCCAGACCAGCCCATAAAAACTTTTTAACCTGTCATGTAGCTAAACAACATGGTACTGAGGGGGAAGGGATACAATAGAGAGGAAAAGGAAGAGAATCTCCTTTCCCCTTCCTGGGTCTAGGGCCCACCGTAGGAAAAATTTTCAAGTAATATTATTATTAATAATAATTTACATAGCAATACTTTAAGGTATACAAGGCACTATGCTCATATCTTCCCTGTGATATAGATAATATAATTATTTGTCTTTATTGACCTTCTTAACTTCCATTCTGAAGCTTTCTTGCCTTCTAGTTCTCTTCTTTCCAGATGCTTAGTGCCACTCTTCACTTCCTACTACTGCACTATATCCAGGTCTGCCTTCTCCCACAAATAGCCCCAGGCTTCAAAATTACCCAGTTCCCCTATTCCTCTTCCCTGTCCTCCATCCTACACCTACCCAGATGACTAAGCAAAGTGCTAGATTGCCTGAAAACCATTAATGTAGGAATGATGGGCAGCCCTTTAAGCTTCTTGGTGGTAATTGTATTTTTAAAAGGAAACTTAGCTACCCAATAAATAATCTAATTGGCAGAATTTCAAGTAATGCAAGAAAATCAAGTGAAGAAAAAATTCCTATAGCCTGAAGAAAGGTATTTGGGGGCTAGGATGGACTGGGGTTCCTAATAGGAGCAAGCCCTGCCTAGGCGTATTCATCTGGGTTTCGTGCCCCCTAAACTTTTCTTTATTGTCACTTTCCTTACTTCCTCCACTTTAAAGTTCCAAACTTACTAATAATTGCTTCATACTCAGAGACAGGATTATATGTATATGGGAATACATACATATAAGGCACATATATGTGTACACATGCACAAGTTTATATTTATTTCTACATATATAATAATAATAATAACAACAACCAGCATTTATATAGTACTTACTATGTGTCAGGCATTGTACTAGGCTCCTTACAAACATTATCTTATTTGACTCTCACAATCATCCTGGGAGGTAGATGCTATTATTATCCCCATTTTACAATTGAAGAAACTGAGGCAAACAGAGGTTAAGTGACTTGCCTAGAGTCACACAGCTATTAATTCCCTGAGGCCAGATTTGAACTCAGGCCTTTGTGACTCCAGACCCAGCACTTAGCTGGGATGGTAATGATACTTTTTACACATACACACATACACATACATATGCATATATTTTTGCATATACACATATACATATATGTACACACACATATACATGTATATGTATATGTGTGTGTGTGTGTATATGCATATATACACACATACATACCAGGGACTGCCTATATAATATTCTTTTGGTAGAGCGGAACTTCTTTTTTAAAAAAATTATTTATTTATTTTTAGTTTTCAACATTCACTTCCATAAGATTTTGAATTTTAAATTTTCTTCCCCTCCCTCTCCTTCCCCTCCCCAAAACAGCATGCAATCTGATATAGGTTCTACATATACATTCATATTAAACACATTTTCACATTAGTCATGTTGTAAAGAAGAATTAATATGAATGGGAGGAACCATAAGAAAGAAAAAAACAAAAAGAAAGCAAATAGTATGCTTGGATCTGCATTCAGACTCCAAAGTTCTTTCTCTGGATGTGGATGGCATTTTCCATCATGAGTCTTTTGGAGTTGTTTTAGGTCCTTGCATTGTTGAGAAGAGCTAAGTCTATCAAAGTCAGTCATCATACAATGTGGCTGTTACTGTGTACAATGTTCTCCTGGTTTTGCTCTCTTCACTCAGCATCAGTTTGTGTAAATCTTTCCAGGTTTTTCTGAGGTTCACCTGCTCATCATTTCTTATAACACAATAGTATTCCATTACATTCATATACTACAACTTGTTCAGTCATTCCCCAACTGATGGGCATTCCTTCGATTTCCCATTCTTTGCCACCACAAAAAGAGCTGCTGCAAATATTTTTGTATGTGTGGGTCCTTTTCCCATTTTTATGCTCTCTTTGGGATACAGACCTAGAAGTGGTATTGCTGGATTAAAGGGTATGCACAGTTTTATAGCCCTTTGGGTATAGTTCCAAATTGCTTTCCAGAATGGTTGGATCAGTTCACAACTCCACCAACAATGCATTAGTGTTCTAATTCTCCCACCTCTTTTCCACTTTTTATCATTTTCCTGTTTTGTCATATGTTAGCCAATCTGATAGGTGTGATATGGTACCTCAGAGTTGTTTTGATCTCCATTTCTCTAATCAATAGTGATTTAGAGCATTTTTTCACATGACTATAGATAGCTTTAATTTCTTCATTTGAACACTGTCTGTTCATATCCTTCGACCATTTATCAATTGGGGAATGACTTGTATTCCTATAAATTTGACTCAGTGCTCTCTATATTTTAAAAATGAGGCTTTATCAGAGACACTGGCTGTAAAAATTGTTTCCCAGCTTTCTTAGAGCAGGGCTTCTTAAACTTTTTCCATTTGTGATCACTTCAGCACTTCTTAGAGCTGTAGAGCATTGATATAGTTATTTACCATTTATATATTAATGACATACTAATAGATTATATGCTACCATGTATATACTAATTGCTAGCACTTATATAGTACTTTATGATTTGCCAGCCAACTTATGTATTCTCTTATTTGATCTTCACAATAACCCTGTGAGGCAGGTCTTATTTTTATCCCCCTTTAACAATTGAGGCAATTTTAAGGTGTACAAGATACTGTGGCCAAGAGAGGTTGAGTGACTTGCCCACAGTCACACAGCCAGTAAGTGTCTGAGGCAGGATTTAAAGGTGCTGTGTCACCTAGAGCCCCCAGAAAAGTTACCCAAAGTTAGAGGTGAGTCAAAGCACTGATCAGGGACACCCTTTAAAGTGTTTCCTTTGACCAGCTAACCAGAAGATACATTAGAGACATAGTTGACAGAGTACTGGACTTGGAGTCAGGGAAACTTGAGTTTGAATCATAATGCAGTCATTTACTAGCTCTGTGACCCTGGGCAAGATGCTTAGGCTCTCTCAGCCTCAGTTTCCTCATCTGTTAAATGGGGATGATAACAGCATCTACCTCCCAGGTAGTGAAGATCAAATGAGATAATATATGCAAAGTGCTTCGCAAACCTTAAAATGATGTATAAAAGCTAACTATTATTGTACCTTTTCGGATTGAATCACATAACCAGAATTGGGTATGAACAAGGCCTATATGTTTGCATGAGACTGGGTCTGCTCTAGGCATTTTGTATAAAAGGAAGAAACTATCTCAGAAGCTGGGGAAAGGATTCTGAGAATTTAGATTTATAGGAGAAGGAACAAGAGAGGATTGAGCTGAAGGAGCAACTTTAAAATAATTGAACTAGCAAGAATGGTTAGGAAAAGGAGCTATATCCAAGGTGAACCAGTTCCCAGGCCTTAGTGGTTCCAGCCTTTCCAACAGCATTTGAGGGTACATTTTATATTTGCTTGCTGTAGGTGCAAAATTGTTACATTAACATGAAAAAAATTCTTAGGGGCTATGTTATCCCTAGTATAGCACGGTCAGAGCTTCCTTCCATATTCTCTTGATTATGCCATTCTTTTCCTCATATCAATCTACTGTTCTGCCATTTCAAGTGGGAGAAATATCCTAACAATTTTTTCCCTCTAAAAGGACAAGGTTTAGAGATCAAATACTTAATTACTTTGGTCCTGGCATTCAAGGCCTTCCACAATCTAACACAAGGCCACGTTTTTATCTTATGGTAGTAATTCTCTCCATTTATTCTATGACCCAGCCAACTTGAACAGCTCTTTCCCTCTTAATATGCCCTCATACCTTCATGCTTTTGATCTCTAATGCCCTCTTTCCCTATCTTCACCTATCTAACCCATACTCGAATGTCACCTGCTACTGGAAGCCTTCTCTGACCTCTCTGGTTGGTAACAACCTTAAACCTTAGAACTCATGGATTACTGTGTTCTGTAAGTTTCTAATACCCTTGCCATGTAATTGGCTATTATAGCTCTTATTTTTTTGTTTTATTTCTTCTAAATTACCAGAGGAAGAACTCATTAAAAAAAATTGTTTTTCAATCAGCAAAATCCACCTTCTTACTGTCCGCCCCATGCCAAATCCCTCCCCGCCACCCATCCAAATTCAGAATGAAAGAAAAGCAAAACCCCTGTTACAAATATGTGTAGTCAAGCAAAACAAATTTCCACATTGGGCATATCCAACACACACACACACACACACACACACACACACACATTCTACACCTTGAGTCCTTCACCTTCCTTTCAGGAGGTGACTAGTATGTTTCATCATTGGTCCTCTGGAATTGTGATTGGTCATTACACTGATCAGAGTTCCTAAGACTTCAAAGTCATGTATCTTTACCACATTGTTCCATAAACTGTTCTATTAGCTCTGTTCACTTTACTCTGCATCAGTTCATACAAATCTTCCCAGGTTTCTCTGAAACCATTACCTCCATCACTTCTTACATCACAATAATATTCCATCACATTGACGTACCACAATTTGTTCAGTCACTCCCCAAACGATAGACAGTCTCTCAGATTTCAATTCTTAATTACATCAGAAAGGGCTAGAGATATTTTTATAAGACACTAATTAGAGTTTTCCCCCCTGAGGACTAGCCTCTCATTTAATCTATCCTTCCCCTACTTCCCTCTTCTCATCTCCCTCCTTTCCCTACTATTTTCTTGTTGAGTGAATCTATTTCTGTACCCACCTTTATGTATGGATTATTCCCTCTTTTCAAGTGTTGCCTGCTTCCCCTACCCCTTCTGATTTGTGTAGATTTCTACTTACACACATTGATCATGTGAGATAATTTCCCCTAACCTTTCTTTCCTTTCCCTTCCTAGTATATTCCTCTTTCCTTCCCTTTCCATTTTTATTTTAAGACCATCAAAGTATAATAGAACCATTCCTGGTCCTCTAATTAGATTTCCTCTATGTCTAATTCAGCTGCCTCTAGGACTCCTGATGATGATAAGGTTTGGAGGGGAAACACGTATCATTTCTTCATATTAAAATGTAAGCTACTTATCCTTGGTTAGTCCCTTACAATTTTCATTCATGTTTACCTTTTTATGTTTTTCTTGACTCCTGTTTTTGCACTTCAAAGTTTCTACACAGCTCTAGTGTTTTTCTCAGGAATGTTTACAGGTTCTCTATGTTATTAAAATGTCATTTTTTTCACTTGTATAATTATACTCAGTTTTGCTGAGTGTCAAATGAAATCATATTTGTAAAGCACTTAGCATAGCAACTGAATAATAGGTGCTATGTAAATTCTAGCTTTTGTTGTTAATATCATCATTGCTAGGTAAGGTATTCTTGGCTGAAAGCTTATATCCTTTGCCTTCTGGAATATCATATTTCACATTCTCCATTCCTTTACAGCAGTGGCTGCTAAATTGTGTGTGATCCTGACTGTGACTCCTTGGTACTTGAATTCTTTCTTTCTGGCTGTTTACATTATATTTTCTTTAACCTGGAAGCTCTAGTTTTGGGCTATAATGTTCACTAGAGTTTTCATTTTGGAGTTTCTTTCAGAAAGTGACCAGTATATCCTATTTCCATTTTGTCCTCTAGTTGTAAGAAATCTGAACAGTTTTCTTTTACTATTTCTCAAAATGTGTTGTCTAGATTGTTTTGTTGCAGGGTGGGGCAGTCATGGCTTTCAGATAGTCCAAAGATTCTTAATCCTACCCTCACCCCCAATCTGTTTTCCAGGTCAATTGTGTTTGCTATGTGCTATCTTACATTGTATTCTATTTTTTTCAGTCTTTTGTCTTTATTATTTTTTCATGGAATCATCAGCTCCTGTTTAGTTCATTCTCACTTTGAGGGGGTTTGTTGCTTGGACAAGGTTTTATACCTTTAGTGCTAAGCTGTTAAACCCTTTATTATTATTTCTTTCAATTCTCTCATTTCTCATTTCTTCCTCTAGTGCCTTCATTTCATTTATTTAAAATTTTTTAAACATTCTTTTTAAATTCTTGCTTCATCACTTATTCTAGTTGAATTTTCTTTCTTTTTTTAGGGTAAAATATTTTGTTAGATCAATTAGTACATTAGCAGAGTTTGGTTCTTGAGTTAATCATTTGAATGAACTCTTAGCTTGCACTTAAAGTTTGGGGCTGGTCATAAAAATCACCGCGAAAGGATATCTCTATTTTCTTTATTCTCTATCAATGACTTTCATTTCAGTTTTGCCTGTTGTAGAAATTAAAGGAATCTCATCTAACTCCTTTGTCTGAAAGGCTGAGTAATAAGAAGGCTTGCATCAATTGTGAGACAGTATCATACTTCATTTGACAGAACTTGAGAAATTTGAATTTGGAAATTTGAACTTGGAAAAATCACTGTATCAGGGAACCAAGTGCCTCCTATTTCACAAACTCATGCCATGTTAGTAATGATAATAAACAATGATAACAATAAAAGACACAGCAAATGAAAAACCATCCTAGACCAGTTTCTTACAATATCCCTTCATCTCCTTGGCTTTGCAGAAATTTGCCTGCTCATAGCTCCACTGAAGACGTGGCCTTGTGGCCCACAGTTATGACAAGATATTTTTGTTTGATAGCCTTGAGAAGCTTTATATTTTGTTTCTGGAAAAAAACAAACCAAGAAAAGAACCTGGTTGTAGTAAAAAATGATTACAGGGAGATACAGTGGAAGGAACACTCAATCTGCAGTCAGAAGAAGTAGATTCAAATTCCACCTCTAACACTTTTCTTTATTTGTGTTTTGCTTTGAGAATTTGCAGCCATTTTTTCTTTTGAGTTGTGTCTTGAGCATCCCTGTCACCATAATAGCTTTTCATGGTAGGTTTCTTTTTCTGTTTGCTCATTCTTTCAGTCTACTTCCTGGCTTTAGACTTGATGTTAGTTAGCCTGGACTCCGTGTACTTCTGGAGGGAAGGTCTGGGTAGGTCCCATTGCTGCTTTTTTGGGAGACTGAATATTGTGTTACTCCAATATCTCAGGGACAGTTCAGGCTGAGGACCTGTAATCTTTCAGTACTTCCAAAATGTTCTTATCCAGGGCAGTCTGATCACTGCCCCTGGTCTGAGTTCTGCAAGTTATGACCTTTGTTTGGGCCTCTGCAACAGTGGACTGGGGCTGGACTGAAACACTGTCAGCCAGCTATGAAGTTCTACAGGTTCAAAGTGAAATAACTATAGGCTTCCCTTTGGCCTGGGTTTGCTGTTCTGGTTATTCCTCTGAAAGCTTCTGAGTGGGCTAGGAGTTGGAACTGAGACCCCATTCTTATCCACGCAGCTGCTGCTTGCTTCTGAACTTGCTCCTCTCTCCTTGATTTTTATAAAAGGGGAGGGTACTAGAGAAAAGTTAATTAGTTTTGTCTTAGCTATGTGGAGTCTGAGGTGCCCAAAAGGCAAAATGGAGTTCAGTAGAGACACTTGGGCTGGACATATAGATTTGGGAATCATCTGCCTAGAGACTGGAATTGAAATCATGAGAGCTAATGAGATTATCAAACAAGGTAATAAAGAAGGAGAAGAATACCTGGGCTAAAGCCCCAGGAGACACTAACCTTTTGTGGGCATGATCTGAAGGCTCAGTACATACCAGATAGTTTATTCATTTTGTAGTTATTTTTAATGCAATTTCTCTCATTCTAGTTCTTTCTGGGTTTTCCTTAGCACTGTATAGAAATACTGAGGATTTTTGTGGATTTATTGTGTATTCAGCTATTTTACTGACCTATCAATCATTTTAATTAGCTTCTTGGCTGATTCTCAGGAGTTGTCTGAATAGCTTACTATGGGGTTTGCAAATGTGGAGTAGTTTCATCTCTTTGCCACTGTTTATACAGTACCTTTTATTTTTATAGCTAGCATTAGTTAGTTAACAAGCTTTTATTAAGCACCTACTGTATGCTAGACACTGTGCTAAGTGAAGGAGTTACAAAGAAAATCAAAAGAGAGTCCCAGCTCTCAAGGAGCCACATGCAAACAACTATGTAGTACAGATAAAACATATACCGGATAAAATGGAGAAAATAAATAGAAGTAAGGCACTAGAATTAAGGAGGATCAAGAAAGGCTTTTCACAGAAGGGATTTTAGTGGAAACTTGAAAGGGGCCAGCAAGTGGAGATGACGAGGAAGAGTATTCCAGGCATAGGTAACAGCCAGTGAAAATGCCTGGAGTTAGGAGACGAAATCTTGTGTGACTAACAGCTAGGACGCTGGAATGCAGAGTAAAGTGTAGGTATTAGGGGCAGGTTGTCAAACAGAGGATTTTACATTTGATCCTAGAGGTGATAGGGAGCCATTAGAGTTTATTGAATGGGGGAGTGATACAGTCAGATATGAGATTTAGGAAGTTTAGTTTGACAGATGAATGGCAGATGGACTTTAGTGGGGAGAGACTTGAGGTCAACGGGCTAATGGAAAAGTCCAAGAGTGAGGTGATGAAGACCTGCACCAAGGTGGAGGCAGTATCAAAGAAGGGAAGGGGGAATATATGAGAGATGTTCTAAAGGTAAAACCTACAGGACTTGGAAACAAAAACTATGTCAAATAATAATATGGAGAGGGGATAGTCCCGGTGCATTTCCCATTAAACTCCTTAGTTGTCTTTATTTTCCAATTTATGACTATTTTTAATATAGCATCCAGGAGAGACTGAAGAAAGTATTCTTGTTCAGAAGTGAAAAATCAATCCATTGAAAAACATAATTTGTGTCAATCAAAAAGCATTTATTAAGTGCCTACCATGTGTCAATCGTGCTAAGTCCTGGGGATACAAAGAAAGGCAAAAATAGTTCCCGCTCTCAAGCAGCACACGGGAAACAACATGCAAACAGCTATGTACGAACAGGATGAGTACTCACAGAAACATCTACATAATATATACACATATATAAATACATGCGATAAATTGGAGATAAATCAACGGAGGAAAGGCACTAGCAGTAAGGCGGGGTGGGAAAGGTTTCCTGCAGAATGGGAGGAAAAATTTAATCTACTCCCTTTTTGATTACCCTTGGTGTTCCGATTTGGACGCCGAAATTCTACTCCTACAATTCTCAACTGAGCTTGCCCTTTCTCCCCAACCTCCCTGCACCCACCTCCCGTCCGTTTTAACCAAATAAAGGAGGGAAAGTACAGCACTGTTATGCTAATTGTCCCCAATATACATAGAGAAGATAGGTGAAACTAGAGTTTTTTTTAAACATTGCTCGTTAATAATCGGTCATGCTCAGCGCTGCACATAGCGGCTAAAAATCTAACTTAGCAAAGATGCAAATCGTGATGGGGGGAGGGGTAAATGTAGGCGAAGAGAAGCATTCATGTCCACTTATTATGCAATGCTCATTATCTACGGTAAAATGCGGTTGGTGAGGGGGAATCTCTGCTTGGGAATGTCTATTTTGCTTTGCAAATGAGGTGTCAAAATTGCTGCCCAAGCGACCCCCAAAAAAGCAGAGTAGGAGGGAGGATTTGAATTCGAAACAAAGCCACCAAGCGGAACAACCTTCATTGGAAACTCCTCCCCTTTTGCCACCAAAAAAGGGGGGTTGCCTTCGCCCCGGCAAAAAAAGGGGGGGTGGGGAGGAAGGGGACAAGCCTGGGATCTGGCCACGGGTTTCCTCTAGGGCGCTTTCGCTTTTCCCTCGCCCCACTCCGGCTCGACCGCAGCACATAAAGCAGAAGAGAAAAGGAAGCCTGCCCACAGTTTGTGGGTCCGGGAGTGCGAAGCCTTCCTCTGGAACAGTCAGGCTGTCTCCTGACTGTCTGTGGCTTCGTCCGTGACTCGCGGGCGCCTCGTGTCTTCTGCGACGCCCGAAGTGGGCGTGGGCAGGGACCGGTCCAGGAGGAACGGGAGGGAGGGGCCTGGCCGGAGGAGGGAGGAAGGAAGGGAGGGAGGAGCTGCTGAAGACGGAAAGGTGGGAAGGGCAGGCTTGCGAAGAGGGGGATATTCGGTGAAGCCCTGGTGGGGTGGAAGGTGAAATTTTGAGGGGAGGCTGAGAGGAAGGATAGAGAGCGATTTAAGGACTCGTGCGACAAGGAAGCGAGGACAAGTTTCGGGCTGAGACGTGTGATGGGAGGCCGTGGAGGTTGGGCCTGCCTGGGGTTCAGGTCCTGGCCCCGCCGCCATACGATATACTTGCGTCCCCGAGAGAAAGCACAGCTAGTCTTTACATGTTTTTCTAAGATCACTGAGCTTATTACTTCTTTTAGCACAGTACTTATTTGTGTCTAATGGTAGCCATGGGGGCGGGGGAGGGAAGAAAAAAAAGAAATTTACATGATAACTTTGTTATATATTTAAAAGGAATGGCAAGTTGTACATGACAGATTTGCAGTTTCATGTGCAATCACATTTTTATCATACTGTGTTACGGAAATGCTTGTTTTACTCCATAAATTAAAAATAAAGAAATTTTTTTTAAAAAGAACACAGCGAGACTCCCATAACCATGCACTTTCAGAACAAGCCCTCCCCTGCCACAGACACGGCCTCATTGCTGCTATCTCACTACAGCCCACCCCATGGACACCCGGTGCCAGATTACTGTTCTCTCAGCACACACCTCCTTATAAACCCCAAACGTAATTACGAACTGTTTTTCTCAGCACACTACTCCACCCATACGTGTCCAGAGCCTTGTCTCTCTTATCTCAGAACATTCCCTCACCCCAACAAATCAATAAAGAGAAAAGAATGAGCCTTACGGGCCAAACAAAGCCCCACGGGCACCGGGGCGGTAAGCAGAGTTTCTCCCTCTTAAAAAAGTACAAAAGGCCCGGGTTGCTTTACCCTGTTAGGTGATAGCATCCAACCTGCTTTCTGTCTTCTTGAGTTTCCTGAACTAGTTTCTCCCAGTTCTTGATCTAGATCAAGCTGTGAGGATTGAATGAAACCGCCTGACCAACACACCCCCTAGTGTATTATTACATAGAAGACACTACCGTCGACTGCCAGTTCCTGCTTCTGCCGGCAGAGCCAAACTTCTTGTAAAATAAAAACCTCATGGGATCATTCCTCCCTCAAGGTAAGCAAAACATCTCACAGTTTACCCTTCTTTTTTACTCTGTAGTAGGAGATGTACTTATGCCTGGGTAATGTAGAAATTAGGAGGGTTGTAAAAGATTTAATGATTACTTAGTGATTCATTGCTAATAAAGCTTAATATTTTTTGCAGCAGTTTCTGCTTCCTGCAGTCAGTCAACAAGCATTTGTTATGTGCCAAGCACTGTGCTAAGTTTTTAGGATGCAGTTGGGATAATAATTGTCTAAGTTTTTCTCCATTATATGTAAATAAAATAACAAGTTTAGATAATTGGAAAATGTAGTTATGCCAAAAGGACTAACTAGTGTGAGTATATTCAATTTGATCCCCTATTGGCCTGTAATGGAGGCAGCTCTAAAATCCCACATCAGAAAGAGGAGGAGTTCTATCAGAATCAATCTAGTTTTTTTTTAGTCATCTAATATGATTTGTTCTCCTTGTTACAAGATTTGGGGGGATGGTAGAATTTTAATAGCTGAGACATATCCTGTTCATTACTAGAATATAAATAGCCCAAAGTGACATCATTTCAGTTTTGCTTATATAACCTGTGTTGCCATGGAGAGGACAGATGCAATCTCAGCCCACCAGCTAGTGAGGTCTGACACGGCCTTGTGAAAATTTCTTGTAGAAAGATGCTGGGATAGAGGAACAAAGAGTGCTGTCTCTAGGTGTGGGAAAGTCATCCTCCATCTTAAGACCATGTGAACACACAGTGGAGTGTCCTGACACTTTATATCATTAAGTCATAATTCATGACTTCAAAGATAACCATGAATATGCCTGAATGGTCCAGAATCGCAGGATATAAGGAATTCTCTAAGTAGAAGGCAGAGGAGTTAAAGCATTTATTGAAACTCAAAAGTAGCAGACCCATGGACCAGCGTCCCCAGTTCAACATCTTGGCAAGAACCTTCCAAAACCAGTATGCCTATCTCACAATAGTGACCAGGAGGCCACAGAAAAACATTATGGCAGCAAGTCAAGCCATACTGGTGCTTCCCCCACAATGCCAGGGCCCTCCAGAAAGACGACCACCCATTGGCCTCGAGCCCCTGCTCAGCACTCCCTGGTCTCCACGAGGGTCAGTCCTGCTCTTTTTGTAGTGCCTGCTGCCATTGCCACCACTTCCGCTGCAATCTCCAAGCTGTGTTCCAGCTAACTGACTTCTTCCTCTCTCCTTCAGCTCTTAACTGCTCTCACCAGCTGCCTTGCCAACTGCCTCTTAGCTCTGCTCCAACCCGTCAGCAAGCTCCTCCCACCACAGGCTTTATGTCATCACATGGACCAGAACTCAGGCGCCTACCATTGGCTCCAGTCCTAGCCACTCCCCCCAGGACCCTAAGAGCCTCAACCCCAAAGCCCACTCAAATGGGGGGGGGAAATCTTCCCATTCACTGATTGCCTTTACACACTTTGATCCCCAACTTTCTTCTCTAGAGAGAGACTGAGAACAATGGCTGATATTATTTCCGCTACTACAGCTATTTATTATGTTGCTATGCTGGTGCATGTGCTCTCACAGGCGATTTCCTTGTCCCATGATTCCCAGTTAGAGAAGGAAGCAGCAACCATTAACAGAGCCATTTTGTGGACTTCATGCCTCACTCTCCCCCTAAGAAAAAGGAGTTTAAAGAAGAAAAAGTCTTCCTTCTGCAGCTAGTAGACTGGCGCGGGCAACTGTTATATCCAATGAACTTTGCCCCTCTATTTTTATTCTCTTATTTTATTGCTATCATTTATTTGGCAGCCAGGTGGTAGTCAGTGGAATCAGTGGAGAACTGGACTTGGAGTCGGCAAGGCTTGAGTTCAAATTCCACCCCAGACAATTACTAGCCATGTGACTTAAAGCAAGTCACCTAACCTTCAACTGTAAAATGGGGATAGTAATAGCATCTACCTCACTGCAGTGTTGTAAGAATCAAATGAGATAATGTTTCTAAAGCGCTTAGCCCAGTGCCTGGCACATAGTAGGTACTATATAATGGCTTCCTATTATTTAATTTAATATTTTAATTTTAATGTTATTTTTAATATTATTTAATTTTATATTGCTATTTAATTATCTCTCTCTTTTTATCTGTTGTTGTTATTGTTTGTTGTTCAGTCCTGTCCTAACTCCTGACCCTATTTGGGGTTTTCTTGGCAAAGATACTGGAGTGATTTGCCATTTCCTTCTCCACCTTATTTTACAAATGAAAAAAAACTGAGGCAAACAGGGTTAAGTGGTTTACCCAGGGTCACATAGCTAGTAAGTGTCTGAGGCCAGATTTGAACTCATGAAGATGAGTCTTCCTGAGCCCTGGCCCAGCATTCTATCTACTACACCACTTAGCTCCCAGTGGAACATTATTGCACACTAAGTAATGTCAAAAGGGATGGGCAGCTTACGGAGTGGACAGAGTGCTGGCCTAGAATCCAAATCTGGCCTCAGATAACTAGCTGTGTGATGCTGGGCAAGTAGATTAATCCTGTTTGCCACTGTTTCTTCATCTGTAAAAGTGAGCTGGAGAAGGAAATGGCAAACTACTCCAGTATATTAGCCAAGAAAATCCCAAATGGGGTCATGAAGAGCCAGACACTACTGAAACAAATGAAACGCAACAACAGCTAAAGATACAAGAACGCTGAAAAGAACACTGGAAAACACTGAAGGGGGCCAGATTATGAAGGGCTTTGAATGATAACATAATTTTACATTTGATCCTGGAGGTGATAGGGAGTCACTGGAGTTTATTGAGTAGGACGGTGTCATGATCAGACTTATACTTTAGGAGGATTACTATAACAGCAGATTCTAGGATAGGCTGGGTTGGGAAGAGACTTAAGGCAGGGAGACCAACCAGTTGGCTATTGCAGTACTCCAAGCATGAGGTGATGGGGACCTGTACCAGAGTAGTGGAATTATCTAAATAGCAGAGACATTTTGAAGGTGGAATTGACAGTACTTGGCCACAGATTGTATATGGCTAGTGAATGAGAATCAGGAATTGAGGGGGTCACTGAAATCTTGGGGATCACAACATATGGCAGGAACTCCAGAAGAGATTATAAATAGAAAGATTAATAACCTAAAGTGAATCAAAAGCCACTAGACTAGTGAAGCGGGCCCTGGATTTAGGGCCTAGTAAACGGGGTAGTGCATTACCAAGTGTTCTATGTGGCTCCATTTTGGAATTCTTGGTTGGCTGTATCTTACAAGAGATTCTTCTCTTTTCTAACATAGCCTCCAAATTACCTGAGAGTAAGGATTTGCCAGGGAGTAATCACAGCTTGCCCACACCCCCAACTGTCTATACTACATTCGTTATTGATCACTATTGAGTCAATTTGAAGGAAAATTATTTTTCTTGTGGCACCAATTAAGAATTCCTTAGTATCATTAACACTACCTAAGTTATAGAAGGAAATTAGGTGTCATATTTTGCTAGGATAAGGTGGATTTTAAAATAGGAATTTTCCCTTAGGAAATAATGCGATTGAAGAATGTTGTGGCATATTCTCGAGCTATGAAATGAAGTATAGTTTTCAATGCAATCTACCTTTCAGGCTTCAACCTGTAGGCCTGTGAACTGAAATGGAAATCAGTTAGAAGTGAAGGAACCATCTATCTAACCATCTAGTGGCATTTGGAAATACTTTTCTGCTTTCCATCTGAGAGAGGAAGGAATTAACTATGAATGGGATGGGAGAATTAAAATCTCCAGTATATATATATTTTATATAGTTGACCATGTGTGTTTTTCTGGCAGATGATCAAGGCCTGGAGACAACCCTCATCTCAAAGACTCCAGAGCTTATAAAGCACCATGAGAACCTCCACCCTGGGGAAGAGTTTGATGCATGAAGCTTTCCAGCCAGTCAGGATTCTCTTTAGTTTATTTTGCAATCAGATTCATGTTGATTCTCCTTTCTTCCAGAACCCTTGCAAGACTTGGAGCAGTTTTGTCATGATCCCTATAGAAAGATTGCTACTCCACAAAGCTGTGATATTTAGCATTTGTGTGTGTGTGTGTGTATCTACTTTTTGCTCTTGAGTAATTAATATATTGGTCCTCTCTGATGCATTTTACCTTGTAGAGATGCCTACTGAATTCAGTCACATCTCCCTGTGACAGGCATAGACATCAGTATCAAAGGTTTTGCAGTCACATGCGTCTAACTGAACACTGCTGAGTGGACAGAGTGAATGTGTGCTGTGCTGTAGGAGACAGAGGTGAAAACACTGTTTGAAACAGATGAACCTGTTGCTGGAGAAGTGGAAACAGTTTGGAGAAATGGTTCAATACTATTTTAATATAAGCATATTTTGTTTAAGATTGTTAATTTGTTCTACAAAATTGACAACAATCTGGGGCAAGGGTAGAGAGAGGGAGGGGGAAGAAATTAGCTCTACAGGAGGAGAGCTGATCTAAGGGGAATGTGGAGCGGGAGGGAAGCCATGGCTACCTAGGGACAGTCTCATGAATGACCCCTAATTTATCTTCCCATGAAATGTCCTTTGGAACCACTGGCAGGACATTGAACTTGGTTTAGTTCAGAATAACATGTCTTTTGTTCTCATATAATAAGTACTTGGTAATTTAATGAACCTGTCATTTCATTACGTAAATATTCCTTCCGATGATATAAATCATACGTACCTAGCCTTTGCAATTCTTCTTTATGTCCTACCATAAACCCATCACAAGAGAGACCTCCTGATATTTTCGGGGCCTTTTTCTAAATCTTTTAATGTTGCTTGGATATGACTTTCACTGTATGATTGAAATTAGGTTTATATAGTTATGCTTGTAGGATTATTTTTATAATGAAGCTTCTTTATAATGATGGTGCTTTTCATATCGACTTCTAAAATGAATATTTTAAATTTTTATTTTGGAATTCACGAGCATAATTTCTAAGCACAAACATTAGATAAGAGTACTCTGAAAATTCATAATTAGTATTGTTTTTAGTTTTAGTAACAGTATTTTATAGAATATGGTGCAATGTTGTTGATTTTAACAATCTTCAAATCTACTAATTTTTTTTCTCCTGATACTGTAGGTATTTTAGATTGTTCTACGGTTAGCCTTGAAAAATGTTAAAGGGCTAACAGGCTACTGTGAGACATTTTATTATGATATAAAAGTAAATATCCTGAGGACTATTGCTGTTGCTGTAACTGGATTTTCATTAAAATCAATGAGAGTATACACAATCTATAGCTAGCTTTATGTAGATATTGAAGGAAAACCTTTGGGGACTGCCTTGGTCTTACTTTGCTGTTTTGTGAGACACAGTATATAAAATGGAGAAGATGAAACATATTTTACATTTTGGATTAATAAGCATTTGAAAATGTTTAAATTTGTGATTTTAAGTGTAGGAAAATGTTTCAAGATGGGACTAGATATTATCATAACTGCATTTAAATTAAGCACCATACATTCAGGAAAACATTATTTGTTCAGTCCAATAGTATTTATGATATAAGTCATATAGTACAGTATTTGGATTCACTTTTATATCTAACCTGAAATCATTAAAATGTTTTTCGTACACATGTACTTTCATTTTATTATTTATTTTTGAACTGAGCAAAATACATGAATAAATATGCACATGACACATTTATTTCAAATGGCTCATTATTTAATTAGTGTAAATATTGCCTAGACCAATGTAGATGGTACTCCCCCAAACGTTAGGAGACAGTCCTCAAAGACACAGAGGCAAGAAATGGAGAGGTTAAGTCACTTCCCTGTGGTCGTACAGCTAGTAATGCTGAAAAAAATTATAGTAAGCTTGAAGAAAGCTAGTTCTCAATTGTGGTGATATAACCTGTGGCCAGAGATCCTCAATCTCTGCACATTTCTGAGATTTGAGAGACCAGTCTACTACTCCAAAACTCACAGCTCTTTCACATATTATGTCTCCACCTAGAGGTAGTTTCAGGGAAAGTTCTACAATCGGCTCTTCTGGGTCTTTGACCATTAATAACAAATAAGTCACAAACAGATAGAAGTAGGTTTGTCAAAAGTCTTGCTACTGTCGTGGAGGATGTTTAGTGTAATGTCCAAATGGGAGAAGAAGAATTCTCCATAAAAAGTGAAGAAATAAAACCATTCCAATTCCCTCATTTCATAGGTGAGAAAACAGGCCCAGAGAGATAAATGAATGGATTTATAGTCACAATAACAAGTGACAGCACTAGGATTTGAACTTAGGTCCTCTGACTTCAAATCTACCACTCTCTCTACAGTATTACAGTGCCAATTTGCATATGTAATTATGTCTATGTAAAGTATGATGATTATATATTACACATAACATATATACATATATATATACACATGTAAGATTATATTGTTGTTTTGAAGTCATTTCAGTCATGTCCGACTCCTCATGACCCCTTGTATAATTTTCTTGACAAAGATACTAGAATGGTTTGCTGTTTCTTTCTCCAGCTCATTTTACAGATAAGAAACTGAGGCAAACAGGGTTAAGTGACTTGCCCAGGATCATACAGCCAGCAAGTGTCTGAGGCCAGATTTGAACTCAGGAAGATGAGTCTTCCTGACTCCAGGCCCCACACTCTATCCACTGTGCCATCTAGTTGCCTTTAAGATTATTTGTATTATATATAACCTATATACAATATTTGTTTTCCAAAAGGGACCTCCTGAAAGTACTTAAAAGGGAGGAAACAAGACCAAAGATGTCTCCTGTAGAGTTTTTACTCAAAGGAATCTTGGATTTTTTCTTTTGTGGATGAGCTTTGTCTGAAGGTGTAATCTGTGTCGCAGTTTAGAGGAGCCTTTCTCAATTGTATAAATATGCTGAGAATATTTATAAACCTTAGAAGAATACAGTAAACCTCTTCAAACTTTATCAATTTAAAAAAATATTCAATGATAACAGTAATGATGTATGTGTACCTGATGGTAATTTAAGTGAAATATTATGTATTATTTCTAAACTCTCAAAGTTTTTAAAGCTGCTTCTTATGACTTTTCTTTGTAGGTGTGAGTGATATATAGATACACATATATGTACACATATATGGATGTATGTCTCTGTGTGTGTCTGTGTGTATATACATATTTGTATGTATGTGTGTATATATATATATATATACACATAGACACATTCATATATGGGGTGGCATAGTGGGTATGGGCTTGGAATCAAGAAGGCTCATCTTCCTGAGTTCAAATCCAGCCTCAGACACTCAGCTGTGTGACCCTGGGAAAGTCACTTACCCTGTTTGCCTCAGTTTCCTCATTTATCAAATGAGTTAGAGAAGAAAACAGCAAATCCACTCCAGTATCTTTGCCAAGAAGACTCCAAATGGAATCATGAAGAGTCAGACAGGACTGAAAAAAACTAAATAACAATAACAATGTGTGTGTGTGTGTGTGTGTGTGTGTGTGTGTGTATTGTGAGTCCCTCATCACCTGGGAAAGGTCTAAAACCTGGATGCACCAATCAGGAGAAAGACATTTTTGACCCACTCTGGGCTTAACCTACCATAATGCTTTGCATGCTCCGGCATAATAGACATGCTTTGCTTTGCTCTCTGAGTGAGCCCAAAATGCCCCTTCCTGTGTCAGCAACTACAAGGCCAGAAGAAGCTGATCAGAAGCATTCTTCTGTTTATGACTGTCCAGGGCAAGATGCCTCGAACCAGACACTATCTTAAATAATGGGACTTCTCTTATCTTAGTATTTTATGACATGTGTTATGCTATATATTGTCACATTAATGATAAAAGAAATGCAGATATCCTGGATCTATAATTTCAATTGACACATCTTATTTCACTTACAATCTATCCTATTAAGAAGTTCCTTCTTCATATTATGGTTAACACCTATGGAGACTATAATATTGGTTGATGCAGGCAATGAGTCTGAAGAATGAGGGATGGCTGGTCTGGCTCCTCCCTAAAATTGGGGTTCCTGGAAGGAATCCATGGTGGGAGAAGGGGACCATTGGAGCAAAGTGAGGAGACAGATGAGAAATGTGACAAAGTCAAGAGAATATTGGGAAATGGCTCTTGTTCTAATATATTTGAATCAGTTCCTTATAGATCTTGGGTATCAGAACTTAAAAAAAACTTCCTGAAAAGATTTTTTTCCCACTTAACTGTTTCTTTTCTATTAACTCCATTGATATTGTTTCATTGAACCAACACTAAATTCCTGGTATTTTGCTGTAACATCGTTGCTAATATTTTTGCAACTGATATGCATTAGGGATATTGGTCTATAGTTTTATTTTTTCTCTGCTTTGTCTCTCTCTAGGTATCAATACTACATTGGCATCGTAGAAGAAACTTGATATAAGCCCTTATTTTCTTATTTTGGAAAAGTTTATTTAATATTGGAGATAATTGTTCTTTAAATGTTTCATAGAGTTGACTCATATATCCAACTGATCATCCCCACCCCACCCCCAGTTTGGTAACTCATTTATTGCTTGTTCAATTTATTTTTCTAATATTGGCTTGTTTACATTTTGTATTTCTTTTTCTATTAATCTGGCTACTTTATTTTTTGTAAATATTCATCCATTTCATTTATCAGTTTCATTGGCATATAATTATACAAAAGAGTTTCTAATAAGTTCCTTTATTTCTTTTTCATTTGAAGTGAATTCATTTTTATTACTTTTTGAGTTGACTTTTTAAAAAATTATACCAATTAATGATCTATTTTATCATTTTTTCAAAAATATAACTGGTAGATTCTTTCTGTTTCCACTTTTGCCCTCTGGCTGTAATAGATCTGGTGGGTTTTCATTTATGATTTATTGAAATATGATATCCAGTTCTTAAATTATCTCTCCTTGACCTGTTTTCCAATTAAATTATTTTTTATAGTAAATACTTATATTTTCTTCTATTTTTTCAACTTTTTAATTTTATTCTCATATTTATTATTGTTTCATAGAGTCATTAATGTTGTTTTGGTCCATCCTAAATTTTAAGGAATCTGTTACTTGGGTAAGGTTTACCACCTTCTGTTTGTAACTATTTATTCTCCTATTTATTTCTTCTAGAGATCTTATTTCACTTAGAAACTATTTTTTATGTCTTCTTTTTCTTCCATATGCTTTTGGGGATGAGGGGGGAGAGGCCTTCATCACCTCATGCCTGGACTCTTGCAGTAGACTGATCTTTGTTCTCCTTGAATCCATCCCTACTCCAGTCTTTTGTCTGCCCACCTGTCAAACTGATTTTCCTAAAATACAGGTCTGACCATATTAGCTTCCTATTCAGTCAACTTTAGGGACTCCCTGTTACCTCCAGGATCAAGTATAAAATCCTCTGGCATTCAAAACCTTTCATAACTTGTCCCTGTCCTACCTTTTCATTGTTTTTACACCTTCTCCCTTCCGTGCACTCTGCCATCCAGTGACACTAGCCTCCTTTTCCATCTCCCAACTCTGTTTTCACTGGCTGTTTTGGAATTCTCTAGTTTCTCATCTCCACCTCCTAGCTCCTGGGACTTTCTTCAAGTCTCAGAAATTCCATCTTCTGCAAGAAGCCTTTTGTAGTCCGCCTTAGTGCTTTTCCTCTGAGACTACTCCCAATTTATCTTGTCTGTATCTTGTTTGAACAGTTATTTGCATGATGTATCTCCCTTTGGACTGTGAGCTCCTTGAGGGCAGGGACTGTTGTTTGACTTTCTTTGTATTCCCAGTACTCAGGTACCAGTGCCTAGCACATAGTGAGTATGTAGTAGATAAATCCAAATTGACTGATAAACCATACCCTACTGTCTCACTTTGGGAGGGCAGCAATGTAGGGAGGAAGACTGCTGAGAGAGGATTAAGTCATTTTCATTTGGTGCTTATCAGCTTAAAAATGCCTGCAAAAGTTATTACAGAGGAGCCTATTTCTCACATATGTACTCCAACAGAGATCTAAAGAGAGGACCAGAATGATTAATGATCAAGAAATACAAAGAAAATATAGTAAGTTTCTTCATCTAGCTGAGAACTGTTTAAAAAAAAAGATAGTCATAAGCTGCAGGGAAAAGACACACAAAAAATCCTGTGGGAGCCTACCAGCATGAACCAGTAATCCTCTGAGGACATCGGAAGCCTACAGCACTCTGTATCAATAACGGGATGATGGACGTTCAGGGTGATTGGATACCAGTAGCACTCTGATCACAGGTGTTGGGCCTGAAGTTAACAGAATTCATACTGATGCCTCAGGGGCTTCAGAGGTTTTCAGCACTTTGAACTGAAAGTCTCCAGAGTTCCTGGAAGACTGCAGTACTCTTAATCCAAACTCTGAGCACAGATGCACCATAGGAAATGGAAGTTAGTGACAGGAGCCCAGGTAGTTGAGGTCAGGGCCCAACAACCCCATCCAAGAATGTGGGAGTGGGAAGAACCCAATTCTAATCCAAAGTCTCAAATCGCAAGCCAAGGTTTGGAGATTTGAAGAAGACTTTAACTGTTTTAAACAAATGTTATGAGTCCAGAGATATTGAAAAGACCAACCCCAGAAGAAGAGAGTAACTCCACAAAAACTACAGATAGAATCTTAGAGGGAAAAAAATAATAGAATCACAAAGACTGCAAGAACAGCTGGAAGGAGGGAAGCTTGGAGAAAAACATAGACAAGCATGAAAACTTTGAAAATTACATGTTGAATTTATTATATGCTTTTTTAAAGCAAGCTTTACATAATAGAGATCTGTGGTTTCTAATATAATCTTTTTTTAAAATTCTAATTTGTGCAAACAAATGATCTACTTCTTTCTTTTATTTTATTTAATATTTTACTTTCCTCCAGTTACATGTAAAAGCAATTTTTAACATTCATTTTTTAAAACTTTGAGTTCCAAACTTTCCCCACCCCTCATGCCCCATTGAGAAGGCAAGAATTCAATATAGGTTATACAAGTGTCGTCATGCAAAACATACCCATAATAGCCATGTTGTGAAAGAAAACAGAGACAAAAATTTCCTCAAGAAAAATAAAGTTAAAAAAGTATGTTTCAATCTGTATTCAGACACCACCAGTTCTTTCTCTGGGGATGGATAGCATTTTTCATCATAAATCTTTTTTGTGGTATGTTTATTAAATTAAAACAAATTTTTAAAAGAAATAAAGGTGATAAAAAGCAAACTAAAATAAAAATTAATGATGGCCACCACAGGTTCAGAACCACTGGGATGAGGTGAGTTGTGTTTGTCCTTTGTTCTCAGAGGACCATGACAAAAGGGAAATGATGACATGACTTGCAGTTGACTTTGATTAGAGTAAGGGAGGGCTGTGCAAGGTCACCAGCCTCACTTTCTCCTCCAGAGCCATCTGGATCCAGTGACCAAACCTTCTTCACTGAAGGAGGTAGGGGAATGTGGTTGTGGAATGTTGCACTAATTATCAGACATAGTAGATGTTTTTTATTTATTCCATTTGCTTTTTGCATCACTTTTATTTCCAAATACACTGTTCCCCTACCCAGCAAGCCTTCCCTTGTAACAAAGATTTAAAAGTATGGGTATAAAGGTGGGTATGATGGATAGAAGCATATTAATCATTGAGGAATGAATTTAGGTAGGTTATCATTTTCCATAGAGGTTTATTCCCAGGTGGAATTGCCTCAGGATATCCAACAGCTGTGTGTGGCTGGAAAGCTTGAAAGATTTTGGGAGAATGTGGAGGGTACATAGGGGCAGAACAATCCTTGTTAAGTTATAGATAGCTGGAGAGGGGGCCTGAAGCAAAAGGGAAGGCCCAGGTAAGGCAGGCCCTATCAAGGAGCAACTAAACATTCTGTCAGCTCCCAACACTTATATACTCTACTACAGACTTCACAAAGGTATACCACTCTTGAACACAAGGGAAATGATTTAAGTTTCTGTCAAGGAGACGAGTCATGACTATCTTCTTTATTTTACCATGTGAGCTGGCTTTTTTTTGTCTTGAAACTTTTTTCCAACCTATATTTTGAAATAGTATACTACCTTCGCCTGAGAATTATGCTGTTTCCATGAAATTTAACTATTAATTATAGGCATATTGTATATATAAAAGCAATAGGAAATATTATTTCATGGAATATTTAGTCACTACATATTGTAGTACTAATGGTAAGTATATTGCAGTGTGAAAATAATTATAGCATAGCATTAACGTCACTTGCCAAGGATGAAGTGCTAGAGGAATTCTATGGAGAACCTTCAAATTAAATCAATATACATTCTGATACTTGGTTACTTCACTGTAAATGTGGGAAAAGATGAGGATGGGGAGAAATATAATTGTTACAACAAACTATTTTCTTCATCAAGGACAGTAGAATCACCACACTTGGACCTATTGATGTAGTCCCAGATATGCTTATAGAGGAAAGAGAAATGGCAACTAAAAAGAATAAAGATGGGGGGAAATTCTGTACTGGACCAAAAGATAGATAGATAGATAGATAGATAGATAGATAGATAGATAGATAGATAGATAGATAGATAGATGGATAGATAGATAGAAGATCTGTGCTGAGGAGTGACAAAATTTTGAAGGCATTGAAGAATCAGTATATAAAGTATTTGAGGGAGAGGAAGATATCAAAGGTATGGAAAAAACGGACCTTATTTTTAAAAAACCTAGGACTGAATAAGTGTCCAAAGGAACACCAATGGCTATCAACCTACATGGTTACTCTCCCATCTGTACAGAATCATTATGAGAATGATCTATATATGAATCAAGGGCATTCTTGGTGAGAGTAATAGTAAGGAACAAACAGATTTTGTTAGCAATATTTAACAATGGACCATATTTTTACCATCTTACAATTAACTGAAAGATACCATTATGCTTACTGTTTATTGGTTACTGCCATGCCCCCCATCCCCACCACACACACACACACACACACACATACACACACACACACACACCCCAAAGAATTGATTTAGTAGAATAAATTGCCACCTCATATCATCCATCTCTACATCAAAATCATTAAAAATTCCATTGAAGATATAGTAGCAGAAATTACTGCATTCATTGACACCATTAATGCATATCAGGAAATGTAGTGAAATTCGCTCACGAAAAAGATATTCACCACTGTGATGGAGGAGACCCAGCACATAGCCCAGGTCAAAGAAAAATTCCCAATGGAGATGAGGCTCTCCAGATTCTCCTATTTGCAAATGACATTGTGTTTATTGCATCAAGTCTCTAACTATTGTAGAAGAGGCCTGCACAACATATGGCCTACTAAAGGATTTCAGACAACTCATAGAAAATGTGGGGTTGCCGTTGGGCACTCTCCTATTTGTCATGTGACCCACAGCAACCAGCTAGCATCAGTCTGTCTCTAGTCTAAGCTATCTGCAGCCTGAAGAAGTTTAGCCTCTTTCAGTTTTGGCCCCTACCTACTGCCAAGTTGTGCAGGTCTGTTGTAGAACCTCTTAGAAGAGATCTGTAATCAGTAAAAGGAGTTTGGCCTGACCATCCACACAGGAAGGAACAAGTGGATGAAGAATGCCTTAATTTCATATACACACAGAAACACATATTTGAATATATGTGTATATGTACATACATACATTTCTGAAATAGTACAGATGAACCACAAGTTGAGCGAAGTTGAATACAAGGAGGAAAATTGATTTAAGGAAATTACAAAAGCTCCTTTATTGACCCCAAACTTCACAAGAAGCAAAAGGCCCATCTTTTCAATACTAACATTTTTCCTATGTTGCTATATGGCAATGAAACAGAATGCATCTGCCTCCAAAGAATTTAAATAAATGTCACGTACAAGGTAATGAAGAATAGCAGGGTGAGTGTGAGTAGACTGTAACATACAACCAAGGGAGAACTCTAAAGAACAGGAGTAAAAGATATCATCAAGAATTGTATTAAGGCTGTATCCCAAAGAGATCATAAAAACAGGAAAAGGACCCACATGTACAAAAATATTTATAGCAGCTCTTTTTGTGGTGGCAAGGAATTGGACATTGAGGGGATGTCCATCAATTGAGGAATGGCTGAACAAGTTGTAGGATATGAATATAATGGAATACTCTTGTGCTATAAGAAATGATGAGCAGGCCGACGTCAGAAAAAGCTGGAAAGACTTATATGAACTGATGCTGAGTGAAATGAGCAGAACCAGGAGAACATTGTACATAGTAATAGCCACAGTGTACAATGACTGACTTTGATTGATTTAGTTCTCAGCACTTTAAGAATCTAAGATAATTCCAAAAGACTCATGATAGAAAGTGCTATCCACATCCAGAGAAAGAACTTTAGAGTCTAAATGCAGATGGAAGCATACTATTTGCTCTCCTTTTCTTTGGTTGTTTTGTTGCTTCTTTCTTGTGATTCTTCCCATTAGTTCTAATTCTCCTTTACATCATGACTAATGTGAAAATATGTTTAATATGAATGTGTAAGTAGAGCCTACATCAGATGGCATGCTGTCTTGGGGAGGAGACGGAGGAGGAGAAAACTCAGAATCTTATGGAAGTGAGTGTTGAAAACTAAAAATAAATTAATAATTTTTTTAAAAGAAAGAATTGTATTCAAACACTAAAGAACTTCTGGACACAAGGGACTGGTGCATTGTATCCTGTCCCTTTTCCCTAAGAAATTCCCCTCATCTGGGATTAGGCATGTAGTCTGAAGTGAGTCCAATCCTGTGGGAATCTGGCTTCTAGTAAGAGAAGAGTTAGGCTCCCTTTTCTCACACTCTTTGGGTTATTAAACCCCCTAACCCAGCACTCTGGGGGAAACTACTCCCTAGTTACAGTATGATAGGAAGAGAAAATAGGTGGGTCATTTGGCAAAAATGAGGGATATCAGGTGGATAGCCAGTATTTCCCTGGTATCCTTGGGCAGGAGAAAGTGAAGAATGCTGGCACCTCACGGTGAATTTATGAGAGTACATATGTGAGAGTCACCTAGTGGGTTCTGAACTTAATTAGTGGAAGAAACTTCGGAATTAATTTACATAAACTTCATGGAGATGAAAAAAATTCCTCTTTCTTTATTTTAAACTTAAACTTAATATCAGGGGCAGCTAAGTAGCAGAGTAGATAGAATGCTAAGCCTGGAGTCTGAAAGACCTGAGTTCAAATCCAGCCTCAGATACTTACTAGCTATGTGACCCTGGGCAAGTCACTTAATTTTTGTTTGCCTTAGTTTCCTCACCTGTAAAATGGGGATAATAATAGTACCTACCTTCCAGGGTTGTTGTGAGAATTAAAATAGATAAAAATTGTAAAATACTTAGCATAAATATCTGGTATATTGTAAATGCTATATAAATGTTAGACAGTTTAGTGGTACAGTGGATAGAGTGTTGGTCCTAGAGTCAGGAAGACTCATCTTCCTGAGTTCAAATCTGGCTTCAGACACATACTAGCTGTATGACCCTGGGCAAGTCACTTAATCCTGTTTGCCTCAGTTTCCCCATCTGTAAAATAAACAGGATCAGGAAATGGCAAACCATTCCAGTATCTTTGCCAAGCAAACCCCAGAGAGTCAGACACAACTGAAAAAGAACAAATATAAATGTTAGTTCTTACTATTATCATCAAACATCTATATAATTCCTTAGACTTGATTTGCAAATATTTGCATTTAAATAAATGAATTGAAACACCCACAGCTTTTCAGTAACTGTGTCTCAGGATTCTTTGCCCGTTGATTTCAATAAGCAATCGTTTTCAAATGCCTACTTAGGGGTGGAGAACTTGTGGCCTTGAGGCCACACTTGAAGACCTAGAGGGCCATGTGTGGCCTTGAGGCCAAAGGTTCCCCACCCCTGTGCTAGACACTGACAGTCCAAAGACAAAAATGAAATACTCCCTGCCCTCCAGAAGCTTACATTCTATTGGGGAGAAAATATGTACAAATATATGTTCAAATAAATATATACAAGGTCTTTTTGTTTTGGAGGACATTAATGGGTAGGGATTCAGCAAAGGCTTCATATAATGATAAGAGTTGGTGCTTGAGCTGAGCGTTGAAGAAAGTTAAGGATTCAAAGAGATTTAAATAAGGAAGAAGTTTATTCCAGGCATGGAGAGGGGCACAACAAATGCAAAAGCATGGAGGCAGGAAATAAAATGTTATGTATAAGGAGCAAGAAGAAGAAGACCAGTATGGCTGTATCATAGAGATTGTGAAGAGAAGTAATGTATAATAACCCTAGAAAGGTAGTTTGGAGCCAGGCTTTAAAAAACAAACAGAGAAATTTGTATTTGATCTTAGAGGCAATAGGGAGCCACTGAGGTTTATTGACTAGAGGAGTAACATAGGTCAGATCTATGTTTTAGGAATGTTCCTTTGGAACCCATATGTAAGATGAATTGGAGAAGGAAGAGTCTTGAGGCAGGCATGCCATGGATTGTTCTGGCTTCTTTTTGTTCTTGTCACTATTGGATAAATATCTTTTCATTTTTAATATTCCTCATACTTACTGCTCTTAACTGCATTATAATAGTGTGTTAAAATCGTGTTTTGGTCCCCCAACCCCTCCCCCCAAGTCAGTATAGTAAGTAAATTTATAAGTAGCCAAGGAAACTGGAAGTCAAGTACAACCATCCCAAAGATCAAAAGAACATAATTTACAAATTGTATCATATATTAATCAAAATTCACATGTTGGCAATATGTGATGAATCAGCAGAGGCCACCTAGGTGTTTTTGTCAGGCCCTTTTGGTCTTCTCATGTGTAAATTGCAGACAAATTCCAGACCTCTACTTTTCCAAATCATCAAAAACATGCTGATAACTTTGAGATATACCTTTGAAGTTTTACAGATAACTTTGAGGTGATTTGGACGTGTTAATGAACTAACCCCAAGGTGACACAGATAGGAGTTGGTCTGTTTCCTCAAAAAAACCCTATAAAAATAAGATCTCAAACTTCTTCCCCACAGCCCTACTCTTCAATCTCCATTGGGTCCAAGCTGCCTGGTGCTCCCAACTTTAATCCTTAGTTATGTAAATGATATTTTCTGCCTCTCATCCTCTTTCCTATGCTGCCTTCCTTCATTCACCATCCCATTCCCTCTCCTCACACCATTCATTGCCTGTGCCTCTGTACCTCTTTTGCTGCTTCTGTCTGCTATTATGGGCTTTTTGTCCCCATGCCCTGTGTGTTTAATTAAAGTGTGATTGCTGCCCTGTTCCCACTGCCAACTGAAGTCTTTCCCAGCGAGCAACCAAAGAATCAGGCATGCCTGCTCCTATTGCATAATTGTATACACTAATTATCAATTCAAATAAAACTACTGTATATAATAGCATCACTATACCTAAATTGATCTAACCATGAGTTTCTTGCCAGATATCTAGGTTGCTTCCAGCTTTATGGTATAAATAATACTGCTATCAAAATATTTGAACAGTTAGAGGTTGTTTTTTTTTTAAAAATAATGCTGTTAGGATATATTTCCAACAGTGGAATTTCTGGACATGACTATTTTTATAATTTTCTATCTTTTATGACAAACAACCAGGTTGCTTTTCAAAGATTTCACTAGTTTACATTTCTACCAGCAATGAATTAAAACTCATTTCTCTTCCATCACTGTTAATTTATTTCCTTCCTTCATTGTTTAAAAGAATCTGTGATTTCATTTATTGCTGTACTATAGATTACAACTTCTTTGTGCTTTGGTGAGCTCCTGTGTCCAGAAGAATTCATTACCTAGTTGCCAGTTTTCTGATGGTAAGCCTTTTCTGACATAATTAGGCTGGTGGTCAAGAGGCAATCCATTTTCACGCCCACACTTGAAGTCTTTCCAGGTTGATAAGACTCACCAAAGTCTGGCATTGCCTTCAGTAACTTAGTTTCACCTCCATGCCATCTTTAGACATTGGAATAAGATTTTAGTGCAGGAATTTGTTTTAGGTATTTAAAAATGTTTTTGAATTGGTATCTTTTGTTTTTACTTCACCTGAGTTTCCCCCTACCTTTCCCTACTTTCTCCCAAAGAACCATCTCATGCATAATGGTCCTTTAAAACAACAACAAAAGAAAGAAGAAAAGAAAAAAAAACAGCAAAAGAAATTAATACATTGAAAGGAAATTTGAAAAGATATGTGTTATTGCATACCCATGGACTTCCCACCTCTGCAAAGGAGTAGGAGGAGTATATTCTCACAGCTCTTCTTAGAGCCATTCTCATTCTTTATAATTTCACAACATTCTATTTGATTGTTTGTGGTTACTGTTTCTTCCCATTTACATTGTTTTGGTATCGTGTATATTGTCTTCTTGGCTCTGCTTACCTCACTTTGAATTGGTTCATGTAAGTCTTTTCATGCTTATCTATTTATTACATTCATCATTTCTTACAACACAGCCAGTCAGTCAATAAGCATTTAAGTACCCATTAAGTCCTGGGGACACAAAGAAAGGTAAAAAATAGTCCCTGCTGTCAAGGATTTCACAGTCTAATGGTAGAGCCCACAAGCAAACAACTATGTACAAAAAAGGCAAATATAAGATAAATCGTAGATAATCTCCAGGGGAAGCCATTAAGATTAATGAATACAGTAATATCCCATTACATTCATATACAGTAATATCCCATTATATTCATGTACAACAGTTTGCCTAGTTGATGAGTACCTACTTTGTTTTCAATCCTTTGCTACCACAAAAAGTGTTACTATAAATATTTTGGTATACATGGAAACTTTCTTTTTATCAATGTGCTCCTCCAGGGTATAAATCTAACACTGGAATATCAGTTAAAGGGTATGAGGATTTTAGTCCCTTTATTTGCATAATTTCAAATTGATTTCCAAAATGATCATACTAATTCACAGATCCACCGACAATGGCAGTGGCTATACCTATCTTCCCACAACTCGACCAACATCAAGTCTTCCCATCTTTTGTCATCTTTGCCAATTTGCTGGGTGTGAGAGTTGTTTTGATTTGTGTTTCTCTTATTATTATGGATTTGAAGCATTTTTTCATATAATTGTGTGAGGTGGAGCCTCAGGATTGTTCTAATTTTTACTTCTTTGATTATTGGCAATTAGGAACATTTTTTCGTATGACTATAGACATCCTTGGTTTCTTCTCTTGAGAACTGCATATTCAAATTGACCATTTGTCAATTGGGGAATAACACTTTAATAAATTTGAATTGGTTCCTCATATATCTCGGAAATGAAACTTTTATCAGAGAAACTTGCTGCAAAGATGTTTTCCATTTAATCATAGCTTTAGTGGATTTGTTTGTTCAAGACCTTTTTTAGTTTTATGAGATCAAAATTATTTATTTTATCTTCAATAATCCTCTCTATCCCTTGTTCAGTCATGAACTTTTCATCTATCCATAGATCTTATAGGTAATTTTTTCCCATGTTTCTCGAATTTCTTTATATGTGACCTCACATGTCCATTGGAGCCTACCTTGGCATATGGAGTAAAGTGTTGGCTAAATCTAATTTCTTCCATACTGCTCTCCAGATTTCTCTATTTCTTTAAGGAACATTTTCTAATTGAATCTATACAGGTATTCAATGTGCTTTGGTAGAGTGGCCTCTAAATTGAGTTCATGGAGGGGTACCACACTTAGTGAAGAGAACCCTAGCTATAAAAAAGACCACAGTAGGGCTGACAGGATAGGCAACAAGACATTTGTACAAATACCTCTGTCTTTTCCCGCCATCTAGTCTAGAAAGATAGACATTTTAAAATCAAAACAACTAATTATTAAGAGGAAAAAGTCTATTTGTAGATTCTTACTTTTTCCCCTTAAATTATATTATCTATTGCAAATCCATCATTTGGCCAGAGGAGGTCACTTGTGATACATTTTAGAAATTTCTTTCATTCAGAATTGGTACTCTCCAATTAAAAGGGGCTTTTTTGGTGCCTGGTTGAGGTAAGAATGGACAAACCTTTTCTCACTGTTTTTGTTGTAGAAAAGCTTCTGCAAAAATGCTTATTTATGTATTAAGTTAGGGATGGTTGAGTAAAGTCTAATTACAAAGCAATATAGTAGATTAATTTATTGTTGTTGTTGTTGTTTATTCATGTCTGACCCTTTGTGACCCCATGGACCATACTGTCCATAAAGTTTTCTTAGCAAAGCTATGGGAGTGGTTTGCCACTTCCTTCTCCAATGGATTAAGGCAAAGTGTCTAACCACTGAGCCATCTAACTGATTCCTAGACAATGGTCAAGGTCACACAGCTTGTAAGTGTCTGAGGCCAAATTTGAACTCAGATCTTCCTTACTCCAGGCCCAGAGCTCTATCCACTGAAACATCTAGCTGTCTCTAGATGAATTCATACTACGGGTCATATCATATCTCTTTGATATGGGTCATGTCTCTATCGTATCCCTCATCCACATAAATGTTTAATATAGTTCTCATTATATGACACAGAAAGCCTAAAACATGAGGACTATCTTTCTCTTTGTCACAAACCTTATGAGGGAATTCTCCTATTCGTTTTAAAAATGAAGACTCTTGTGTCTAAAGTCCAGTGCTTAGCGCAATTCTTTCCAGGTACTTAATAAATGTTAGGTGACTGACCTAGTATCACCAAGTATACAAAAACAGTTTGTTCAAGGTGTATTCTTCATATTTATTTGCCTTGTTTGGCTTTTGTAGAAAGAAGTGCCTTTTGTGAATCTAACTCCATCCATGTTGCTTGTCAAATTTTAATATCTACCAGTACTCTAATAATTGTGTCAAGTATAATAAAATATAATAGCATATTTCATAAACACGTAGAACTCCATTTTTTCCCCAGTCATGTTAGCCAAGAAGAATAGGAGGATCTACATTGCCTTAATATTATCCTAAAAATAATTTTCCTCTCTCATGAGGGGTAAGGGTGAGGATGTTCTTCCCCTCATGTTGGCCTCCTGGCAATTGCTGACTTTACTGCCTCTCCTGGCATTTTATGCTTTGTAGATCCTTCCCTGTCAATAGGGGACACATCCAGTTTTAACAGCAACTTTGTAAGGTGGAGAAGTCCAGATCTTCTTTACACCATGGTAGCGAACTATGGTCAAGTTCATTCTCCTTTGCTTACTCAATTTTATTCTATTTTTTTTAGCAGCTTATTATCTTAATCAGGTTTTAATCCCAAATTATGGACAATGGCACCCCAGGTGTTAGGTCCTTCTTACTTTTATTTTCTGAATTCTGTTGGGCACTTCTCTCCTCCCCTAAGCCACATCTAGGGCCCCCAGCTACACTGTCCCCAAAATGCTCTTGCTCCCAGCTGTAGAGCACTCACCTGGTGTGTGTTAGCTCCTCCTTGACTGCAGCCAGGGATCACTTCTGGTCAGCACTACTGGGCCTGGCATCTAGAGGCAGTAGAGTCCTTCAATCTTCCTCTACTCGAGCTGTCAGATCCCCATTCTGTTCCTTAGATAAAAGTTTATGAGGTGCAAATCTTTGAGGCTTAAACTGCTTCCAATCCAGCTGCCCCCCGGGCTTGTTTGTTGAGTCAGCAGAGTCAGCCAGGAGGTTTTTACACTTCAGTCAGGCCAAACCTCAGCCCCTGCTGTTTTTCCTGAGGTCATCTCAAGCTATCTTAGAAGGAGAATTTCTTTACCCCTTTATTTTTGCCACTCATTTTGAGATGATGTTCTGTCTCTTTGTGGAGAAAATTTGGAAAGCCTGGAATTTTTTGACCTACTCTACCATCTTCCCATCTGGGTTTATACTCAGAAGAAGATAGTGAGGTGAAAAAAAGCCACTTCTATCCCAAAGAGTAATGTCAAAGAGTCACAAGCCCAAAAAGAGTTCTTAGAAGAACTTAAAAAGGACTTTAAAAAATAAGACTAAATAAGAGAGATCGAGGAAAAATTAGAAAAAAAGTTAAAAACAATCCAAGAAAATCAAGAAAATTATGAAAAGAAAGTAGACCAGTTGGAAAAAGAGATGCAAAATCTTAAGGAGGAAAATAACTCCTTGAAAACTAGAATTGGGCAAGGGGAAGCAAATGACATTATAAGACATCAAGAAATAATAAAACAAAATCAAAAGAATAAAAAAAAAGAATAAGAAACACCTCATTAGAAAAACAACTGATCTGAAGAACAAATTGAGGAGAAACAATATAAGATTCATTGGGTTACCTGAAAATTATGATTCAAAAACAGAATCTTGATAAAATATTATAAGAAATTATTAAGGAACATTGCCCTGAAGTTCTAGAACCAAGAGTTTACCCTCTTGTTCTAGTAGAAATACAAAAAATCCAATATTCATCACTGAAAGAGATACCAGGAGGAAAACTTAAAGAATATCATAGCTAAGTTTCAAAGATCCCAGATTAAGGAGAAAATATTACAAGTAACAAGGAAAAAAACCAATTAAAACACTGTGAAGCTACAATCGGGATTTCACAAGACCTGGAAGCTTCTATACTAAAAGACTGTTGGCCTTAGAACATTATATTGCAAAGAGCAAAAGAGCTGGGATTATTACCAAAAATAACCTAGCCAGCAAAGTTGGGTATAGTCCTGAATGAAAAAAATGGATATTTAACAAACTGAAAGACTTTAAGGTATTTGTGACAAAAACATCAGAACTCAATGGAAAACTCAATATTTAAGATCCAGAAGAAATATAAGGAAAATATCAAAGACCAATTATAAAGGACTTATTAAGGTCAAATTGTTTACTTCTCATATGAAAATGTTATCAGTGTTCTTAAGACTATTATCATTACTTGGGTAGTTCAAAAGAAAGGTTGGGGCTAAGCTGAGTATGATGGGATAATTCTAAAAAAGAAAATTGGCTAGGAAAAGGTAAAAAGGAGCAATTATCTCATACAGTGAGATGAGAAAGAAAGGATTGATACAGAGGAAGCAGGTTGGGGTGGAGGGCTGGTAGTACTGGAACCTTATTCTCATCTGATCTGGGTTAAAGAAGGAACAACATAAAAGAGCATAAAAATCTTCTAAACTTATAAAGAAGAGGAAGAGCGTACAGGATAAGGAAGGGACTTTTAGAAAGGTGTGTAGATTAAGATTTAAAAGTATCAGTGAATCAGATCACCGTGCAATAAAAATTATTTTAATAAGAAAACCATAAAATTAATAAATATAACTAGGAGTTGATTTTATGAAAATCTCAATAAAATACATAAACTATTAGTTAATGATTTTTTAAAAAAGAGAGAAGAAAACTAAATAATTTGTATTAAAAATGAAAAGGGTGAATATACCACTAATGAAGATGAAAACAAAGCCATAATGAGTTATTTTGCCCAAGTATATGGCAATAAATTTAACAATTTAAGTGAAATGGAAGAATATTTGCAAAAATATAAACTGCCTATATTAGCAGAAGAGAAAATAGAATATCTAAATAGACCTATTTTGGCGAAAAAAATTGAACAGGCCATAAATGAGCTTCCTAAGAAAAAAAAAAACAGGACCAGATGGATTTACAAGTGAATTCTATCAAACATTTAAAGACCAACTAATTCCAATAGTAAATAAATTCTTTGGAATAATAGGCAAAGAAAGGGTCCAGGCAACAAACTAAGACTTTTAAATTGAAGAAGAGTTGGTGACCTGCACTTTTAGTGGGAGTTTGCTCACTGGGAATTCCCAGCATCACTGGTTTGAAATCATTGGTTTGTACAGGACCGAAAAAGAAATGCCTAGCAAAGTGAGAAACAGAAGTCCATATAATGACACCCAGTTTTCTTGTAGACACATTATTCCCCTCAGAATAATACAGGCATGGCTTTCTTTGTACGTGGCCTCGCAAAATTTTTTGCTGTCAAGTACTCCTTTCCTCCAAGTGGAAAAAACAAGCCCCTCAATCTGATAGCAGATTCTTTCTGCAGTGAATCATCATCCTAATTAGGATCATCCTTGATTGTCCCTGTCAGCTTTTCCAACACTCAACAGCTTGCCTGGGAGGAGGGTCTCCCCTAGCTTTTCAGTTTCAGGAGGGTCCCAGCTATAAGCTCTAGGTTCATATATGGTGATCACACCATCACATGCACCTGGGAGAGTGTCTTGTACCCAAGAAAATACTCTACTCTTATTTAAGGGCTGGCAAAGCACCCCACTCATTTTTCAGTTCTGTTTCTTATGTATATGGGTAGGATAATTCAAATCATCCAAGGTTGTCACTCTCGGTCTATCGCTCTAACAGTTCCTTATTGCCTCTGGGATAAAATGTCCGTATCTCTGTTAGACTTTCAAGGCCTGACTGAAGACTTATTATATATTACTTCCTTTTGCACACTAAGTCTCATCCAAACTTACCTGTTTGCGTTTCCTGTTTCATGGCATTGCTTCACCACTCTCCATGATTTTGCACAGGCTGCCTTTCATGCCTGGGATACAGTTCCTCAACACTTCTACCTGGTAGAATTCACAGGTTCATTCAAAGTTTAGCTCAAGTGCTACCTCTTACTTAAAACATGTCCTGATTTGCTAAGTTTTTAGTGTCCTCCCCTCAAAAATTAAGACAGTTCTCCCGGCAGCAGAACCAGTGCAGCCATGAGCCCAGTGGTCCTCTGAAACTGATCAGGCTCCTGGGCCCCAAACAATGAAGACATTCTGGCTGTGGGGCCACAGGGCCTACATAAAGTCAGTGGGGAAGGATGGGATCATGGGATCATTGATATAGAGTGGGAAGGGACTTTAGAGCATGTTAACCTGGGGTCCACAGACCTCCACAGGATTGATAGATAGATTTCAGATAGTGTCTAATAAACATACTCATAAGTGTTTAAAAAGAAGAACTTGGAAAGGGAAAAATTCCACCTCTATTTTCACTGATATCTAAATGAAATTTAGCATTTTCTTAAATTATTAAAAACATTCCGTGAAGGGATTTATAGGGGTGTTTGTTTACTTGATTTATTAACAAAGGGTCTAGATTAATCTATTTAATCTAGAACAAAGGAACAAGCCCAGAGGCCAATGATTGAAGCCTTTTTCACTGGACCACATGTCCAAAAGCTGCTGTCCTTATAGCATGGTCTCTCATTGAATGCCCTTTGGGAAGGAATCAAACCAAGAACCAAGCAGCCAAACAGAATGAAAGAGCTTAATTACTGTTTAAAGAATGTTTTTGAGTATGTTCTTTACTAGAAATTAAATTCTATAGTTAACTAAAATTGGAGCTAGCTATTTTTTGGAATTTGAATACACTCCAATTGTTTATTTAAGGCATTGGTGAAAGTACTGATGATGCTGAGTCTATTGGAGTTCTTGGAATAACAGTGAAATTTACTAGTGAAGATAAGGTGAATTTTCAAAAAACTATAGAAGACTTTAAAGAGAGGGGAAAAGGAATATTAGTATTCCTTACTGTACTCCCAAAATAAGTATATTAGGAGTGATTTACTTAAAAATTAATCACTAATGCATAGACTAATTCAAGTTTCATTCAGATAATCCAAAACAAGTATTTATTGAATACTTAATATGTACCAAGTAACACAACATAAACTACTTTTTGTGAGAGTTGAAGTTTGACAGGTTTTTTTTAAAGTAAACTCTTATTTATTTAGTCTCCTAACAAGCAGAAAGTGTATTAATCAGAATTTTTTTCTTCAATATCGTATGAGAATTGGGATTCATAATAATGACGCTGAGACAGTGAAGGTACCATGAGAGTCATCAAAAATGTTAAATTATGTTCAGAATAATTCTAGTGTTGAGTGTATTTTATTGTAATCTAGGTCTTTGAACATTAGTAATCTATGTATGGCACCTATGACAATTATCAGTTGATCAGAATGTCCCTAATTTGAACACCCATTTTCCCTCCTATTCCTTACTTTATCTGAATTTGTCAAATCCTGGTTCTGCCATTTGCTACAAATGTGACTTTGGACAAGACATTTAACCTTTCTAGACTTTACTTTTTTCATTTAAAAGGAAGGTGTTGGATTAATTAAAAATCTATGATCCTAAGATCTATCTTTTAGAAACATACATGCAACTTCTAATATTCCTTGTACAATCCATTTATCCTCTCCTTATTTTATGTATTTTTTCAATGCTCAGTTGTATGTACGCAGGCAAAAGGGAAGAGATTTTAACCAAACAATGGGATTTAAACAGATAAGAGGATCACAGAAGATAGAATGAATCATTTTAATTGCATAAAATTGAAAAGTTTTTGCACAAAAAAATTAATGCAGCTAAAATTAGCAGGGAAACAATAAACTGGGGAAAAATCCTTTGGAACAGGTTTCCTGATAAAGGTCTGATATCAAAAATATTAGGGACAGGAAAGATATAATTATATAAAATATATTATATTATATAAAATATAATTATAGTCATTCCACAATAGATGAAGTCAAAAGATATTGATACTTGTCAAAGGAAGAAAATCAAGCTATCAATTTCACATGAAAAAATGCTTCAAATCATAAATAATTGAGGAAATGCAAATCAAAACAACCCAGAGGTTCTACCTTATGCCTATCAGATTGTCAAATATGATAAAAATGGAAAATAACAATTGTTGGAGGGGATTTGACAAGACTGATACATTGGTGAACTGTTGGAGCTGTGAATTGAATTGGTCTAGTCATACTGCAAAGAAATTTAGAGCTATGTCCCCAAAGTCACCAAACTATGACTATGACCCAAGGATACCACTGTTAGGCCTATATCCTAAAGAAACTGGAGAAAGAAAAAGAACCATACGTACAAAAATGTTTATAGCTTTTTTGATGTAGTGCAAAAGAGAAAAGAAGGAAACACAGCAAGCAGTGCAGCTTTGAAAGAAATATGTAGTTTATAATAGCCTTTAAAATCAAACTGTACATAATAGAGATTCATGTGTTCATGATGACTCTTTTTTTTTTCTTGTCTACGTTATATACAGAAACAAGGGAAACCTGGGAGGGCTTATATGAACTGATGAGAGTGAAGGGAGCAGAACCAGGAGAACAATTTATACATTAAATAGATGTCATAAAGGAAAACAACTATGAAAGTCTTAAGAACCATGATCTAAAAAAACAACAAATTACAACTCTAGAAGTCTGATCATTATTCATACTTCCCATCTCTTGGCAGAGGAGGTGTTGGATTAGAGGTGCAGAATGAGACATACATTTTTTCCCCAACAGAACCAAATGTGTGAATTTGTTTTGCTTGGCCATATATGCGGTATTTATTACAAGGGAGGACTTTATTTGAAGGGGAATGTAGGGATACTGATCGTCATCTTTATTAAAAATGAAGAAAGGAAATAAAAGTGTTAGTGAAACAAACAAAAAATACACAGATGTGATCCAGAGGAATTTTGGATGGGATCATAGACAAGCAAGGCAATATTGGAAACATGTTAAACTTAATCTATATATCTTAAATTTTAAAAATTGAATTTCATTTTTTAATCAGCAAAATTCTGCTTTCTCATCTTGCAACCTATCCCCATTGAGGGGATCCCCAAAACCCAACATTTTCTACCACACCACAATCTGTACACAGTTCCTAAAAGTCTGCTAGTCTCTCCCAGGGTGGGAAGAAAGCAATGCTATCTGAAACTACATTTCCCAGAAGTTCATTGAACTTGTCTTAAGACCCGTCTCTCTCTACAGCCAAAGAAATCAGTCTCTAATAGCCTGCTACTCAAGTATTTGAAGGAATCTGTTTCCAGCAACCTGCTACACAGGTATTTAAAGGTCTGCCATGAGGAAGAAAAATTAAACTTGTTCTGTTTGGCCTCTGAGCACAGAATGAAGAGAAATGAGAAGTCATAATGAAGCTTAATGTTAGGAAAAACTTCTTAACAACTGGGGCTTTCCCAAAATGAAATGTGGTGTCTCTCAGTGGGTTCCCTCTCATTGGAGGTCTTCAATCAGAGGCTGAATAACTACTTCTTGGTCATGTATAACAGTAACTACCTTAGTCTTCACTGCCTGGAGGTCAAGTATGTGATATTCTACTCCTTCCCCCAAGGTTCTCTGGTACCTTTAAGGTGGTTTGGGGGTACTTAGTCTCAGCCATTGGGTCTAGGCCTTATAAATGATGTTCTTCCCAATTTTAGGAGTCACCTGAACTCTAGTCTCATATAACTATTTACCAGTAATTAAAGATTAATTTTTACAAAGGAATATTTACTTCAAAAATATAGCAAGAACAAACACATAAACATTCTCCCTCAACATCCCTCCTCGACATTAGATTTCTCCCTGTATCATCACCTCAGTCTTTTGGGAGAGGAAAGTAATTAGGCTCACAGTTTAGCTCAGTTCCTACATAGCACAATCCTGTCAAATCCAAGTCCAAAGTATTCCTTGGACTCAAATCCCAGGTGTGCTGGCTTCTCAGGACTTTTCTACTGTGCTGGTGGCAACATCCAGCCTGGAATCATGCCTTCAAGATGTCCATGGCTTTGGGTCCAGTAGAGATTCTATCAAACTGCATCTAGAACTGAAAAGGACAAAGACAGAACAAACCAAAGCACAGCCTGATGTCTTTGATCCATGGGACATGAAAGTGGGGGAGGGAATGGTAACCCATACCCTCACCAGCTCAGTTAGTGGTACCCATGTTGTAGGTGAACTTCCAAGAACTTCCAGAGAGGTTGTCCTAGTCTGGCTGTTTTAAAGACCTGACTGTTGGCTGCTCCCACCCATGTCTTTTCCCAGAAGCAAGGTGTCTCCATCCTAATGATGTGGGCATATGCAGCAAAGCCCCCATTACAGATATTATGGTAAAGATTCCTTTCACATATGTTTTGACTAGATGGCTGTTAAAGTCCCTCGTAATCCTCCAATTCTGTGTCACTTAATCTCTAAGTGACTCTGGTGACTCTCTAGTAGTTATCTACTAAGTTGCACTGGTGGATGGGTTTCCCACACTTTGAGTTCCCTATGCTGAGGAAATTATATATCCTTCTGCATTCCTAGGTCCTATATATTAAATAGTAGTAGCCCTCTGAATCTGAAATCATGAAAGTTTTTCTGGTATCTCTTTCTCTCGTCCTTGCTTACTTATTACCATCCCTCCAGTTGTCTAGGTTTCCACTCTAAGTCATTATAAACTCTTCCTTCCATCACCCTTGGTATAATTGATAAACCACTAGACTTGGAAGTCAGGAAGACCCGAGTTTGAATCCTGCCGTAGATACATTTTGCCTGTATGACCCTGGGCAAGTTATTTAATTTCTCCATTCAATTTCCTCACCTGTAAAATGGGGGTAAAAATGGCACCTACCTCTTGTTTATTTTTAAAACCAATGTCTGACTCGCCTGCTTAAGAAGCTGCAGTGCCTCCCTCTTGCCTCTAAGGTAAAATATAGAATCCTCTGTTTGGTTTTTAAGGACTTTCACAATCTACTCCAGTCCACCTTTCAAGTTTTATTGTACATTATTCTTCTTTACATGCATTATAAACCAGTCAAACTGTCTTCTATTGTTTCTGAGAAAATATTCTGCCTCCATACCTTTACATAGGCTGTTCTCCATGCTTAAAATGAACTCCTTCCTTAACTGTATCTAAGATATTTTCTTGCTTCTTTCAAAGCTTACTTTTAGTGCCACTAGTGATCTCACCCACCTCCTAAATTATTTTGTATTTACCTTTTTGTTTTCATTTTGTGAGCCCCCCCCACCCCCGCCAAAGAAAAAGAATATGTATGCTAATTTGTGGGGAAAGCAGGAACAGCTGAGGGGAAATCGAGAGAGGCCCACATAGGAGACAATGTTTGACATGAGCTGTGAAGGAAACTAGGGTTCTCAGAGGCAGAGGCAAGGAGAGAATGTGTTCCAGGCATGGGGGACGACTCTATGCAAAGACACAGATTGAGTTATGGAATTTCATGTGTCAGGAATAGTAACAAGGCTAGTTTGGATGGATTTTAGGGTATATGAAGGGGAGTGATGTATAATAAGCCTGGAAAGCAAAGTTGGAGCCATGTTCTAAAGGTTTTAAATACCAAAGATTTGTATTAGATTTAAGAAGTAATAGGGAGATGTTAGAGTTTATTGAGCAAGAGAGTGCCCAGGTGAGACCTGTCCATTTTAGTGATATCAATTTGGCAGCGTTGTGGAAGAAAGATTAGAGAGGAGAGACAAAGAGACCAATTAGCAGGCATTGAGGGGCATGAGGGGATGTCCAGGCAGGCGAGAATGGGCATGAACTTGGGTGGTGGTCTTGTGAGTGAAAAGAAGGGACAGACATGGGAAATCTGGAGTTCAAATCTACAAGACTCGGTAACTCATTGACTATGTGGGTCCTTTAGGAAGAATGAGTAGTTGAGGATAATTCTTAGGTTGTGAGTCTGGGTGACTGGAAGGTGCCCCTGACAAATAAGGGAATTAAAGCAGAGGTAGATTTTGGGGGAAAATTAGTAGTTCTGTTTTGCATGTGTTGATTTTGAGATGCCTATGGAATATCTAGTTGGAAACATCCAGTAGATTGTTAATGATGGAGGACTGAAGCTTGGGAGAAAGATCAGGACCCGTTATATGGATCTGGGAGTAATTCCCGTAGAGATTATAATTAAACCAGTGTGAGTTGTAGATGAGGTTGCTGAGAATATAAAATGAAAAGAGAATAGAACCCAGGACAGAACTTTGGGGGTAATCCCACAATTAGACATGTGAATAGATTCTTCTCCCCTCTCTGCTCTCTACTCTACCCTTAGAATAAAGATTTTAAAGGAAAAGAGGAAAAAAGGCAGTTTAAGAAAACCAATTAACACATTGGCAAGCAGGTAAGACCCAAAGCCTTAGCAGTAGCAGTGCCCTCCAGATTACCAATTCTTCTTCTAACCCAGTCCCCAAAGCCGTTATCCAGGGGAACAATACTCATGGAAATGTGATCTTTCAGCTACTTCTGAAGGTGCTGAAGCCCTGCCCTCCTCACCAGCTGCAGCTACTGAAGATCTGGAAATGAACATTCTCATGACCAATGTCCTTGGCAATGAACCTTGAAATGGTTCAGCATCAGAAACATGTGTGATTTTATCAATGGAAATAACATTAAAGAAGATGCATTATCATCTGTTTTGCTAGACTAGAACTTTCTATCTGACTTACAACTAAAACTCCCTATTAGAATGTGAACTTCTTGAGAGTTGGTTCTGTCTTGTCTTTTCTATTTGTACCCCCAGCACTTGGCACAGTGTTTTGCATATAATAAGTGCTTAAGAAATTTTTTTTGTTCATATTAATTAATTAATTCATTCATTCATTCTTTCATTCATTTGCCATCCCTATCTGTATACTAATATTTCACGCCCAAGGAACCTCACCTCAAAGTGAAAGGAGGCAGACACATTTTCCCAACTCTTCTCTGGGGCCAACCTGGTCATTATTACACAATGTTCAGTTTCAGTTTCTTGTCCTTTCCATTTATATGAACAATACTTTTCTAATTACTGTTTCCAGAACCCAGCTGTTTTTCCATTTCCTTTATAGGTCACATCCTTAGTGTATTTCTGAGAAATTAAATTATTTCCATAAACCAGAAGGAAGGTGAATGCAACTAATTGATGTTTATAATTTAGGCTTGGAATCTGAGGTCTCCACAAACTCTAAAATTCTGTTTCTAGGGGATAATTTTTTATTCTGATTTATTATATGAATATAATCATAATTTACTATTGTATGTATCAGCATGTTGTAGTCCACAGAAGACCAGTGTCGGAAGTAAGAAGACCCTTACCTCTAATGCATATTAGCTATGTGACTATGGGCAGGTCATTTAACTTTTTGAAGCCTCAGTCAATACTCTTAGACTATAAATTACAGGGAGATAGCCAATCCCTATCAGTGGCAAGGATTTTTATACTATGAGTTGCCCAGATCAATAAAAGAACAAGTCTAGAACAAATATATGTTCTTTGCCTATATGTATATTATATAACATCCTTTGTCAGATTAAGAAAAAAGATCACACTAGGAAAAAGCGAGTAATGTTCTGCTGAAGCTAGTAAACTGATCCTTGTTTCCTTTTCAGTGTTGAGACGAACATCACGTAAGAGTTACTAAACCATTTAATGACCATTATTCGATGACTGTACTATATGACAGGTGGCTTATATAATGTGTACTTGGGAAATCACAAGCAGTAATGTTTTCTTTACTTCTGGCCAAATACTTATTATCCAAGTTGCATAAGAAAAACTTGTGTTCCAGTAGGTTTGTTGAGTGTTCCTAAGTTTTGGATGTTACCAGACTGTTGTATTTCTGTTAGTTTTAACATATGCTTTTCCATTTACTTAAAAAGAAAAACACAAGCACTTTGTGATGTGTTGATGTAGGGTTCTTAATCTGGGGCCCATGTACTTGTTTTTTAAAAGAAGAGATCTATAAAAATATCTATAAAATTATATCTATACATATAATATATACATAGATTTGTTGTTCAGTTTTGTCTGACTCTTTCTAGGGGTGGGGAATCTATGGCCAAAAGGCCACATGTGGCCCCTCTAGGCCCTTAAGTGAGGCCTGAATCCAAACTTCATAGAACAAATCCCCTTAATAAAAGGATTTGTTCTGTTAAACATGGACTCAGTCAAAAGGCCACACCCAAAGACCTAGAAAGCCAAATGTGGCCTAGAGGCCACAGGTTCCCTACCCCTGCTTTGGACCATACTGTCCATAGGGTTTTCTTCGCAAAAATACTAGAGTGGTTTTCCATTTCCTTCTGTAGTGAATTAAGACAAACAGAGATTAAGTGACTTGCCCAGGGTCACATAGCAAAGAACTGCATGAGGCCACATTTGAACACAGGTCTTCCTGACATTACTTAGGAGCCTAGATAGATAACTGCATTTCAGTATAACTGATTTCATTTGTATTCCTAGGTATTTATTTTGCGCATTTAAAAACATCTGAGAAGGGCTGCCCAGACTCTCAAGCGTTCACGACACAAAAAAGTTTAAGAACCCCCGATATGAATTAAATTCTCAACTTGGCCTCCGTGTAAATAATTTCCGTAGATTAGGCTGGATGTTTTCCTTATCAATGGATAGGCATTTATAAAATGAGGCTCGCTCCTCTGTGTCCAGTCAGAACATCAAGATCCTTGGTGTCCGGGGTTATTAGACTGAGTCATTCCGTGGAGCCGTGTTTAGAGTGCTCAGACCGGGCTTCAGATCTGCCCTCAGAGACTTAATAACAGTGTTACAAGGCACTTAATTTCTTTCTGCCTCTGTTTCCTCCCCTCTAAAATGGGGATAATAATAAGCCTTACTTCCCAGGGTTGTTTTGCAAAACTCCAAGCCCTATGTGACAGGTAGGATGAAATGTTAATATTTTAGTCCTCATGCGAGTGTAGGTATAAGACAGAAAACATCTGACAGGGATTTCTCTTGGGGTACAGGCCGTCTGAAAGGGAAGTTCTCAGGATTCGAATGCTTTTAAACGCAAATTGTGGCTATGAAAAGGGCTGGTCTGGAGGGACTTTCTCCCAACAGAAAGTGAAGCAGGCACCTCCTGGACAACTATAGGTCCGGTCCTGCGCTCAGGGCCCCTCTGGAGCAGGAAGGACTGGGGCCGGCTCTCACTGCTGGGTGTTTGGCGTGGTCAGTGGGTGTGCGCCTGCCTCGGAGAGGGCGTGTGTGTGCTTTCGAGTGTCCTGCGGGCGGCGGGCCACGGTGCTGCCCCCGGGCCGCGGCCTGGACCGCCTGGAAGGAGCCGCCTGGCTCACGGACACCCATGGCCAGGCCTCCAGCGAGAAAGAGAAGCATGCGTGGGGCGGCCCACTGACCAGTAAGTGAAAAGAGCTCTTTTAACAGAGCACCTGCCCCTGGCCTTGAGTCTGGGCCCTTCCGTCTTCCTAGGACATGGTCTGCCCCCCCTTCCCCTCCCTCCCTCCGTCTCCCGTTACCCCTCTCCCCCTCCTCTCCCCCTGCCCCTCCTCTCTCCGTCCTCCTCTCTCTCCCCCTCCTCTCTCCCTCCCTGCCTCTCCCCTTCCTGTCCCTCCCCCTTCCTCTCCCTCCTTCCCTCCTTCTCCCCCACACTCTTCCCCCCCCACCCATAAGTAGCTAGAGCATTTATTAAACACTTAGTGTATGCCAGGCACTGTACTTCCCCCGCCCTTTGGACCTAATTTAGACATTCACAATAACATAACCCAGGTGCATGGGAAGAATTTATAACCATCTCATATGTACATGTATACATACATGCATACATTCATACATACACACACTATGTACATATATACTATACAATATATACTATATGTACACACTATATACACTATATGTATACACACTATGGCAGAGAGCACCTTTAATGTGTTAAATATAGATTGAATATATATGTATTTTCAGCATTTCCGTGTAACTTCTTTCCTTTGTATTCCTACGTATTCTATTTTGTGCATCTAAGGGTTTTCATAGGCTTTCCCGCATTCCCAAAATGACACAAAAAGTTTGAGAACCCCCATCATAAATTGTTGTTCAGTCAGGTTCGACCTTTGTCACCCCATTTGGGGTTTTCTCGGCAGGGATATTGGGGTGATTCGCCATTTCCTTCTCCAGCTCATTTGACAGATGAGGAAACTGAGGAAAACAAGGTTAAGTGACTTGCCCAGGGTCACACAGGTAGCAGGTGGTTTGAGGTCGAATTTGAACCCAGGAAGATGAGGCTTCCTGACTCCAGGTATGGCATTCTATCTGTGCCACCCAGCTGCCCCATTATAAATTACTTACGTATCACACACGCACACAAATAATTGCATAAATAAATAAATTTAACAGTTCAAAGGTTTATCTCTGCCATATTCTGTGTCCCGTGGTAGTGGGGAAGGATCCCAGGGTTCTGAAAATCTAGGCCAGTGGAACATTAACTCCCTTCCGTGTGTTGTCTTCTTCCATTAGAATATAACCTCCTTTAAGGCAGGGACTGTCTGTCTATTGACCTGTATTTGTATTTCCAGAACTTGGCACAGTGCCTGGCAAGAGTAAGCACTTAACAAACACTTGCTGCCTGTTGCCTGCCTGCCTTTGTCCAGCAGAGACCTCAAGTACAGGCCCTCTGCTGTATAGCAGAGTGTGTAGTATGTAGTAGGTGCTTAATAAATGCTGGTTGTCTTGACTCGACTGTAGGCCTATTTTTGAAGGGCCAACCCAGCCAAGTTCGGAAAGTCTTACCGCCAGGTAGGTTAACCACCGACTGGTAATGAAATTACTTTGGCTGCAGGGATTCTTAAGGGTTATCTACTAAGGCATAGTTGAAATCTTCCGTGGAAGGAGTACCCACGTTGCCAAAATCATGGGATCCTTAAGTTTTGGAGTATTTAAGATTTTGAAAAATGCTTTTCTCATAGCCCTGCGACATAATGCGGGTAAGTGACAGTATTGCCACTCCCATTTCCTGCGTAAAGGAACTGATAGCCATAAAGTTATTTCTTAGGAAGGAAATACCTTATTTTTAAAAAAAAAAACATAAAAAAGGTAGATTTTTCCCACACACACAATTTATGATATATTGAATGTAACCTGTAGAAATTTTATGCATTTAAAAACAGTATTTAGAGGTGGGGTCTATAGGCCTCAAGACACTACCAGAGGAGTCCATGACACAGGAAAAATTGAGAACCCTTGCCTTAGAGGTTTGCTTTTGTTTCTTCTCTCCCTAGCAAAGGAAATGGTGGGATCTACCCCCCACCCCACCATTATCATTATAAATGTTTTTCATTTTCCAAAGTAACCTTTTCTAAACCAGAAAAAACATATGAAGTAAGTTCTAGGGCCAGAAAAGATGATGCCCTTGTTGAAGGGGTTCTATACTAAACTTTTCTCTTGTTCTCATCTTCAAATGTTTCTAAGGATGATGAAAGATGATGGAGCAGGAAAAATTTTTGTTACCACCCTGAAAAGAAGCTCATCCAGAAGAAAACATTCCAAGGTCCTTGTTAGCCATAATTAAGATAAGAGAGGAAAGGTGGGTTGGATTGAAAGGATGGGGCCTTTCTATTTTCAAATATAATATTAATAATCAACATAACCCTTGGAGTCTTCTTCACAAAAGCTGCCTCTCCTATTATAATTTCTTTTTGGTTTAGCTGATGAGTTTTCTATTTTCTTCCTGACAGATGACTTGTGCAATTAAAACTTTGGCTTTGGTTAATTGAATATTTTGGCCTGGATGGGAAATAAGGGAGGGAAGGGAATAAGCATTTATTAAAAGCCTACTATGTGCCAGGCACCGTGCTATTTTTTTTTTAAAACAAATATATCATTTGATCCTTTTAGGTGCTATTATTATCCCCATTTTATAGTTGAGGAAACTGAGGCAAAGGTTAAGTGACTCACCTGAAATCACACAGCTAATACGTGTCTCAGTCTACATTTGAACTCAGGCCTTCCCCAGCTCCAGGTTCAGCACTGCCCCACTAGCTTTTTCTGGATGGGGTTCTGACCTAGGTGATTCAGTCAGTGTTCCCTAAGTAACCCTTTATGATCTGAAGCAGCAGCACTGAATTCTCTTGAACAAATATGCTAAATGCATGACAGGTTTTACTTTTTTTTTCTCCCAGGTTTTTCTTTTTAAAAGATAGATATTGGTAGGAAATGAACAATTTCAGGATAATGGCAGCAATTTAAAACCTGGGGGTTGTAATGTTTGGTTTTTTTGGTCGATGGTTTGATTTATAGCTTGGATTAAATGATTAGGAGTTACATCACTTGTTTCTCACTTATCTTTTGAGAGGTGTCACAAGTATTTGCTTGAAGATCCCTTAAATACCAATTGTTACTGATACCAGAATTTGGTTGAAGCAATTTTGCAATTTCAATCTTATTGGTCTTTGTCAATCCCCGTGCTCCTCCCCCCCACCCCCAGCCAGTTCCCTACCAAATAATAAAAGCTGCTCTCAGTTAAGTCTGAATGAGTATGTGACTGTGAAACTGGAGGTTTTGCAAAGTTGGTGAATAGATATCTAATCACGTGAATTGGGTAACTTTTCCCTTGTTCTGTTGAATTATAAAAACATGAACGCTAGGGGGAGCTAGCTTCCTTATTTTATACAACAATGGTTGGCCAAGCTGTTAGAACTCTATTTACATTAACTTTGTACACAAAAACGGTTTTTTTCAAACACAAAATTGGAAATGTGAAAAGTTCTCCATCCTGTATCTATTGTAAAGTCCTGGTGGGAGTGATTATTTAAACTATTCATTTTATTTTTAGTCTTTAAAAAACAAAACAAAAACCTGATGCCTTTTCTATCACATTCATTTCCAAGTATATATCCCTTTCCTACCCAGAAAGTTATCTCTTGTAACAAAAAATTAAAATGAAAGAAAATCAGTTCAGCAAAACCAACCACATTGCCTTTGTCTAATAGTATATGTTATGCGCCATACCCATAGCTTCCCGCTTCTGTAATGAGTGGAGATAGCTTTTCTTCTTCAGGCTAACCTGGGTTTTAAAATTGCATAGAATTCCATTTTATTTTGTTCTTTTTCTGATTTATGCCATTGTGCTCATTGCATTTACTGTTTTTCTGGTTCTGCTCACATCAGTTATATCATCCGTTCTACATCAATTTATGAATTCTATGAATTTTTTATTTGCTGTTTCTTATGTTGGAGTAATATTCCATAACATTCAGGTAAAACAGTTTATGTAACCGTTCCCCAGTCAATGGACACTTATTTTTATTTCTAGTTCTTTGCTACCAGAAAAAAAATGTCATTATGAATATTCCATTACATGGGGTATCTTTGAAGGTCTTTGACCTTGGAGTATATGTCTAGCAGTGGAAACTGAGTCAAAGTATGAACATTTTACTCACTTTTTATAAGTTTTAAAAATTATTTTATTTTCAACTAAAAAGCATTTATTTTCTGCCTCTCGTGTCATTCACAAAGCATAATCCCAAATTGCTTACCTAGAATGTTTGGACCAATTCACAACTCTCTCATTGGTATATTTATGTGCCTATCTTTCCATTTGGCAGGTAGGTGGCACAGTGGATAGAGCACTGGGCCTGGGGTCAAGAAGACTCCTCTTGGTGAGTCCATCTCTGGTCTTGGTCTCAGACTCTTACTAGCTGTGTGACCCTCGGCAAGTCACTTAATCCTGTTTGCCTTAGTTCTTCAAATGTAAAATGAGTTGGAGAATGAAATGGCAAACTTTCTTTGCCAAGAAAACCCCAAATGGGGTCACAAAAAGGTTCTCTCAAGAATCATTTGTTCATATTCTTTGGCCTTTTAATTAGGGAATGACTCTGGATCTGGCATATGTGTTAATTCCTCATATTATCTTAGATATTAGATCTTTATCAGATATATTTGGTGCAATAATTTCCCTTTTATTTTAGCTCTGTTGATCCTGCAAAAAAAAAAACCATTACAATTTCACATAACTGAAGTTTATTTTTTGTGATCCCCCCTGCTTGGTTCAAAATCCTGTCGCTAGCCATGATTGTAAATGATCTCTCCATCCATCTTCCTCTGTTAAAAAAAGTGACTGGTTATTTTGAAGTTGGGTATCCATGTCTAACCTATTGTATATCATGTAAGATGCTGATCCACAATGTTTTGGCAAACTCCTTCCCAGTTTTCCCTGCAGTTCTTGGCAGATAGGCAGTCCATCCCAAAGTAGAGCTGTTCTGCAGCCCAAATAGTTTTGGTGATTAATGGTTTATGAAATAACTTGAAGTCTATTCTTCCTTCATCCCTACTTTTTAAATCTTGTGATCCTAAACACTTTACTCCTCCTAATTAATTTTATTAATATTCTGTCTAGCTCTTGAGAAGTACCCCCTTGGTAGTTCAATTGGTATAGTATTAAAGAGAAGTTAATTCAAGTACTACCTTTACATTTGAATTATTGGTATTACCTAACCATGAGCAATTAATTATGAGAATTATTTAAGTCATTATTTCTTAAAGGAGTGTTTTGCAATTGTATTCGTGTCTTGAGTGCCTTGGTAATTAACCCCTGCTATTTTAGCATTTTGTAATTATGTTGAATAGGATTTCCCTTTCTATTTTTTTCCTCCTGGATTTTGTTATTGCTATACATCACTAGTGATTTTTATGCATTTATTTTGTATCTTTATTCTTTATTGAAACTATTAATGATACCAACTGGGCTTTGCTTATTCACGTGGGTTTCCTAAGTAAGCTATAATTTTGTCTTCTTTGCTAATTTCTGTTAACCATTTTTTTGAAAGACATTGCTTATAAGCAACTGGTAAACACTATCCACCCCATATTTATAACCACTCCCTGCCTAATTTTATTACTTGGTTTAGTGAAAACACTACCTTAGTCAGACTAATGTTTTCAGGCAACACTAACCTCAGATTTTTGCATCTCTGGCCATTGTTTAAATAATACTGCAATTGGGTTTGGTTTGTTGTTCGGTTGTTTCAGTTGTGTCAGAGTCTTTATGACCCCATTTGGAGTTTTCTTGGCAAAGATACTATTTGCCATTGCCTTCTCCAGCTTATTTTACAGATGAGGAAACTGAGGCAAATAGGGTTAGGTGACTTGCCCAGCTAGTAAGTGTCTGAGGCTGGATTTGAGCTCAGCTTCCTGACTCCAGGGCCAGTGCTCTTATAATATATTAATGATGTTATGATTAAACAGCATTGGTAGGGACAGCAATGCTTGGATAGTCTATCATATCTTGTGAACAAACTTAGAATAGTAAAAATATCTAAGTTATTAATATAATAAATCATATATTACCAGACGTATTTATAGGGGCAGCAGAGAAATCACTGGATATGGAGTCATGACCAAATGACTGACTTCCACTAAAAAGCAAGTGAATTCAGGATCTCTGGGAGTGGCAGCAGTCCTCTTATTCCTCCCACCCCCCACCCCCTGCAACCATTGCTTCCTGCTTCCAGCCCAGCCTTCACAGCCATTATTTGGGGAGTAACTTCTGTAAAGAAGGGATCAACCATCTCCAACAACTACCAGCGAACTAATTATCATCTACAGGGCAGATATAGCCTACCCTGCAGAAACAGCAAGGCACCCTGAGGGAAAGAGAGGAGCCAGCCTGTGCCAGGCATGTCAAACTACCACCACCACCATCTTAATCCCCATCTCCTTTCAGACCCTAGTGGAGACAACTCAGGGCTGAGAGCCTTAGGAATAGCAATGCTTCCAACCCAGTGCCCACAGCCATCATCCTGGGAGGCAACTGCTCCTGCAGATTCTACAGTCACAGCTAGAGAAAGATACAGAAAAGACAGTTCTTGGGACCAAAGTCTTTGGCGTTGTCAAATGGCTCAACATTAGAAACTGATTTGATTTTATCAGAGGAGGCTGGGTGGTGCAGTGGATAGAGTGCTTTGCCCTGGAATGAGAAAGATCCAAGTTCAAATACAGCATCATAAACCTATAGAGGTGAGCCCCCCCCCCCCACAAGTCACTTAACATCTGTCTGCCTCAGTTTCCTCAGCTGTAAGATGGGAATAGTAATAGCATGTACCTCCCAGGGTTGTTGTCGCTCAGAGTAGGTACTTAAATGATTGCTTCCTTCCCTTCCTTATCAGCAGGGAAAGGACATTAAAGGAGGGGTATTATCATCTGCTTTTCCATTGTACCCATGGAACTCTTCCATCTAACTTGCAGCTGAAACTTTCTCTGTGTGTTGCCTCTCCATTAAAACGTGAGCTCCTTGAAAGGAAGGACTATTTCATCTATCAGTCTATATCCCCAGCACCTAGCACGGTGCTTACTAAATGTTTTTCCATTCACTCACACACTCACTTACTCATTCACGCTCAAATCCTAGCTCTGCCATTTACAACCTTGGAACACTATAAGGTCCTTCTATGTAATGAAAATATGCTGTGTCCTTGGATCTTTACATTATTTTTGGTACCCTTTCTCTTGCTAGGCTAATGGTTTAAGAATATTATTATTTCATATACTTCAATTGTAAGATACAAATACAGAAGAGAAGATTTCAAATGAACCTTTAAAAAAGATTTTGCTGGCTGGAAGAAATAAGGCTGTATTTGAAATTAATCCTCTTTAGGTTACTACTTTGCTAATTACACTACAAAATTAGTTTTTCCCAACTAATGAAGATTTAGGGCTTAGGCAACTTTATAATAGAAAAAAAATCACTCTTAAAAAAAACCCTCATGAATTTATTGCAAATTTCATTGTTTCCTAGCAATACCAGAATTTCATTAGATATAATAATGCCCAAATCAACAATCCTGTTTTATTTTTTTGCCACTTAAAAATCTAAGATTATTGGTCTGCTGAAACACACACATACTTGTTCATGCTATTACATTCAGAATGTACAAAGAGTAGTTATTAACATGAAATTGGTATTGGACATCTTAGGAGAAGAAAAAGATTAAATTGTAAAGTGCTGAAGTAATATAAATATACAAACTGCCACAAGCTCAACTTTGTTCTCAAGCAGAGACAGAAGAATTGCTATATCCACTTTATTGTTAAGAGTGCCTGTTTTGGGGGGCATTTACATTCCCATCTACCCCCTCCCCATTCCCACAAAATTTTACAGATTGTCCAGTATAGCTATTGCTGATCAAATGCTGTACAAAACATAGCAAGTAATGAATGATGCCACTTTATATGCAGCTGTGTGTGTGCCTGTAACCAAACTAGGCTTGTCTTGTTTGTTCCCCTGAGTTGTCTTAAAGTAACAGCAGAGATGTATAAAAGATGGGGGTGGCAAGCAAGGGCCATCACTGACCAGGTGAGATTTTGTATAAATCAAAGCCCACCCTGTTGCTTTCACACTTCCCTTCATAAGTAACCTTGAAATGGGAAATACTGTACATGTAAGTGTTAAGTTGAAAAAAACCACAACAATAACCCAGTCTTAAGATGTAAACAGTATCTTGCAACTCAATGATAGTCCTAAGTGTCTTAATGTTTCAACCATTCAGTAATTTTTTTTTAAAAAATCAGAATTAGTACAATCCAATTCTGACCAAAGAAATTTCTCAAGTATTTTTGGAGATGAATGATTTAAAAAAAAACTAAACTAAACTAAATCACACCCAGTAAGGTGGTTTGCTATTCTTGCCCAAGGGGGGTTTTATCTGTTTTCAAATAGCACAGTTTGTGTTAAGATCATTCCAAAGAAAAACTGAGAAATCATTACAGTCTGTATTTTCAATACAGTAATTTTACAAAACAAAAGATTTTTTTGAGGCATTGAAAGGATAGCTGAAAGGAGGTAAAATGCATTTTACTAGTTTTCATATTTAATTTCTCATAATAACTATCAGCTTTTACCCATCCTAGAATAAGTTAAAAATAAATACTGGTTTAAATTTAACATACTACAATCACAGATATAGGAATAACTCAAAAAAACAGGAAATATATTTGAGAATGCTATTCTGGAAAAGTATTTTGTATTAAAATACATATGGTAAAAACTGGCCATAAAAATAAGTGGTAATCTTCACATTTATCCAATTCAAGTTGTTACGGTTATTTATTTCACAATTCCTCAGTTTATTGATAAGCTATTTGGTCTAAAATTCTACATCAGATTAATCCATTTAGAAAAATAAAAGCCCATGTTTTGCCAAATGGAAACACCAAAGTCATTATTTAAAAAAAATTTTTTTTATTCATATTTATCTATTCATTTTCCTAAAAAGATCAAGGAGTTTTCAGTAGTGTCTAGGATTTTTTGAGTGGTCTGCTCATTGTCACATGGGCTACAATTATTTCATAAGATCCCAGTTTACCAGCATGGGAATTAGAGCTGTGAAAACACTTGGCTGATGCATAGCACCTCTTTAAAAACAGGAATGTGAAGGTCTAATGCATTCTCATTTAGCTAATGACATACAACCAGATTTTGAACGGAAGCTTTTTTGTTTGTTTGTTTGTTTGTGTTTGGTTTTTTTTTTGGCTGACTTAAAACAAATTCAAAAAGAAAATTTTTCAAAAAGATGTTGATAGTCCTGTTCACATATACATACATTCCTGTTAAGATGTTGTTTCTGAAAGTGGGGAAGAAAGGGTAGTCAGTCACCTTTTCCTCATAGTCCTATTAACCCAGTATTTTATATTATTTGAAAAACTGTTATCATACTACTTCGTTTTTCTTGTTTCCTTTGTTTTCATGTTTCCCAAGGTCCATTTCAAGAAAGTCTTCAGGTGTATCTTGTAAAGTTTTGGACTTCTGACTATCAGACGACTTTGTTTCATCTAGAGGAGAATGACACAGTCCAACTTTGCATGGTCTCACAAATGCCAGAAAAATAGCTGCTACTAACATGCCAGCTGCACAGGAGTAGAAAGCTGAAGCATAATTGTAGGTGCTATCCACTAGAATACCTGGAGGAAAACATGATATGTAAGAAAAGTTTTTAGAAACAGTAGATAACCTTTCCCCAAATCTCACTGAGAAAACATTCTAGTTTTTCTGATTTATGTTATTAAAAATGGAAATGTTAAATCCACCATTACTGACCTGCATCTCCCCAAAGTGATCAAAGACTAAGAGAAAAAACCCATACATACAAAAATATTTTAGCAGCAGCAGTTTCTGTTGTAGCAAAGAATTGGAAATTAAGGGAGGGATGCCTAACAATTACTCAACAGTAATGGATTATTATTGACCCTTAAGAAAGGATGAAAAGGACAAATTTAGAGAAACCAGGGAAGACTTGTATGAACTAACGTAGGGTGCAGCTACCAGGAAAACAGTTTCTATAATGACTACAATATTATAAAGGAAAACAACTTTGAAACAATAGTTAATTCTAATTAATGCAATCATGACTTCAGAAAACTAGTGAATCACACTTGCCCCTTTCTTGGCAGAAAAGTTTTGAATTATATGATATAGCCAATATATCAATTTATTTTGCTTGACTATACTTATTAATTATAAAAGAAGGCTTTACTTTTTAGTAGGAGGAGAGATGTAGGTGGGAATAGGAGGTAGTGCTACTGATGCAACAAATGTCAAACATACAAAGACAAAAATACATAGAGCAGAAGGAAGTTCAGAAGGGACAATAGAAAACTGGGCAATGTTGGCACTACTGTGTTAAATTTAATATATACTTTAAAAATCATAAACTATACATAGTATAGAGATTTATTGTTTCATGTACCATTCTTTCTATTCTTTGGATTTGGAAATGTTCACATTTGCTGACATTTGTCAAATGCAAAATAAAATAAGAAACTTTTAAAAGAAATGGTGGAGGAAAGAAAGCTCTATCACAGCTATAGGACTAGTTTCAAGAAGAATTAAAATAATCTGTAATGTAAAGAAATATCTCCCAAATGCCAAAAACATGTTCTGTACCCAGAAAAGGAAAAATAGCTGAGCTTCTGTGTGTCAGAGAGGGTCATTTGGAATATGGAAAAAGGATGAATTCTTGTTTGTAAACTTTTTTAAAGTTACCAAACCAACAAATATACTTTTCCCCTCGAACATATTCACATCTTTAAAAAAATGAGATAGCACACTTAATGATGTATTGCATTGCAACATCATTAAATATGTATTGTACATCAAAGCTATAAACCACATTCATGCCCCTTTTTCCAAGGACTTATACTACAGCAATCAGTCAACAAGTATATGCGTACAACTGCGGACCCAGGACTGTCACAACCTTTCTGAGAAGGAACATTCTTTTGGAAATCTTCTAATTTTCGTTATTCTATTAGTCAGATGAGAGACTGGCATAGTGGCTAGAGAGTTGGCCTTGAAGTTAGGAATATGTAGGTTCAAGTCGTAACTGTGTGAGCAGAGATAAACCATCACTCAGCTTTGGCGAAGGGATGTCCACACAAGCTTTTTTTTCTTTTTTTTTTTTTTTTTTTGCCAACAACACAGCATGGTGGAAGGAGCACTGAACCTCTGGGTTCCAGACCTGATTGTGCCATTATTCAGTCTGTGACTTTGATCAAGTCACTTCATATATGTGGAATTCAAATTTGTTAATCTTAAGGTCCTCTCCAACTCCAAAAACCTAAGGCTCTGATCTAGTGAAGAATATATTCCAGAATCCACAAAGTAGCTAAGTAGCACATTTTAGAGAGCAAGATATACATTTGAATTACCTGAAAGTGGTGGTCCAGCAAGCCCCGATATACTCTGAATGAAGACATAGACTCCAGCTGCAGAAGACATCTTCTCAATTCCCACTATATCATCTTCAGCTAGTAGAGGGAGATGAGTACCTGCTACTGTTCCAAGCATGAACCCAAAAAATGCGCTGCATGTCATAAGACCCCAAAATTCAGAAGCAAAAGGAAAGGCACATAAAGATACAGTCAACAGAATGACACAGATAAGCTCAATGTAGACCTTACGGATAGGCTTTCTATCAAGGACAAAACCAGCACTAATTCTTCCAAAAATTTCTGCCACTGCCATTGCAGATAATGTAAAAGCTGAACGATCCTTGTCAACACCCAGACTGATGCTCAGAGGAATGATGTACAAAGGGGGAGCAAAGAATCCAAGTGTAGCAAACAGACCAAAAAGCATGTAACAAATAAAACTCTTTTCTTTCAAAATGGAAAAGTCCAATAATGAAGCTTTTTCACTTGGTTTTGTATCAGTGGATTTTACCAGGATTTCTATGTCAGTCTTTGGCTCAGGCTCTGCATTGGCATTACTAGGCACGTTTTTAGGTGAGGTAGTTAATTCTACTCCTGAGTCAATGGAGTCTATTGAGGTGTGTGTTTTCTCATTTTCAAGCATATACTGCACTTCTTTCCGATTTTCGGCTGAGGATACTTTTGGTGTTATGGGTGATCTGATTATAATTGGTCGAAGCAGGGATCCACAGATGATAATGTTTAGCTGTACTACACCAACAAAGAAGAGACTGTATCTCCAGCCAATTTTCTCTTTCAAAGCTGTGATGGCTTGCATATTCAGGAGAAAAGAAATAACAAAAGTCAAAGTTAATGATGGACCTAATAAGACTTCAAGAAGCAATACAGATTCTGATTTAGCAATAAACTTTAAAAGATAAACCTCCATATTTGGGACCACATGCTAGGTAACATACTTTGAATAAATAAATAAGGGTGTAGAAAGTGTCAAGAGATACAAAAATCAAGGAAAGAAAATGAATATTGTTTTGCCCATTTCCACTGGGGTTAGATTTCAGGCTCTATAAATGCGTGGACAAAAACCATCTATTAAGGATTTAGGCAAAGAATGGAAGAGTTACAGTTACCTCCACCAAAAGTGGTATTGGGGGGTTACAACGTATCAGGCAGAGGTAGAAGACATAAACCAAGTCAATAATGCATACTGGAGATTGTTGACATTAAAGGTATTTATATTTTTTCTGTTTATAATTCATTGATTATCATTTGCCTGTGATTTGTAAATATGCCCACAAGCAATGTAACTGCTGGTTGGTTTTAGTTCATCTAATGCAATTCCCATCACTCCCACCACTGTACACATGAGGAAACAGGCCCAGAGTAGAGAGAGACTAGCACGTGTTTTAACAAGCTAATTAGTAGTAGATCGGAGCAGCCAGGTGTCACAGTGCACAGGCACTGGGCCTGGAGTCAGGAAGTCCCGAGTTCAAATTCTACCTCAGTCACTTACCCCTGTTTGCCTCAGTTTCCTCACCTGTAAAATGAGCTGGAGAAGGAAGTGGCAGACCATTCCAGTGTCTGCCAAGAAGACCCGAAATGGGGTTCTGAAGAATTGGACACAACTGAAATACAACAACAGCCGCCAAGACTAGAACCCAGGTCACCTGGCTTGCCATTCAGTGCTCTTTTTACCAAATCATACTGTTTTAGTTCAGTGGAAGTACAATATGAGCCAATGAAAATGAATGAATGACTAAAGCGTTTATTAAGTACTAACTATATGGAAAGCACTGTGCTAAGCTCTATGGATACAAAGAGAAAAAAACAGTGGTTACCACTGCTGAACCACTGCCTATGATATTGGAAAGACTGGGGAATGGTTGAGGAGGGAAGGACCTGAGACAGGCAAAGGTTATACTTTGGAAAGTAGGAAAGAGAACACATTCTGCAATCTATAAGCCACTGAGCTGGACTTTGATTCCTGGAAAAATTCTTGAATGGATCATTAGACTCCATAAAAACAAAGTGGTGATTATGAAGAGACAGTATGGCTTCATCAAGAACAGGTCATGTCAAACTAACCTTATTTTCCTTCCTTTTGGCAGGGTTACTAGATGAATACATAAGAGGAATGCTGTAGGAAGCTAGTTTACCTAGAACTGATCCAAGTACTTAATAAAATATGCTCAGCTCATAGCAAAAAAAAAAAAAAATGATGACCCAAGCTAGAGATAATCTAATTAGATGAATTCACACTTGGCTGAATGTCTAGACTCAAAAGAGTAGTCTTTAGGGGTTCAGTGTTACCTTGGAAGTAGGTTTATTGTAGAGTGCCCCAGGAAATTGGGCTTGGTGCCAAATCATTTAACAATCTTAACCAAGTCTGAATAAAGGGATAGATCCATGTTCATCCCATTTGAAGATGACACAGAACTAGGAGAGGTAGTGAATACACTGAGAGACAGAGTCAGGATCCAAAGGACTCTTGGTAAACTCGAGCATTGGGCTGATTCTAATTTAATGACATCCAGTGGGAATAAATGCAAAATTTTATGCTTTGGAACAAAAAATAAATCAATCTTAGAAGTACAGATAAGGGAGGCATGATGAGACAGCACTTTGTTTGGAAAAAATCTGGGGGTTTCAGTGAATTGTAACCTCAAGTAAGAGTCACCGATGTGGTCCCCCGTAAAAGCTTATGTCATCTCTTGAGCTACTCTAAGAGAAACCTACTTTCCTGGAGTAATGAGGGGATAGTCCCATTTTGCTCTACCCTTATCAGACTTCATTTGGGGTACTCTGTTCAGTTCTGAGTGCTGTAGTTTAGGACATGACACTGACAAGCTGAAGAGACTTCAGTCATGATTACTGAACTTCTTTAATGTTTGAAGGAGTGGAGAATTGTTGAGGTGGGAAGGACCAAGGAAAGCCCCGGAGCCCATGCTATATGAGGAGTGGTTAAAGGAACTCGGAGATGTTTAACATGAAAAAAATAACCAGGGGTGACATGGTAGCTGTGTCCAAATATGTTAAGGGCTGTCATGTGGAAGGATGGGATTTGGTTCCAGAGAGCAAAACCAGGAGGAACAGTGGAAGTTCAAAAGAAACTAATTTAGATTTTAAATCAAGGACAACTTCCTAACAATTAGAGCTGTCTCCAAATGGTGGTGAATTCCCTACCTTTGATGTTTTCATCAGAGGCTAGATTGCTTGTGGGATATATCTTAGGGTGGGGAGTTCTTTCACCTGCGGCTCCAACTAGACTCAAATGCTAGGATTGATTCTGTGTTCACTTCTGGATGCCACAGTAAGAAGAGCACTGACAAACTGGCAGCAGAGGGCTCTAAAACTACGTTGGATGAGGAAACGTTTAAGTAAAGAAGGAATGCACTGTAATTCAACAGACATACGTGATACATGTTTATTGCCCTTGTTGAGTCATAGATTTAGATCTGGAAGTGACTGTAGACACATCATCTAATCCAGCTTCCAGATTTTACAAAGAAACAAGGCCGGAGAGGTTAGCTAACTTGCCTAAGTTCACAAACATAACAAGCAGCAGACGTGGGGTGTGAACCTAGATCTGTTAACTCCAAATCCAGTGCTCTTTCCAATGCTGACTGTCATTTGATGAGAGAATGTATACGACAGCTGTCTTCAAATATATGAAAGGCTGCCACAAAGATGAGTGATTAAATTTAGTCTGTGTAGCTGTGGACGACAGAACTGGGATGAAAGGGTTAAAGCTAAAGAGTTAGATTCTTCCTCAGCACACTTTGTCTAACAGTTAGGACTATGTAAAAATGGGTACTGAATCTCTCCTTCCTTTACTTGTATTCTTGAATGGGGTTAGAGATTAGACTAGATTATGACCAGTAAAGTCTCTTTCAATTCCAGTATTCTTGGTAATAAATTAGCAAAAACACCCATCCACCCACCCAAACAAAAAAAACTTTGAAAAGTAAGTTAAGGGTCTGAAAATTAGCATGGTTTTTAAAAAGATTTCATTGATATAAAGATCACAGATTTGGAGTCTATGATTGTATGAGATATTACAAGTAAGTTTATTTGGGGCATTCATCTCTAAAAATAAGAAGACAATGCTTGGAACTTAACTTTAGACAGAAAAACCTTTTACTTCAGCATACCTCATGACCCAGAGACTGTTGGAAAAGAATCAGCACACACACACAATTTTTGGAATTGGTGTCGTGGTGGAAAGCATGTTACATTTGAAGTCAGAAGACCTGGATTTACATTTTGTTCTGCTAATT